>NC_084647.1:28219755-28531119 GCF_019802595.1 Syngnathoides biaculeatus | reverse complement strand
TTTTTGAATAAATCAGTCTTTGTATACATGGATGACATTCTCATCTTCTCGGCAGATCTAACCTCTCACATTCGACAGGTCAGAGAAGTGCTCCAGCGTCTGCTGCAGCACCAATTGTACGTTAATGTGGACAAGTGTGAGTTCCATCGGGCATCAGTTTCCTTCCTGGGCTTCGTCCTGGCCGAGGGAGAGATACGCATAGACCCCGGGAAGGTCGAGGCGGTGCAGCGTTGGCCCACCCTGCCAACAGGAAGGACGTACAGAGGTTTTTGGGATTTGCTAATTTTTATAGGAAGTTCATAAGGAACTTCAGTTGCGTGGCCGCTCCTCTGCATGTGCTCACCTCTCCACACACCACCTTCTCGTGGTCCGGGATCTGCCAGGAGGCCTTCAGCAGATTAAAGGCAAGTTTCACTGCTGCGCCCGTTCTAATTGTTCCGGACCCAAATAACCAGTTTCTGGTGGAGGTGGATACATCTAATTCAGGAATCGGAGCAATCCTGTCTCAGAGGAGTCCCAGAGAGGGTCGGATCCACCCGTGCGCGTTCCTGTCTCGGAAGCTGACCCCGGCAGAGAGCAACTACGACGTGGGAGATCGGGAACTGCTGGCGGTCAAGAGGGCGTTGGAGGAGTGGTGGCACTGGCTGGAGGGCTCGCAAGTCCCGTTCGTTGTCTTCACGGACCACAAGAACTTGAGTACCTGAAGACCGCGAAGCGGTTGAACGCCCGTCAGGCCAGGTGGGCCCTATTCTTCACTCGCTTCCACTTTACTCTGTCCTTCCGCCCAGGCTCCAAGAACGGCAAGCCGGATGCACTCTCGCGGATCCACGAGGGGGAGCGCACGGAATCAGAGGCCGCTCCTATTCTGCCAGAGGCGTGCTTCGTGTCCGGCTTCACCTGGGTGGTCGAGTCACGGGTGAAGGAGGCACTGGGAGAGACACCGCCGCCCGCGGAGTGTCCGCCGGGCCGCCTTTTCGTCATTCCATCTCTGCGGGGAGACGTCGTCGCCTGGGCCCCTACCAACAAGACGGTCTGTCACCCGGGTATGGCAAAGACACGTTCAGTGGTGGAACAAAGGTTCTGGTGGCCCAACCTCAGCAAGGACGTAAGGGAGTTCGTCAACGCCTGCCCGATGTGTGCGGCCAATAAGACTTCCCACCAACGGCCCGTTGGTGAGTTGCAACCCCTGTCCACTCCCTTTCGTCCGTGGTCACACATCGCGCTGGACTTTGTCACCGGCCTGCCGCCCTCCCAAGGGAACACAGTGGTCCTGTCTGTAGTGGACCGTTTCTCCGAGATGGTCCATTTCGTGCCGCTTCCAAAGATCCGTCGGCCAAGCAGACACCCCAGCTGGTGTTAGACGAGGCCGTCCGTTATCACGGGCTACCCCGGGACATCGTTTCGGACAGGGGTCCGCAATTCAGCGCTCGCTTCTGGAAAGAGTTCTGCAGCCTCATCGGCGCTTCAGCAAGTCTGACATCGGGTCATCACCCGGAGTCGAATGGCCAGACTGAGAGGATAAATTAGGAGCTGGAGACCGGTCTTCGATGCCTGGCATCCAGGGACCAGAGCACGTGGAGCCAGCACATCAAGTGGGTGGAGTATGCCCACAATTCTCTACCCTCCGCCTCAACAGGTATGGCTCCACTCCATGTCGTGCACGGTTATCCTCCGTCCCTGTTTCCTCCACTGGCCACAGACTCCGGGGTCCCGTCGGCCCTGGCCGTGGTGCGACGCTGCAAACAGACCTGGGAAGTAGTGCGGAGGACATTGCTGCGCATGAGCAGCGCCTACAAGGCCGCAGCGGATCGCAAGAGGAGGCCAGCGCCAGAGTTCAGAGTGGGACAGCGAATGTGGCTCTCCACCAAAGATCTCCCGCTGCGGACGGAATCCCGCAAACTGGCTCCCAGGTTCGTTGGGCCGTTTCCGATTTCCAAGGTTATTAACCCGGTCGCCGTCTCGCTGAAACTGCCCAGGTCGATGAGGGTGCACCCTACGTTCCACATCAGCAGACTTCGCCCGAATCGCACGTCGTCGCTGGCTCCTACGCTCAAGTCCCCCCCCACCCCCCACCCCCCGCATGGTCGACGGTGGGTTGGTGTATACTGTGCGCCGGTTGCTGTCTTCCCGCCGCAGAGGAAGGGGGGTCCAGTACCTGGTGGACTGGGAGGGATATGGCCCGGAGGAGCGCTCCTGGATCCCCTCCCGCTTCGTCGTGGACCGCTCCCTCATCAGAGACTTTCACGCGGCTCACCCTGATGCTCCTGGGCCGTCCAGAGCCGGCCGTTGAGGGGGGGGTACTGTCATGCTCCTGGATTCCAGCCCGGGCTGGGCGTGGCCAGCTAATCAGAAGGCGCACACCTGCGCCTCATGACCACTGATTAGACCCAGTACATATAGGACCCAGGGGACGACAAATTCTCTGCTAGATCATTGTTCTTGATGCCTCGTTCCCGCACTCCTGTTTTCCTGACTTCTGCTCTCCGTGCACCGACCCACGCCTGTCCACTGACCACCCTCGTAAGCCCATCCGTACTAGTACTTCGGATTGTTTGGACTGTCTACCGGATCTCAGACCTCGGACCGAATAAAGGTTACCTCTGTACTGTCTGCTGTCTCTGGAGTCGTGCATTTGGGTCCACCATTGAGTCCCGTTTCGTGACAAAGGCATAGAGAATGTCTTGTTGGGTGGCCTCAACACTGCATCTCTGCTCTTTGCAGACGATGTGGTTCAATTGGCTTCATCAAGTTGTGATCTCCCACGCTCACTGGAGCAGTTCGTAGCCACGTATGAAGCGGCTGGGATGAGAATCAGCACCTTAAAATCTTAGACTATGGCCCTCAGTCGGAAAAGGGTGGCATGCCCTCTCCTCTTTGGGGATAATATCCTTACCCAAGTGGAGGAGTTCAAGTATCTTGGGGTCTTGTTCACAAGTGAGGGAAGAATGGAGTGGGAGCTCGACAGGTGGATCAGAGGAGCATCTGCAGTGACGCGGACTTTGGATCAGTCTGTCATGGTAAAGAGGGAGCTAAGTCAAAAGACAAAGCTCTCAATTTACCAGTCAATCTACGTTCCTACCTTCACCTATGGCCACGAGATGTGGGTTGTGCCCGGAAGAACAAGATCCCGGATACAAGCAGCCGAAATATCCATCCTATGTAGGGTGTCAGGGCTTTCCCTTAGAGATAGGGTGAGAAGCTTGGTCATCCAGGAGAGGCTCAGTGTTGGGCCGCTGCTCTTCTGGCCAGATGAGGTGGCTGGGGCATCTGATCTGGATGCCTCCCAGAAGACCCGATAGAGACCCCAGGGACAAGCCACAACACGCTGGAGTGACTATGTCACTCGGTTGACCTGGGAACGCCTCAGGATCTCTTCGGAAGAGCTGGGTGAAGAGGCTGGGAAAGGAAAGTCTGGATATCCCTGCTAAAGTAACTGCTCCCTTGACCTGACCCGGAATAGTAGTATGAGATAAATGTATGAATGGAAGTAACGCAGTTGTTGCTTACACCCTTTCTTTCCAGCCTAAATGCATTACATTTTCATTTAACCAATACACGACATAGTCGTGGCCCTGTGAGGTGTTACCAAGTTTTTTTCTCTAACCCAAACACACACGAAAAAAAAAAAAACGGACAATAATTCGCAATAAACCGAGACCACCATCACCATCTTGCCAGGTGGGTCACACACAAAAGCATATCTAACACGATCGAATGTTATCTGTAGGTAAGCATATTCAATTAAGAGAGACCAAATTCCAACCATTTGTTGATGAGGAAATTAACTTTTGCTGTTCCATTGAAAATATTATTTAGATTTGCATCTTTTACATGCTGGATGCTTTGAACTGTGGGGAAAACCTGTCTAATAGGCCTTCCAAGACTGGAGGCAGGTCACAAATTCTGACTGTCTACTCCGTTTCCCATTCATAGAGTCTGGAATTGTGAACCAGGGTAGCTATATGGCCACTGTGGGTGTGTTTATTTAACTCTCAGCAATGCTGCATGAATAGAGTTGGGAAGTCACTGGCTTCTACAAGGGGTCGCTAAAACCAATATTTTTTTTTTTTTAGATTACCAGCAAGGTTTGAGCTCACATATACCATGAAAGAAATAAACAAATGGAACCTATAAAAGTCACCATTTTTGCTTTGCGTCAAAACCACAAGTCTCTCATTGAACGACAATTTTAAATCTATACACTTGAGGCTTTGTAATTCGTCTTCTTCTAAGGAGATATGATGCCATTGTGACGTCGCCACTTCAGTTTCATCTGTCGTGGTTTTAACTCATGGAACAAGTTGTCCTCGACCGCCCCCTTCAGGACGTTTATTCCACCACGCAACTTCCAGCTGTGTGACGGGAAACTGACAACTTGTTTCTGATCAGTCGCAAGTAAGTTTTTATGGAATGCACGTTGAGGGTTCCTCTTGGGGTACTGCGTTTTGGAAACAATAAACATTGCCTTGCATAATGAGCACCACCGCGTGCTTTTCTACTGGTAAGCTTCCGTAGTGCACAGCCCTACCGTGAACATGTGCAAGGTTGTGTCACCTGTCACCTCGGTAACCAAAAACACCCTCCAAAATGCAAAATCGTGAAAAAGAGCGTTTCGTGTGTTTTCGAAATGGTAGGATCTGATTTATAGCTTTGTGCCTGGTATTTTATCCAGTTTTAAAATTATAGAGTGGGGAAAACTGGAGTTGTACCAATGCAAATTGGTACCTTAATACCACCACCTTCTGTCAACAAACGTTCATTACACCATTTTACAATTCAAAGCTGTGGTCCCCAAACTTTTTCCTGTGAGGGCCACATAACTTTTCGCTTCTCTAATGGGAGACGGGGTCAGTTTATAACAGAAAAAGTGTGATTGCAGGAGTATCTAAATGTAAAAAATTATTGTTTTCCAGAAACCCACACAAAATCAAATAACCTTTTCTGAATTCTTCACAGAACAAAAGTCAGGGAATAAATAATAACACTATTAATGAAATAAATAATAATCAAATAACCCTCTGGGTTTTTACAGAACAAAGGAACAAACTTTCTGTATTGCCCTGCACAATCGTAACAGGTTCAATTTTAGCTTATTTGTTAGAGCAGAATCTTTTATTCGAATGACTCATATGAGCAGTCTCTCAAAATGACTGTGTCCCTGCCTAATAATTATCTTGTAGGTTCCAGTAGGCTTGAAGACATAGCTGTTTGCAGCTCTCTCTCATCAACATCCCTGTCAAAACCACAAAGCAAGCAGGCTGAGAAACTGATACAGCACCTACACAGCACAACCAGTACCATTCCCAGTATGGTTGTGGTGATGGATTTTATCCCAGCAGATCTTATTTCAATTATTCTGATATATGCTCAGAATGACTCATTAAAGTCAGAAAAGTGAGCTTACCTATATGTATGTTCATTAATGTGAACTATGGGGCTGCATTTGGCTGGTGAGAAGTTAAATGTCAGGTTCCATTTTAGTCACTGCCATTCTCAAACACTGATGCAGATGTTCATGTGTCCATCTTGATGTCAGTGGGCTTTTTGACAGTTTCATGCGTGAAGAGGTTTGCTCGCAGATATACGTGCTGCCAAAAAGTGTGGACATCTTCATCGCGTGTCTTCTGATGTTTGGGTATGTGCCGTTTGGGAGGGCGGCATAGAAGTCAATGAGACTGCTGGGAATCGCACGTCAATACATTGCAGCACAGTGCCTGCTGGTGAATTAGACAGTGGATTTCTAGTGGGGTGGGGAAAACCCCGTTCTTCCATCTCCCAATTCATGCGTCCTATTAGACCCCGAGACGCATCCACCATACTCGGAGCCACGTCAGTTGTGATGCTGGCCAGCTTTGACCAGTCCAGGGCTAACTCTTCCATAGTTTGGGGCACTTTGCAGAAAACATCCTCCCCCGTTGTAGTCCCTTTGAGACTTTGGAGGGCTGCCACCTCGTCACACATCTCAAAGTTTGGGCTAACTCCACGAATAAAAATGAGCAGTTATGCTGTGTCCTGCAGGTCTGTGCTTTCATCCACAGTGCTAATGAAAATGACACAAATTCTTTCATCTTCTGCTGCAGCTGGGCATATAGAGCTCGTGCACCTACGTCATAAAATCATGTGACTTTTGTTTACGTTGCTATATTGCCGGTCTAACAAAGCATTGTTCAACACTAAGTCGGTTGGAGACGACAAGAAAATATGTCTTATAGCACGACGTCTTGTCCAATACAGTTAGACATTTAGAAGGTGAAAGTAAACAAAGGTACAAGGAAAAATTAGATAAACTCAGCACAGAGGACCCGTACATGATGGCGAAGTTGATGTTTTCACCGATAAGAAATTGGACTGTTAATTTGCTTATACAGATACACATGTATCTGGTGAGTAAGTCATTGAGATTTACACGGAAAAGTTTGAAAGCGTATAAATGTCTGGACACATACAGATCTTAGTTGCTGCATCTGTTCTCAATCATGAATAAATCCCACATAGTGACAGGTTGACAGCTCGTGAACGTGGAAGCGTGTTCGGCCACATGTTAACTTTTGCTGGAAGCCATCGATCTTTTCAGGTCGTATTCAATACAAATACCAAGATTTAAATAAATGACCCATGGTTTTACACAAACTCACATTCATTAAATGATTAAAAAAAAAGATGACGCAGTCATCTCCACGGAACCTATACGGAAGCAATTGCGGCCACACTTAACCTCTGTAAACCTCTGCGACCGACAGTTTTTTGTTTTTTTTATTACGCCTTGTTCTCAAATGAGCCAACTTGGCATTATAAATACTTCTTGGTAATTTGAGATTGAGAAGAATAATTCCTGAAATGAAGCGATCGCTACACAGGTGTGGGTGTATTTTGGTTGGGCACCATCCATCATGTTTAATTACCGAAATCCATCGATATTTTCTGGTCTTTTCAGCTGGTATTCCATAGAATGATCTCTTTGAATAGTCTCGTCTGTTCTGATAATCAACAGCACAACAGGTCTTGGGTATTGTAAATATTCTCCTCTGGTTCAATGTCTCTCACAATGTCGAGCAGCTCTGTTTGACTGGCAATATGGCGCTGTGAACATGGTAATGTCACGTGCACGAGCTCTAAACATTACCTGCAATTTCTTCAATAAAGCTGGTGATTGGACTTGCTGATAGACTCGCGGTATTAAAGACGTCTTCTCCGGGAACACCTCCTCCGTGACACCATTCATTCATCAGTGAAAGGTTTACCGCTGCTTCCTATCAGATGAGAACCTAAAAGCTAGCCTGAACTGATGAGTGGTTCACCTGAGCTTGGCACAGAAATGTATTTTGCTGAGCTAACATTCCACATTTTAGCTTTGACAGTTTGTCTGCTCGCATTTGGCCTTGCAAGCTATCATACTTGTCTGTGATGTGATTCACAGTGTCTCTACAGATTGTATTCTTTGAATACTGCCAACGCCTCTTGACAGATAAGACAGACAACCTTTTCTTTGCATTGAAAAAAAAAAAATTATTTGTCCACTTTGGGTTAAAATACATTCCATTCCGAATCATTTTTTCTCTTATCTAACCTTTTCGCCAGGAAACCGTTCTCTTTGAGAGGGGTGGGTTTAGGATTTTTTTTTCTGGGTTTGCCAGAATAATCCTTATCTGGTAACCTGTTCCCTTATACCACAGAAGGATGAAACAAATGTCACATTATATGTGTTTATGAAATAGTTACTTACTAATAGTTAATAATGAAAATAGTTACATGCTCCCTTTCCACAATTGACATTGCACTGGTCTATAATGAGAACCACGAATGGGTAAAGGCACTCTGTACAAACTTAACACAATATGGGACGTTAACACATTTACAGTATCTCTTACCTGTTCTAAATGAAGAAGGTTTTACATCTTGCACATCTTATCAGGAATAGTTCCTATAAATAGAAATGTCTCGTTCTTTTTTCTTGTTGCTATGTTGTTCCTCATTCTTTGTTTTGAATGTTGTACCAGGGCAGCACCAAATGCCGGAGAAAAATTCCTTGTGTGTTTTTACTCACTTGGCCATTAAAGCTGATTCTGAATAACACAATGTGGGAAGTTGATAAACTCTTATGTCCTACCTGACATCTTTCACATCTGTGACTCATATAAGGAATAGTTCCTATAAACAGAAATGTCTCTTGTTCTTTGTTCTTGTTACTTTGTTGTTCTTTGTTCTGAATGTTGTATCAGGGCAGCACTGACTGCCGGAGAAAAATTCCTTGTGTGTTTTTACACACTTGCCCAATAAAGCTGATTCTGATTCTGAAAATATAATTGACTTCCAATGATAACCATCAGATAAGTCAAGCCAATTTGCCTACCGAGCAATAACTTAATAATAAAAATAATAACTCAATAAATTCAATTTATTCATCAAAACTGAATAAATTATTTGGGTAAAGTATTTTTAAATTTAGTCAACAAGCTGATCCGCTTCACTTCACCAAGTAGCCCTTAGCAACTATTTTAAATCAACAAATTGCCAGCTCTCACACAGGTATTTAATTCCATCAAATACATTCACCGCTTGACACCGTCGACACTTTCATGTTACGTGATCATGTCTCCTGTGTGCATTCTCGAACAACTTTATGATACGTGATAAACCCTATATATATATATATATATATATATATATATATATATATATATATATATTAGAAGATAATACTGATATAATCCAAGGTTACTAAATATATTTTC
Organism: Syngnathoides biaculeatus; assembly: GCF_019802595.1. Lineage (NCBI taxonomy): Eukaryota > Metazoa > Chordata > Actinopteri > Syngnathiformes > Syngnathidae > Syngnathoides > Syngnathoides biaculeatus. The sequence continues at coordinate 28,522,387 of NC_084647.1, read as the reverse complement.
CTTATTTTTGGTAAACTTAATATTGCTTAAGCCCAACTAAAATATGTTTGTGTAATCTGTTAAAATGTTTGAATTCTATGAACTCATTAGCATTTACAGTGTACTTTTACGTAATTTACAACCTTCCAGTCCTGAGATATGACTGAGTATATAAGTAGAAGTGACTCGGCTTTTTCCTATCAGGTGTAGCCAAACGAATCACTTGCATTTGTTTGGCACAGTTTTCATGAAGGATGCCCTTCCTGATGCAACTCGCACAACAGTGAGGTTAGGTAAGGGAGAAAACCACGGATTTGCCATGCTGTTATTGCTGAAGTTGTTAGACAATTCTTGGCTGCTAAACCTGCCTGAGAAAAAGAAAGAACAAACAAAACAAAACAAAATCACCATTAATTTATTTGCTGTAGTATTGGATGTTCCAAGAACAATATGTACAATTAAGGGTCGAGTACAATCTGGCTATGCATTCCATATAATGGGTGAAACCTACAATTAATCTCAACAGTTTTGTGGAATTGCCTACTCTTCACAGTCTACAGAAGAAAAAAAATAAAAGCAATTGCATATATTTCTGAATAAGGATTGGAAGATGCTTTGCTCTCCAGTGTCTAACTATGTGTTAATTGAGGATAGAATGCCTTACTACTGGTGTATTTCACACATCCTGTGCCCTCCAAATGCCATTTAGACATTTGGGTTTCAGATCAAAAGATGAATGTGTGAAAAAAAATTCTGAATTCAAGCTTTTAATTAATGAACTTTACATCTAAATGAGTTAAAATGATGATGCGCTGTGGGACCCCGAACGGGACTAGCCAAAAGGAAAAGATCTGTTTTAACAACTCAGGACAGAATACCTTGGGTTTGAAGCAATCTACTTTTTTAAATGAGCAAAATTACTGGAAAAGACATTCTTAAATTAATTAAGGCTTGGGTTTGGGTTCGTTTGAGGGCACGAACTGACAGCTGGACGCTCCCCTTTGGGATTTCCTGGTACATAGCAGAATTCATTGATCCGTCAGTCACAGCAACTTGTCGTGGTCCTGAGGGAGCAAAGCAGCGGCAAACCATCTCATTGCAACGACCATGCTTCACTTTTTATTCAAGGGTGCCATTTTTACACCAAATGTAATGGGATGCACACCTTCCAAGAGGTTCACTTTTTGACTCTTCAGTCCACAAAATGTTTCTCCAAAATTCATCAAGATGTTTATTGGCAAAAGTGAAAGGAACCTTTGTATTCTTTGCTGACAGTGGGTTTTTTTGGCTGAGAACCTTCCCGTGGATGCCATTTTCGGTCAGCGTCTTTCTTAAGATAGTCATGAACACTGACTTTAACTGAGGCCAGCGAGTCCTGCAGCTGTTGTTGATGTTGTTGTTGGATTGTGCAGTGCAATTAGCTGAGGGGCTGGGACGGGACAGCTGGGATAGGCTCCAGCACTCTCGCGACCCTTGTGAGGATAAGCAGCTCAGAAAAATAATGGATGAAGAACATGGGGTTGCTGCTCACACTGACAGTCTTCCTCCCAGCACGTTTAGCCTGCCAGCCAAGTCTGCCATCTTCGAGTAAGCTCCGCCTTTTTGTCCTCTCCTTCCTTTTCACTTGTGTCCCCCACTTTTCATAGTTATTCACAACGCCTGACCATTTCACCTCCACGTTTTATGAGACTCAGATTTTTTTTGGGGGGGAGATGACCCATGTTTATATGACTGCCTGCCTGATTCTAACTCTGACATAGATTTTGGCTTTTATATTTCCTTCTAGAGTTTTATAAGTCCGAGTCATTTTTTGCTTTTTGTGATTGGCTGGCATGGGTTCTTTCTGGTCACTCCGTCTCTAGGACTCATGAGTCTAAGCCCAAGTCCTTTCCCTGTGACCTTTTTTGCAGCACCCGTTTGGCCATTTATCCCGGACCCTAATGTGGTGGCCAGCGGGGGTGCAGTTTTTATCCTCGCATTCCATTCTACCTCAATCACATCAAGCCAAGACAGCTCCAGAGTCACCTCATTCCATACCACCCATATTTCCTAGTTCACCCTCCCAAGTCCCCATGCACTCTGCCCCTCTCTACGAATCCTCAATGGTGGCAGGCTGAGGCAACTGCAGGCCATGTGCTGGGCCCCATGCCGACTCCTTGGCAGCTGTGTCGGGCCCCCATCCCGGCTCCTTGGCGTCTGCATCGGGCCCCCGTGTCAGCTTCCCGGCGGCTAAGTCAGGCCCCCGTGTCTGCTTCATGGCAGTCACCACCTGGTTGTTCCGGTGGTGCTCAACTAGCAGCCGCCACCTGGTTGTTCCGGTGGTGCTCAACCAGTGGTCGCCACCTGTCCCTTTTTCCCGTCTCCTCTTTGCAATTGACTTTGTCATCACGGGCATCTGCCTGAATGACCCCATATGCCACACTTAAAAATCATTTCCCAATTGTGCACGACCTTTTTTTTATTTGTCCATCACTTTAAACAACTCCAAAATAAACTGTGTTTGTCAATGTGGAAAAGTTCACATGGTATTAATAAAGTTGCAAGTCACTGGACAGTATATACTATACAGTCATCCAAAGCAAGAGAACAGGGGTTCTCAATTGGTCTTACCCATTCTAATTCATAATTTTGTTGCACATTTATAGTTTATCAATTTGAGTTTTTTGTAGCAAGAGTTTTAATGATTAAGTGTCACGGTGACCGACTGGTGAGATCATCTGCCTCACAGTTCTGAGAACCGGCGTTCAAATCCAGGCCCCACCTCTGTGGAATTTTCATGTTCAACCCGCCCCTGCATGGGTTCTTTCTGGGCACTCCAATTTCCTCCCACATCCCCAAAACATGCATGGTAATTTAATTGATGACTAAATTGCCTGTAAGTGTTAATGTGAATGTGAACTGTTGTTTATTTATATGTGGCCTGTGATTGGCTGGCAACCCATTCAGGTGACCCCGCCTCCGGCCTGAAGTTAGCTGGGAAAGGCTTTAGCACTCCCATGAACCTTGTGAGCATAAGCAGCTCAGAAAATGGATGGATGGATTTAATGACTACCTTTCAAAGACACTGAGAGTGTGAGATAAGACCAAGGACTTTGAGTGTATGCATAATAAAATTGCCGACCCCATACAGTAGCCTTACATTCAAAATTTCTACCAGTCTGGTTACTGCGGTTTCCTATTCCATTCTCTTCCTTCTCCATAAATAAAGAGGCAGATTCAATTCATGTGGCACTGCTTTAAGCAGGCATCAGGGGCAGGTGGAGATCATCCTGAAACAAGTTGGAGGCCAGAACAAAGAAGCAAGGAAATTAGGGAAATTGAAAATTAAGATTACATATTTACATTTACATGGACTTGATTGGTATAAATAAATGTTTTTCTGTGTGAAAAAAAATTGATTTTACACCGATTTGATTGGCATGATGAGCTCGGGCAATAATTGCCTTTTTTCTGCTGATCGGGTGATTGGTTTTGATGTCATAATTCACAGATCCGATCAATGACATCATAGATCAGCTCAAAGACATTTACTCCATGTTGCCATCGTGCACAGTATATCTGAATCCAAAGGCTATTTTTTTATGTAGTTGTATTTATATATCTATTTTTTGTGTGTTTTGGTGTCATACTGTAAATATCTGACGCCCAATAAAGTTATTAAACAAATAACAGTGGAACAATGGAAGTGACAAGACTGCTGAGACAAAACAACACGTAATGTGTGGATCAGATTTCAAGAAAAATTTGCGCTTTCACACTTGCACCGTGTCAGACTACTGCAATTTTAAATAGAATCTGTCAGAGAACGTGGGTAGGCTACAAAACTCAAGAAACAATGCTTCATGCCACGATCTAAAGAAATTCAAGACGATATGAGATAAAAAGTAATCCTAATCCTTCAGTCTGGAAAAGGTTACATGGCCATTTCTAATGGTTTGAGGCTCCAGCGAACCACTGTCAGAGTCATTATCCACAAATTCACAGTCGCAAACTTTCCTTGGAGTTGACAACCAACTAAAATTACTCCAAGACTGCGACAATGACAGACTGCGACAACGACTCATTCAGGAGGTCACAAAAGAACATCAAAAGGCATCTAAAGACCTGCAGGCCTCGCTGGCCTCAGTTAAGGTCAGTTGACATGCGTCTACCATAAGAAAGACACTGGCCAAAAATGGCATGTATGGAAGAGTTCCCAGGCGAAAACCCCAGCTGTCAGTAAAGAATATCAAGGCTTGTCACATTTGCCAAAAAGCATCTTGATGATACTCAAGACCTTTGGAAAACATTCTGTGGACTGACTTGTCAAAAACTGAGCTTTTTGGAAGATGTGTGGCTTGTTACATCTTGCGTGAAAATACAGTATGTACCAAATGGTATTTCTTTTAAAAAATGTACTCGGTGAGTCTTATAATCCGGTGCACTCTGTAGGCCGGAAATTCCGGTAATACAGATCCTCCTTTCTGTTTGACCTCACAGCCAAACAGGACAAAAAAAAAAAAAATAAGCAAATAAAAGAGAGCCTGTCTGCTTTGCCAGCAGCAGCTCGACAGCGAATTGAGCCATTTCATGAAGCAAGTGAAAAACTATACCTCTCACACCACTCTTACGTGCCAGAATGAGTGCATTCATTTTAACTTAGGTCTTTTGACAAGAACTATTTTGATTTGCTAGCATGGCTAACGTGGGCAATATTTACATTGCCACATCCTGTTTCAATTAGCCATTAACAAGATTGTTAATGGGTCACCCGAACACTGCTGCACCTCATATGCATATTCTGTATTATGCATAAAGTTTTAAAATAAAATGGAACCCCGGGATGCAAAGAATTTGGATTATTTCCAAAATTTTCCTCAAAAAATGACCTCTAGTTACCTTTTTTTTTTTTTTTACGAACGACCTTGGTATGGACAAACATAATGATTTATGTTTTGCTTCTCTTCACACAATGTGATGATCATTGACTTTGAAGATGATGATGAAGATCTCTGCTCCTCATTTTATAGCGGAAATCTGTTCTGGTTGTAGCCCGAAGTTCTCGACATCCTTGATAATCCAATCAAAAATCTAGTTATAGTGAAGACTTTTTCAACAAGGATTTCTGATTTTCTCCTCCATCGTTAATGAGCAATTAACTGTTCTTCTTATTGTTTTATTTTTTAAAACAGTGGGTTTTCACTTACTTTTATCCGTCCATCTATCCGTCTTCTGTAGGTTATCCGAGGTCAGGTCATGGGGGCAGTAGCTTTCCCTTTCCCCAGTCACTTCATCCAGCTCTCTTCTTCTCTTCTTCTTCTTCCCAACTACAGACCTTCAGAATATGTTTGGGCCTGCCATGTCGGACCAGAATCTTCCCCCACAATCAGACCCAATTCACCAACAGATGGTAATCAGTTGAGACCTCCGCCCTTCTCTTCACCCGAGTGGCCAAAACAGGCGGCCACAAGTGTGATGACATGACCACAAAGTCTATCATCGAACAGTGACCTAGGCTATCCTGGTGCCAAGTGCACATGTGGACACCCTGATGTTTGAACATAGTGTTCATTCTGGACAATCCGTGATGAGAGCAGAAGTCCAATAACAGAAAACCACTTGGGGTCTGATCAGGAGGGGGCGTTCCTCCCAATCACACTCTTCCAGGTCTCACTGTCATTGCCCATGTGAGCAATGAAGTCCCTCAAATGAACGATGGAGTCCCTGAGACCACTCTCTAGTACTCCCTTTAAGGCCCCAAAAAGGGGTGGGTACTCTGATCTGCTGTGTAGTACAGGGGTGCTCAATGCGTCGATCGCGATCGACAAAGGCGTGCCACGAGAAAAAGAAAAAAAAAAGACAGCCGTATTTTCTGACCTTTAGCTCTCCGCACATGTGCAAACAACGGCGGTACAGGAAAACATGCTAGTCGCCGAGTTCCCCCCTATTTTAAGCCCTCGCTTAAGAAATCTTATCAAACATGAGTATGGATGCTGCAGTAAAGAACAAAAAAATGTATTTCTTTCACGCATTTGTTCAAAAGAATCATCCTGAAAATGTGATAACTGGTTGGGCTCACTCACTTCAATGACCCTCTGTGAAAAACTAATTGCCCTCTGAACCTAATAAAGTGTTGTACCACCCTCGATAGCAACAACTGAAATCAAGTGTTTGCGATAATTGGTGAGTGTTTCACATCGCTCTGGAGGAATATTGGCCCATGATTCTTTGCTGATGGTTTCAACTCTGCTATATTGAAGGATTTTCTAATATGAACTGCTCATTTAAGGCCACACCACAGCATCTCATTTAGATTTAAATCCAGACTTTGATTTGGCCACTTTTTTTTTTTGAGCCATTCAGAGGTGGACTTAATGGTGTGTTTTGCATCATTGTCCTGCTGCATAATCCAAGACCTTGAGTTTGAGGGCACAAACTGATGGCCGGAAATTCTCCTTCGGGATTTTCTGGCAGACAGCAGAATTTATTGTTGCATCAACCACAGCATGTTGTCCTGCTCCTGAGGCAGCAAAGCAGCCCCAGACCATCACACTGCCACCGCCATGCTTCACCGTTGACATAATATTCTTTTATCAAATGCTGCGCTGTTTTTACTCCAGATGTAAGGCACCACACATCTTCCAAAAAATTACATTTTTGACCCGTCTGTCCATCGAATGTTTCTCCAAGATTCTTGGGAATTCTCCCATGGATGTCATTTTTGGCCTGAGTCTTTCTTGTGGTAGTCATGAACATTGACCTTAACTGAGACCAATGACGCCTGTAGGTGTTGTTTGAGGTTCCCTTGTGACTTCCTGGATGAGTCTTCGTCGAACTCTTGGAGTTAATTTTAGTAGGTCTTCAACTCCTTGGTAGGTTTCCCACTGTTCTCAGTTTTCTCCATTTGTGGATAATGGCTCTGACAGTGATGCGCTTGGGCCCCAAAGCCTGGAAAATGGCTTTGTAACCTTTTCCAGACTGGTGGATTTCACTCACATTTATTCTATTTTTTTTTAATATATTTGGATCGTGGCATGATGCATTGGTCTTGAAATCTTGTCATCTACTTCATGTTCTCTGACATCCAAAGGGACAAGCTGAAATAAACTTACTTGATTGAACAAGTACAGTGCTGATCAGGTTTGGGTGTGGCTTGTGAAATTCAACTCAATTTTGCCATGTGTATTGTGGTTGTCACAGTGACTGTGATTTAACATGGGAATGGGGCAATTAGTTTTTCCACAGAGGGTCAGAAAGGTTTGGATTTTTGGGTCTTAATCAATTGAATTGTCATTTTAAAACTGTATTTTCTATTTCCTTGGGTTGTCTCTGAGTGATATTGAAATTGGTTCGATTAATTGAAACCTTTGTGTGTGATATGCAAAAAACAAAAACAAAAAAATCAAATCACCAAGAGGGAAAATACTTTTTTTTACTGCACTGTATTGTACCACTTTTTCTTTTTCCTGATAGCTCTGTCAAGGTCCACTTGGTGTAGTTGGTAGTCTGGCAGGCAATCAGTTTTCTTGGTTAGAGGGAGTAGATTTGCGAGGTTAATCGACAGAAGTGCTGTTCAAAATCCTTGCTGTCAAAGCTTAACTTACACTTTGACACAGTTCCCTGTGGCGGCGTCTTTACCTCTACCATGTGCCATAAAGGGCAGCCATGCTGCTGGTAACTAAACTAAGTTAAATAAATAAGCTTAGTAGATTTATGAAAGTTGCCCAAAGAACGTTTGGCGTAGACTTCCTGCTTAGCAAGTGTTCCCTGTAAGTCTTCCATATTTAAGTAAATCTCAGAATGTTTCCAAAGATGACTGAAGAAGCACTATTCCCAAGTCAACCGCCTGGTTAGGAGCCATGATGTTTTGTTGTTATTACTTTCTGTACCACCTACTCTTACTCGGGTCCCGGGGATGCTGGAGTCAATCCCAGCTATCTTCAGGCAAGAGGCAGGCCCTGAACTGATCACACAGGAAGGACACAATCATTTGCACTCACATTCACAACAACGGAAAATTTAAATCAACCTACCGCGCATGTTTTTCAGAACTTGTAGGAAACCAGAGTATCTGGAGAAAACCCATGCAGGCACAGGAAGAAGATGCAAACTCCACAGAATCTTTGTTCTTTGAACTGTGAGGCAGATGTACGAACCAGCCACCCAATGCAAAGTTTAAAAATAATAATAATAATAAAAGCATTGGTGCTGCTGAATGCAATCTTGTTTCATTGTTATTTTAGATATTCTAAAAATTACATCTGACATGTTCAAAGTTTATTCTGTATGTGTCTTAATAAGCTTTACCGAGATTCTACAATATTGAACAAATATTTATTCCTTATTGAAATGTAAGGGAAGGAGTTAAATGTTACACTAAAATTGATACATACATAAACCCCATCAATGACGCACTGCTAAAAAAAGTATTTTTCCACAATAATGCTAATTGATACAAAATACATTATAAAATGCCGTGATTTTTAAAGTGTGGTACAGGTACCAATATTAGTACACTTCTCCCAGTATGTGAAAGGATCACTGGTTTAAAGACAAAAAAAAACAAAAAACATTTCAAACATGAAATACAATAAACCGATATTAATGAAATTGTAAGAGTAATTGTACATAACTTATTGCTTCTGGCACATAATTAGTGAAAACAAATGTATCTTTGTTCATCTATCTATGGTAGTGGTATCTAGACAGACAGAACAAATGTTCTTCTATTTGATGTCAGAAAGTGTATAGTAGAGTTGTGCATCCACTTTTCGTGACACTTTTTGTCAGTAATTGTACATAACATCGTTTTATGTTTTTAGATATATAATATACTGCGATCATCCAAGGACTTTATTTATGTACATAAAAGTACATAGTGTACTTATCAAGATTGTTTACCATGCTGAAGAGACCAGATTGTTCCTGTTTGTGATCACAGCCATAAGAAGAAAAGATACGGGCGCCTGCTGATGTACTCACAGTGGAAGACTCCTCAAATATTTGGGAATGCATTGTGTGTGTTACCCCTACCCCTCTAGAAGCTTGTATAATAGCGACAATCCTGTTTTCTGAGACTAACTGGTTAAACTCTCGTTCATTCTACTTGCGAGTAAAAAGATAACTTTGCTGAACTTCAAGTCTCTCTGTTTTTTAAGGTTTGTTATTAGGGTATGATTTCTTGATAGACCTGACAGAAATTTGAAAAACATAGTTACAAAATTAGACACAGTTAATTTGTATTTAACTTTTATGTTCCATAATGTCTCATCTCTAATGCACATTTTTCCTAAAAAATCTTCAAAAGCCAATAGTTTTTATGTTATGTACATAGTGTAACGATAGTACAAGCAGAATAAGCTCTTCAAAGTAAAATAAGAAACAGATCTCTTGTAGAAAAGGTATCAGTTTAAATCTGGTTTCCATCACATTTAAATTCACTTTCAAAATGTTAAAATTAATCTCTGCCTATATTGAATTGAGGCTGTGATGCATCCTCGTAGTACATTCTACTGAAACCCAGAGAGGTCATGTACCCGGGTAACATGTTCATTCCTGCTGCGAGATTTTAAAAAAAAATTGTTTGGAGAAAACAAAAGCCTTATTAACAATATTATTACAACTTCTCCTTCTTTTCCTTTCGGCTTCTCCTGACTAAGGGTCGCCACAGCGTGTCATCTTTTTCCATCTAAGCCTATCTTGCATCTTCTTCTCTAAGACCCACAGTCTTCAGTTCTCCCTCACAACATCCATCAACCTTTTCTCTGGTCTTCCTCTTTCTTTTGCCTGGCAGCTCCATCCTCAGCCCCCTTCTACCAATATACTCACTCTCTCTCCTCTGGACATGTCCAAACCATCTAAGTCTGCTCTCTCTAACCTTGTCTCCAAAACATCCAACTTTGGTTGTCCCTCTAATGATCTTATTTCTAATCCTATCCAACGTGCTCACTCCGAGCAAGAACTTTGACATCTTCATTTCTGCTATCGCCAGTTCTGCTTCCTTTTGTTTCTTCAGTGCCACCGTCTGTAATCCGTACATCATGGCTGGCCTCACCACTGTTTTATAGACTTTGCCCTTCATCCTCGCGGAGACTCATCTGTCACACCAGACACCTTCCGCCAACTGTTCCACCTCGCTTGGACACGTTTCTTCACTTCCTTACCACACTCTCCATTGGTCTGTATTGTTCACCCCAAATATTTGAAGTCATCCACCCTTGCTATCTCTTCTCCGTGGAGCTTCACTCTTATCCCACCGCCCCTCTCATTCATGCATGTATACCGTAATTTTTTTCAAAAATATTGCGCAATTTTTACAAAAATATTTACCAAAAGTAAATAGAGTGCATTATATTTACATATGGATGAAAAATAAAAAATAAAATCACATTATATAGTCGTATCAAGGTATAGGTAGTACTTTTCGAGATGGTATTCGATGTCTTATTTTACACATTTATACATGTTACGGTAAGGTGCACCACCAACCTGAGTTCTGTGACCTCCTTGGGGAGCTTCACATTTTACGATCGTGAACGTAACATATTTGTTGCTCCTGCAGTAAAGATCAGAACGACTGCCTGTAAGGTTTTAACTTAAACTAAGACAAAAAATGTCGACTACAACGACTAGTGCACCCGCTTTTAAAAGAAATGTGCAATCGCTGACTTGGGCAACCCGGAAGCAGCACAGCAGTCAAAACAACTAGAGCTCAATGCTGTCAGGTCATTTTCAAAACAACATCAGCTCAAACTACGTAGTAAGTGCGTAATGAGTACAAACAGAAAAAAACGAAAAAAACGGGAGACCGCACACAATTGAAACGCTAGCTTTTTTAAAATGTGCCCATTACGCTCGTTACTACGTAGTTAGAGCTAATGTTGTTTTGATAGCCACTAGACGCCGTAGGAAAGCTGCTATACAGATTGATGCTGGATGGAGGTGGAGTGGCTGCGCTCTGCAACCCAAACTCTTGGGATTAAAAAAATGCTTCCTCGCAAACGCGATGGACGGCGCAGAGGATTGCATGCTGTGGGAGCAAAATGGGATGTTCATGATGCAATGCAAGAGGCACTGGAACTGTACCAAGTCATCAATGATAAGTTTGACAGTGATACACCAAAGGTAGCTACGATGGATGTTTTTCAGATTGAAGATGAGTCAGATGCTTCTTTTGAAGTCTTGGCTAAGGATGTGTAATGTAGAGGATAAACTGCGCTATGCACAAACGTTTTATGCACAAATATTTAACGTAAAAAAAATCTTTGCTCAAAAGTGTTAGTTGATTGATTTAAGACTGTAATATGTTATCAACAGTATTAATAAAATGTTATGCCATTTTTGAGCATTTATTTTAGTCAGTTGAGGGATTCTGTTCTGACAATTACAGGGACCAGGACAAGAGTGTCCTGTGGCCTGTCGCGAGTTATATATTACCGCTACATCAGCACATGCACAATAATTATTATTAATGATTGTTGTACAGACAGTTCTTGAAAAACGATACAAATACAAACATAACAAAATATAAATACAGATCATTCCAAATATTTTGAGTGTATGGATAACAGCAAATTGGTGTGGCGCATTGAACATTGGTAGAAGGGTTTTCCTGATTTTTTGGGTCAACTTTGGGGTTGCACATTATATTTAAGGACGTATTATACTCAAGAAATTACATTACTCTGTTTTACTTCAGCTAATCTTCATTCCTCTCCTTTCCAGTGTGTGCCTCCATCTTTCTAATTGTTCCTCCACCTGCTCCCTGCTTTCACTGCAGATCACAATATCATCTGCGAACATCATGGTCCAAGGGGAATCCATTCTAACTTCATCTGTCACCCTATCCAACAATATTATCAACTATTTGTGGTATTGAGGAACTGACATAAATGGTATTTTAACAGCTACACAACAGCTTGAAGCACGATGATAAGTCTTCTGATAGCGAGCCATCATGTTTTAATGATGAGATCATTGTTGGCTGACTGTCAGAGTATGTTCCAGCATGCCTGGCACCATTGTGTAGTTGTTAAAATTTTGTTTTATGTCTTTTAGTCCTTGAATCTCATGACGAGTTCTAATAATGTGAATTTGAATTGACACAACGTTTAGTTATTCCCTTTCTCCAGCTTAATTTGTATCTTAACATTTTTAAAATTATTAGAATAATTTTCATTTCCCTCCTGGAAAATGTAATGTTAAGTTGATTGAGGAGTTTGTGTGTCCCAATGATCATAGGAGCTAAATTGTCGGGGGCATCATGCATGACAAACATCCTAGGTGAGACAAAGACAAAGTACGGCTTTGGGACTCCTAAGATGAAAGAATTAGTGGATCAAGTGTTCCCTTGCTTGGACGCCCCCCTATGAAACCTGGCCTGGATGTGAGGCTCAAAGATGAGCAGCTGCTGGCCAGGCCTTGACCCATGGGGCCTGGCTGACCATAGTCCGAAAAGGTAAATTGGGTCCCCCTTCCCATGGGCTCACCACCTGTGGGAGGGGCCACAGGGGTCGGCAGCACTGTGAACTGGGCGGTGGCTGAGGGTAGGTTGCTAATTCTAGGGACGTGGAACGTCATCTCTCTGGCAGGGAAGGATCCTGAGCTCGTATTTGAGGTAGAAACGTTCTGACTAGATATAGTCGGACTCTCCTGCACACACCACTTGGGATCTGGTATCAGTCCTCTTGATAGGGGTTGAACTCTCTTCAATCTGGAGTTTCCAACGGTGAGAGGCTGCTGCTTTCGGGTGCGGGGGACGAGTCCTGACTATGGTTTGTGGCTATGCAGCAAACAGCAGTTCAAAGTACCCATCCTTTTTGGAGTTCTGACAAGGGGTGGTAGAGAACGCTCCCACTGGGGACTACATCGTTCTGCTGGGGGACTTCAATGCTCATGTGGGCAATGACACAGAGACCTGGAAGGGTGTGATTGGGAGGAACGCCCCCCTTTGATGAGAACTCAAGCAGTGTTCTGTTATTGGACTTATGTGCTCATCACGGATTGTCCATAATGAACACTATATTCAAGCATAATGGTGTCCACATGTGCACTTGGCACCAGGACACACTAGGCCTTAGTTTGATAATCGACTTTGGCTTTTGGCGTGGCTGGCCAAAACGTATTCTGAGAGGCTGCTGGGAACAGCTGGCAGAATCAGAATGAGTTTCAACTACCACCTCCGACAGAACTTTGCTCATGTTCCAGGAGAGGTGGGGGACATTGATTCAGAGTGGGGGATGTTCCGTGCGTCCATTGCTGAGGCAGCTGACCAAAGCTGTGGCCGTAAGGTCGTCAGTGTGGTTATGGCAGCAATCCCCAAATACGTTGGTGGACACCAATGGTGAAGGTTGCCAACAAGCTGAAAAAGGAGTCCTATCTGGGGTTTTTTTTCGTCTGTAGGATTCCTGAAGTAGCTGATGTCTACAGTTTGGCCAAGCAGCTTTGGTGGTTGCTGAAGTAAAAACTCTAGCATGAGAGGAGTTTAGTGAAGCCACGGAGAAAGAATTCCAGATGGCTTCGAGGAAATTCTGCTTTACCATTCAGCGACTCAGGAGTGGGAAGCAGTCTACCATCAACACTGTGTATAGTGAGGATAGGGCACTGCTAACCTCTACGTGGGATGTTGTGAATCAGTAGGGAGAATACTTCGAAGACCTCTTCAATTCCACAAACCCGCCTTCCCATGAGGAAGCACAGTCTGGGTTCTCTGAAGCGGACTCACCAATCTGCAGGGTTGCAGTCACTGAGGTGGTTAAAAAGCTCCTCGGTGGCACGACCCTGGGGAAGGATGAGATTAGCCCAGAGTTCCTAAAGGCTCTGGATGTTGGAGTTGACATGCCTCTGAAACATCATGTGGACATCGGGGACAGTGCTTCTGGATTGGCAGACTGGGGTGGTCTTAAGAAGGGGGACAATAGGGTGTGTTCCAACAACAGGGGGGTCACACTTGACAGTCTCCCTGGTCGGGTCTATTCAAGGGTGCTTTGAGAGGTGGGTTCATCGCAAAGACGAATGTCAGATCCAGGACCAGCATGACCTGCAGGAGCCGTGCCTCATTCATTGAGCACACACCCACGCTGTTCACCATATATATGTTTTTTCATTTATCACATCTGGGCTTTTAACAATGTCAAAGGGATCCTGGATGGATGACGCGGGGTCGGGGGACTGTCGATGTTGAACTGAGTTCCAGCATGTTTGTGCTGCTTCCTGGTCCGAGCCCTCTGCCCCTCGACTCTCCCTGCCCCCTGTATTTTAAACGCATGACACATATTCACCCACCTTTTTCTTTTAATACACCATATACACCCATCTCTGCAGTGGGGGGGGGGGGTTGTATCTGATGGGTTTGTCTGTTAGGGAGGAGTGCTTGGCAGTCCTGCCTTCCACTCTCTTCGCTCTCTGGCCATCAAGATTTTAAATGGACCAGACCACTTGTGGGGGGCACAGATTCACAGGATAGGGCCAATGACTGCCAGTCGGTGACCTGACAGGAATAGTAACGGGAGGAAGTGTTTTACACAAAGCTTCATGGCGGTGCTCCTAAGGCCGGGCCTCCCAGGCTGGATGGCTGGGCTTGAAATTCTGCTTTTATCGGGTATGGCCAGTTTTTTCTGTCACGAGCAAGGAACCGAGGTCGGACCCAAATGCAGGACTGAGCCAGGGACATGATTTTTGAGGGTAATTTAATTATGGCAGAGGTCATAAACAGGTAAGCAGTCAAAAAGGCAGAAGTACAAAAACACACACAAATCCTCAAAAAAACTCGACTGTGACAGTGTAAGACTGTTGCACTATAAAGGGCATGCAGATTTTCCATTTTGATTGTTCTAACAGCCAAATAAGACCCCCCTCCACACACACAAACACACGCATGCACACGCACACACACAAAGAGATTCAGGAGGACCAATGTGGTTTTCGTCCTGGTCGTGGAACAGTGGATGAGCTCGACACCCTTGACAAGGTCCTCAAGGGTTCATGGGAGTCTCCCCAACCAGTCTACATGTGTTTTGTGCACTTGGAGAAGGTGTTTGACCAAGACCCTCGGGTAGTCCTTCGGGGGGTGCTTTGGGAGTATGGGGTACCAAACCTGCTTGAAAAGGGCAGTTTGGTCCACGTACACTTGGTTTCAGTCTGGTCCGCATTGCTGGTAAGAAGGTCGGACCCGTTTCCTGTGAGGGTTGGACTTCGACGAGACTGTCACCGATTTGGTGAAGAACTTTTCTAGACAGAATTTCTAGGCGCAGCCGAGGCATAGCAGGAGTCCGGTTTGGTGGCCTCAGTATTGCATCCCCATCTTTTGCAGATGATGTTGTTCTGTTGGCTTCGAAAAGCCGTGATCTCCATATCTCACAGGACCAATTCACGGCTAAATTTGAAGCAGGTGGGATGAGAATCAGCATGTCCAAATCTAAGACCATGGTCCTCAGTCAGAAAAGGGTGGCATGACCTCTTTAGGCTCAGGGATGAGATCTTGCCCCAAGTGGAAGAGTTGAAATTTCTTGGCATGTTTAATCATGAGTAATGAAAAAATGGAATGTGAGATTGACAGGTGGACAGATGGTGTAAAGAAATTAGTTTCTTCCCCAGAGTGTCCAGGTTCTCCCTGAGGGATAGGGTGAGAAGCTTGGCCATCTGGAAAGTTCAGAGGAATCAGACAAGGTGGGTGGGGTATCTCATTCTGATGCCTCCATGATGTACGCCTGTGTTCTGGGCACATCTCACCGAAAGAAGACCCAGCTGGAATGACGATGTCTTTCAGATGTCCTGGGAATACCTTGGGATCCCCCCGGAAGAGCTGGATGAAGTTGCTCGGTAGTGAAGTCCGCTAAAGCTATTGCCCCGCGACCCGACCTCGGATAAGCGGTAAATGGATAGATTTTTCTTATTATCCTTCACCTGGAGTGTATGTTTTAACTGGACATATGATCGTTCTAATGTTGAGTACGTTGTGTAATCTGGGTGTTGTGCCACTCATATAATGCATGTGATAAATTATATGGAACAAAACAGTATTGTTAGACTCAAGATCAAAATCATCAATCTATGCCCCATAGGTACGATGTGACCTAGAATTGAAAGAGAAATTCTGGAAGGAAATAGATGAAGTGGTTCTGAGCATCCCAGAAAGAGAGAGAGTTGCGATTGGGACAGATTGTAGTGGACATGTTGGTGAAGGAAACAGGCGCGATAAAGAAGTGATGGATAAGTACGGCATTCAGGAAAGGAACTTTGTGGGATAGATGGTAGTGGACTCTGCAAAAAGGAAGGAAATGGCAGTAGTGAACACTTTTTTTCTAGAAGAGGCAAGAATATAGAGTGACCTACAAGTGCGGAGGTAGAAGCACATAGGTGGATTATATTTTGTGCAGACGATGTCATCTGAAGGAGGTTACTTACTGTAAGGTAGTGGGGGAAAGTGTAGCTCGACAGCATAGGATGGTGGTGTGGAGGATGACTCTGGTAGCGGAGAGGAAGATTATGATGACAAAGGTAGAGCAGAAAACCATGTGGTGGAAACCAAGAAAGGAAGAATGCTGTGCGTTGTGTTGTGTTTCATAAAGAGGTGAGACAGGCTCTTGATGGAGGCAGGAGAGTACTTGGTGTGTCTTCTGGTAGGGACTTGGTGGTGGAATCCCAAAATTCAGGAAGTCATCCAAGGAAAGAGATTAGCAAATAAGTGGGATCTGAGAGGACTGAGGAGAGGCCCTATACATTTGGATGCAAAGTAGGGGAAAGGTAGAGATGCCAAGGCTAAACAAGAGGCATCGACGACATCTCTACAGGTTGGCCAGATAGAGGTATGGAGATGAGGAGATGTGCGAGCAGGTAAAGGTGATTCAGGATAGAGAGATGAGAGATGGAAATGTGTTGATTGGTGCCAGTAGTGTGGTTAATAGAAGGAAAGAATTATTTGAGAAGTTGATGAATGAAAAAAATGAAAGACAAGGAAGAGTAGAAGAGCCAAGTGTGAAGGACCAGGAAGTGGCAATGATTAGTAAGGGAGAAATTAAAAGGCACTACAGAGGATGAAAAATGGAAAGGCAATTGGTCCTGATGACATACCTGTGGAGGTATGGAAGCAACTTGGAGAGGTGGCTGTGGGGTTTTTGACCAAATTATTCGAAAGAATACTAGCAGGGAAGAAGATGCCTGAAGAACTGAGGAAAAGTGTACTAGTTCCCATTTTTAAGAATAAAGGTGATGTTCAAAGCTGTGAGAACTATTTAGGAATAAAGTTGATGAGCCACACATTGAAGTTATGGGAAAGAGGAGTGGAGGCTAGACCCAGGACAGAAGTATCTGTGAGCAACAGTATGGTTTCATGCCTAGAAAGAGTACCACAGATGCATTATTTTCCTTGAGGATTCTACTGGAAAAGTAAAGAGAAGGTCAGAAGAAGCGACATCGTGTCTTTGTGGATCTAGAGAAAACCTATGACAGAATACCAAGAGAGGAAACTGCATGATACTGCATGCGTAAGTCTTGTGTGATGGAGAAATATGTCAGAATAGGACAGGACATGTATGAGGGCAGCAGAACAGTGGTGAAGTGTGCTGTCGGTGTGATAGAAGAATTTAAGATGGAGGTGGACTGTGTCAGGGATCAGCTCTGAGCCCCTTCCTGTTTGCTGTGGTAATTGATAGGCTGACAGATGGGGTTAGACTGGAATCCCCCTAGACCATGATGTTCGCAGATGATATGAGGTGAAAGCAGGGAGCAGGTGGAGGAACAATTAGAAAGGTGGAGCCATAGACTGGAAAGGAGAGGAATGAAGAGTAGCCAAAGAAAACCAGAATATATGTGAATGAATGAGAGATGTTGAAGGGGGAAAGTGTAGTGTCAAAAATCCAGCGTAATGGTGAGTGTAGTAAGGAAGTGAAGAAACGGGCCAGAGCAGGCTCGAACAGCTGGTGGAAGGTGTCTGGTGTGTTATAAGATAGAGGAGTCTTTGCTAGGATGAAGGGCAAAGTTTATAAAACGGTGGTGAGGCCACCATGATGTAAGGATCAGAGACTGTGGTACAGAAGAGACAACAGGAAGCAGAACTTGAGGTGTCGGAAATCAAGATGTTGAGCTTCTCGTGAGGAGAGAGCAGGTTGGATAGGATTAGAAAGGAGCTAATTAGAGGGAAACCCAAAGTTGGATGTTATGGAGACAAGGTTTGAGAGAGCAGACTTCGGTGGTTTGGACATGTCCAGAGGAGAGAGAGTGAGTATATTGGTAGAAGGGAGCTGAGGAAGGAGCTGCCAGGCAAAAGAGCGAGAGGAAGACCAAAGAGAAGGTTGATGGATGTTGTGAGAGAAGACATGAGGGCAATTGTTGTGAGAGAGGAAGCTGTGGGAGATAGGATAGGCTTTGATTGAAAAAAAAAAAAGACACGCTGTGGCAACCCCTAACAGGACAAGCCCAAAGGAAAAGAAGAAGAAGACTCAAGATCAAAATCATAAAATATTTTTTCAGAAACGCTAATGAAAACAAAGTAGTGACGTGTTGATTGAGGGCTCATACTTGATCTGCACTGAAGATAAAATCATGAATTAAAATCTGGACACATTTCAAACCAGAACAATTAATTGACATGCATCAGACCTAGAATATATTTACCAACCCCTTGACTCGCTGCATCCACAAGCACAGGCAGATAATCATACTCCCACCCCATGCTCCCTCCATCCACCCCAGGCTTCTCACCATGATTTGGAGACCCTGATAGGCTACTCGAAAGACCAGATATGTGGCTGGAGCGTCCCCCAATGGACGCTCCTCCGCTTAGGACAGAGCCACCTACTCCAATGCTCCCTCGACTTAAACCTCCACTTTTAGTCACTCTCTTCAGCTCCTGCTCAATTTCGTCAAGGCCACAGCACTCTTCTGGAAGGGTGACATCCGGTTGACAACCCGTGGAGACATATGTGTGCGGCAACAGGGTGCACCGCCGTAGGGGTCGATTGGAAATACATGGGTCATACCACGAAGGGTGCTGATTGCCACCCAACTGTCCTGGCTGAAAACCATGTCCTGGACCTACATGAAGACAAGAAACTTTGCATTGCTAATTTACTACTACTGAAAACACTGCATTCATTTATTTATTTTTGCTATTTGAATTTGATATTTGAATTTGATATTTGAAGACTCGGATGGACTCCGCACATTGTGCAGCGCCCCCATCCATTGTCAGAAACTGTATAATGTCATCGCCGCTGGTAGACCGAAAACACCTAGCATGGAGACATGAGGAGACATTGGATTTAAACTTAAAAGGTTAAGAGGACTAAAAGACAATTAAAAAGACAAAGTGAAATACAGTAAAAAATACAATAACATGGGATCAAATTAACACAAATAATGAATGGATAAATTATTAATAAAAGGAAATGCTGTAAATAAAATCTGTTAAAAGCTAAACCAAACACTGTTAGTGAGACTTGAGCCTCCTTTTAAAATCACCAACAGACTTAGCGCTCATGGTGCCAACTGGCAGGCTATAGAGCTCATTCACGGGACGTCACCGTTGTCACGGCGCCATATTGCCGGTCAAATAGAGCTGCCCAACATTGTGGGAGGCATCAAACCAGAGCAGAATATTTAAAATGCCCGAGACTGTTTGTGCTGTTGGTTGTCACAATAGAAGACACAGATCAATATATAGAATACCATCTGAATAGACCAGAAAAAATCGATGGATTTCGGCAATTAAACGTGATGGATGGTGCCCAACAATATATACACGCCTGTGTAACGATCACTTTCAGGTAGGAATTACTTCTCAACACTTCTCAATCTCAAATAACCAAGAAGTATTTATGATGCCAAGTTGACTCATTTAACAACAATGCGTATTTAAAAAAAAAAAAAAAGAAAACATCACAGAGAGGTTTACGGAGCTGTGTGTCTGCGTGTGGCCGCAATTACGCTTTCGTGTACGGAGAAGACGACTCCTTGTCTTAATTTTTTTTTTGAAATCATAGTTAATGAACGTGAGTTTGTGTAAAACCAGAGGTCATTTATTTAAATATTGGTAAGTGTATAGACCATGCATGTGATGGATGGTGCCCAACAAAATACACACGCCTGTGTAGCGATCATTTCAGGTCGGAATTATTCTTTTCAATGTCAAATTATCAAGAAGTATTTATAATGCCAAAGGGACTGATTTGAGAACAATGCGTATTTAAAAAAAAATAATAAACCATCTGTCTGTTTACGTTTATGTTAGTTAAGCGTGTGGCAACAATACGCTTCCGTGTAGGAGGCTTTTTTTTTTTCGTCATAATAAATGAATGCTAGTTTATGTACAACCAGGGATCATTTTTTTAAATCTCGGTATTTGTATTGAAAAAATCTGAGTGGGTACATCATGATGTGGGATTGATTCAGAACAGACCCAGCAACGTAGTATTTATATGCGTCCAGACTTTTATATGCTTTCAGACTTCTCTTGTAGATCTCGACGACTTACTCACCAGATACATGTGTAGATCCAGTTATCCAATATAAATGGAAGCGGGTTAACAGTCCACTTTCTTATCGGCGAAAACATCGACTTCGGCATTAAATATAGGTCCTATATGCCACGTTTCTCTAATTTCTCCACCTACCTTCATTTATTATCACCTTCTAAATGTTTCACGGTATCACACAAAACTCTGGATGTCATGCTATAAGACAAATTTTCTTATTGTCTCAACGGACTTAGCATTGAACAATGCTTTATTTGACTGGCAATATAGCCAGTCACGTGATTTCGGTGACGTAGGTGCACGAGCTCTATACCAAAGGTTGAAGCAACCTCTAAGTAGGTTTTTTTTTGAGCTGTTGCAATTTAAAAGGGGCTGGTGCCAGAAGGCCTCAGGATCAACAAGGGTTGATAAAATAAGTTATGTATTATTAGTAATTATGAAATATACCAAGACTCAAAATTCAAAGGAGGAGAGTTTGTGTGGGATGACTTCAGTGTCTTGCAACAACACATTTATTTTAACATGACAAAATTCACAAAACTGCATTAAGACTACAAAACATCCCTGTGCATTTTAACTAATAACTGAGATTTTTGACTGAACCTATGTTTGACTGAACCGCTGTAATTCCGTTTCTTCAGTCTTTGTCTTTGATTTGTTTTCATTTTCAATTTAGTTTGATTTAAATTAATACATTTATGTCACGTTAGTAATGAGCCAAACCATTTTTGATCGAAAAATAATGGCTGCTTGGATTTGTGACAAAGGCTCATATTCAGATCGCGTGCCATATCAAATAACGAGTGCAATGCTTTTCAAAAGTGTTAGTTCACAACAGGCCAATACCGTAAACTAAGTCTTATTAGTCTTATGTTGCTCCTGTTAAAACAAAGGCAATCTTGAGGCGACCGAGAACACTGCGAAGGAGCACAATGATGGTCAAAGAGCTCAAAAACTAAGTTGAAGGAAAACTGAACATAAGTGGAGGAAAAACTACAAATTGATCCATCCATTCATTTTCTTTGCCGGTTATCCTCACGAGGGTCACGGGATTGCTGAAGCCTATTCCAGCTGTCAACAGGCAGGAGATGGGGTACACCCTCAACTGGTTGCCAGCCAATTTCAGGGCACATGGAGACAGACAACTGCCGCACTCACAATCACACCTAGGGGCAATATAGAGGGTCCAATTAATATTGCATGTTTTTGGGATATGGCAGGAAACTAGAGTGCCCAGAGAAAACCAATGCAGGAACAGGGAGAACATGCAAACTCCACACAGGGGGGGCTGGGATTAAACCCATGTCCTGAGAACTGTGAGGCTAACGCTTTCCAGCTGTGCCACTGTGACGCCTCCTCTACAGACACAGTCTTTGTCATTTGAATCAAGAGTTCGTCAGCGCTAGACAGCAACACGTTCCTCTGCCAGAGTGCTCAGGACCTCAGACTGGGCCAAAGGCTAATCTTCCAACAAGACAATGACCCTAAAAACACAGCTCAAATGGCGAAGGAGTGCCTTCTGAATAAGTCAGTGACGGTCCTTGAATGGCCAACCCAGAGGTCTGACTCAAACCCAATTGAGCATCCCTGAAGAGACCTGAAAATGGCTTGTCCACCAACATTCACCCTCGAACCTGACAGAAAAGGAAAAGATCTGTGAGAAGGAATGGCAGAGGATCCCCAAATGACTCAAGGCTGTATTTGCTCAAAAGGGTGGTTCTTCTAAATACTGAGCAAATAGTTTCAATATTTTTGGCTGTGTGATATTTCAAATTTTCTTTTTTAATAAATCTGATAAAATATGAACAATTTCAACAGAATTGTAGGAAGACACCATTCCGCCTCTCTGCTGCCCTTAAGGTTCCCAAAGACGCAATGGCCGCCATAATCCTTAAAAGGAAGACATTTGGTATGATTAGAAGCTTTCCTTGAGCAGTCCGCCTGGACAAACTGAGCAATTGGGGGAGAAGAGCATTGGTGACAGAAGTAAAGAACAACCAAAACATCATTGTGTCCGAGGTCCACAATCAACAATCACTGTAGGAACTGTGATATTTCAGTTTTTCTTTTTCAAGTTAGTCTCCAATCTAACAAAAAGTGAAGAGTCTTAATACTTTCCAAACATATATTCATCTCTAATTTGGGAAGACAGTGATTGGTTAATATTTTTTTTAATTTTGAACAGTCTATGCTTAAATTAATTCCTTAATAAAAGTCAACCCCTACAATAATTGTTGAGTCAGCTAACAAATTGGTCAGATGGTAAAAAAGTGTGAAAAGAAGACAGATCGTCATTATTAGCTACGAATACATTACGTAATGTATCCGAGTTATTAAATATATTTCTATCCATCCATCTTCTACTGCTTTTTTGGGTTAGGTTGCGGGGCCAGAAGCGAGAGCAGGGATGCCCAGACTTCACTTTCCACAGCCACTTCATTCAGCCTTTCCGGAAGGATGCCTAAGCGTTGCCAGGTCTCTATTCCAGCATGTCCTGGGTCGTCCCCAGGGTTTTTCTCTGGCGGGATGTGCCCGGAAAACCTGACCAAGGGGGCGTCCGGGAGGCATCCAGATCAGATGCACCAGCAACCTCATCTGGCTCCACTCAATCCAGAGAGCGCAGCTCCGCACTGAGCTTCTACCCTCCACGTAAGGGAGAGCCTGGATATCCTGTGGAGGAAACTCATTTCAGCAACTTGTATCTCGGATCTTGTCCTTTTAGTCACGACCCACACCTCATGTTCATAGCTGAGGATCGGAAGGTAAATAGACTGGTAAGTTAAGAGCTTCGCCTTTTGACTGAGCTACCTCTTCACCACAAAACACCGGTACAAAGTCTGCATCACTGCAGATGCGGCACCGATCTGCCTGTTGATCTTCTCCTCCATTCTTTATTCCCTTACTCGCAAAAAAGTCCCCAAGATACTTGAACTCCTCCACTTGTGGCAGGATCTCATCCTTGACCCAGAGAGGGCATGCCACCCTTTTCCAACTGAGGCCCATGGTGTTTGGAGGTGCAGATTCTCATCTCAGCCGCTTTACATTTGGCTGTGAACCGCCCTAGTAAGCGTTGGCGATTACGGCTTGATGAAGGACCACATCTTCTACAAATACCAGAGATGCAATTGTGAGACCGCCAGACTGGACCCCTTCTACCCCTCAGCTGCACCTAAAAATTCTGTCCATAAAAGTTATGAACAAAAGTGGTGAGAAAGGGCAGCCTTAGCACAGTCCAACCCTCACCAGAAATGAGTTCAACTTCCTACTAGGAATGCAGACCAAACTCTCCAATAGTACAGAGACCAAAGAGGCCATATCAGGGGGTTCGGTACCCCATAATCCTGAAGAATCCCTCGGAAAACTCCCTGAGGGACACGGTCAAACGCCTTCTTTTAGTCCACAAATCACATGTAGACTGGTTGGGTGATGCATCCTCAAGGATCCTGCCGAGGGTGTTGAAATGATTTACTGTTCTATGGCCAGGGCGGAAACCACATTGCTTCACCTGAATCTGATATTTGACTTCCCAACTGACTTTCTTCTCCAGCACACCAAAATATACTTTACCAGGGAGGTTGAGGAGTGTGACGCCCCTGCAGTTGAAACACACTTTCCAGTCTCCCTTCTTAAAAAGGGGGGCTACTCTTCCAATCAAGAGTCACTGTAGCTGATGTCCACGTGATTTTGCAGAGGTGTGTCAACCAGGACAGCCCCACAACAATCAGAGCCTTCAGGAACTCTGGGCGAATCTCATCCACCCCCGGGGCCTTGCCACCGAGGAGCTTTTTAACCAACTCACTGACCTTAATGCCATACGCCGTTCAGATGACTATATAATCGGAATTTCTCGACGTCACACACCAGCTCAGCCTTCTTCCATCCCAGAGAGTCCCTAGAGCCAGTTTCTGTAGTCGGGGATCAGATTGCCAAGGTCACCGTCTTCGGCTTCCGCCCAGCTCACATTGCACCCAACCCTTATGGCCCCTCTCACAGGTGGTTAGCCCAGGGCAAGGGGGATCCATATTAGCCTTTGGGCTGTACCCAGCCGAGCCCCATGGGTGCAGGCCCAGCCACCAGGTGATCACCTTCGAGCCCCACCTCCAGGAATGGCTCCAGAGAGGGACCTCGGTGACCTGCATTTAGGCAAGGGGAACCTGAATCCATTTCTGCATTTGATATTGGGGGTGTTTTACCTATGTTTTGTCTGGTCCCTCACTAGAACCTGTTTGTCATGGGTGACCCAATAAGGGGCTTGAATCCCCAGACAACTTAGCTCCTAGGATCATGGGTGTGTTGTCTTGTTATCTGATATAAAAAAAAAATAGACGAGATGTATTTAAAGGATTCACTCTTTACCAGTTGTCGAACATATACTGTGTAATCCCTTTGGGCGACTTCTGTATCTTATATATCCTCTATACCGAGCTACTGAGCATGCCGGGTAATGTAGTTGTCATTCTAAGCTATATCATCACATCTTACACCCTATAAAGAAAATTAACATATGGTTCCTGTTTTAACTTTACTCTTAGCATTTTAACTGATTGTAAACAATTACCAACAATAAGCACAAACATTTCATTCAGAAAGAAAAAAGTACAGGTATCAATTCTCAAGGCAGCCATACAACAACTGATCAAAATGACAACAGTCCACTCCCCCCCAACCTCCAGTATATTACATCAACAGCTCTCGATCAGCCTCTTAGGTGGCTGAACATGTCTTTTTGGTCTGCACAGTCAATAGCAGGTGATGCAGGCACTTTCGTTAGACCATTATCAGCACAGTCAGGCAGACTGCCAGTTAGCTCGGTAGATCCAGCTGTGTCCTGCTGAACCGCTTCCTGGCCCACAGTGTCCTCCTGACTCTGTTGCCGCTGAAGGTCCGTCCAGTTCCTCCTCAGCGTCGGTCCACTGTCCATCTGGACTTGGTAGGTATGTGGAGCAACTTCCTCCTGCACGTGAACAGTTTGGTTCCATGTGCCTGTAGAACAGTCTCTGAGATGCACAACATCTCCAGGCTTCAGCATGGGCAGATGTTTCCTTGTTCGATCATGCCACTGTCTCTGTTTCGCCTTTTGGTTCTCCTTTGCCCTCGTGATTCTGGATGCTCCTTGGGGTGTTAGCAGGTCTTCATTTACTGGCAGGTTAGAGTAGATGCACCTACCCATCAGCATTTGTGCTGGTACAGTCCATTTTGCAAAGGTGTACTCCAGTAAATCAGTAGATGCTTCTGGAAGCCATCATTGGTCTGTTTAACAGGTTTTTTACAGTCTTCACAGAGCTTTCTGCCAAACCGTTAGATTAGCACAGCCTGTCACAAGAGCTGCTGAGACAGTTCTTCACAGCGGTCATCTAATCACTACAGTTAACCACCTTCACAGTCTGGTTTGGGGCCGCCACAAAAAAGGACAAACTCCGACTGCAACGGACAATCAGAATTGCTGAACAAATTCTCGGTACCACTCTACCCACTATAGAGGACTTGCAAGCTAGATCCAGAGAAGGCAGGATCATTACAGATCCTCCACATCCTAGACATCCTCTCATCCAGGTCCTTCCATCGGGAAAGGGCTACAGATCAATGCAAGTCAAAATTAGCAGGCGTTCGAACAGTTTGTTTTTACCTCCAGCAATTAAGTCATTAAATTCTTGATAAGTGAACTTACTATTTCTGCCTTGTGCCATTCTTCGGACACTCACGTCCTGCTGGTCCAATCAGTATTCGTAATATATTTTGTAGACTATCGCACGATTTGTCACTTTAAACTGTTCCCTTTGCACAATTGTCATTGCACTGGTCTATAACGGGAACCGCGAACGGGTAAAGGCACTCTGTACGAGCTTATCACAATGTGGGACATTAACACAATTATCTCTTACCTGTCATCAATGAAGATTTCCCATCTTGCATGAATCTTATAAGGAATAGTTTCTCTGTCTCTAAATGTCTCTTGTTCTTTGCTCTTCATGCTTCGTTGTTCTTTGTTCTGAATGTCGTACCAGGGCAGCACCGACTGTCGGAGAAAAATTCCTTGTGTGGTTTTACACACTTGGCCAATAAATTTGATTCTGATTCTGATTCTGGAAAAAAAAATAACTAAATGGTTGCCGGCGACCAATGAGAGAACGAGTAGCAACTTCCCTTGTCCCACCCATTTCCTTGTGCAGGTCTCATCCACGCTGTTGACCGGCTGCCTATGTACTGTATCTTACTTAATGTTGTGTTTGTGATAACTTTTTTTTTTTTTTTACAATAACATATTCTGGTTATTGGGTGGCATGGTGGTGCAGCTGGTAAAGCGTTGACCTCACAGTTCTGAGGTCCAGATCAATCCAGCCCCCGCCAGTGTGGAGTTTGCATGTTCTCCCCGTGCCTGTGTGGGTTTTCTCCGGGAACTCCAGTTTCCTCCCACATCCCAAAAACATGCAACATCAATTGGACACTCTAAATTGCTCCTAGATGTGATTGTGAGTGCGACTCTTTGTCTCTGTAAGCCCTGCGATTGGCTGGCAACCAGTTCAGGGTGTACTCCCACCTTCTGCCCATTGACAGCTGCAATAGGCTCCAGCACTCCCCGAGACCGTTGTGAGGATAAGTGGCAAAGAAAATGGATGGATATTTTGATAATGTACTTACAATACCACCTCATCATTGTGCCACAGTGAAAGCTTCCTCCATGGCGCCCAAGAGGTGGTGACTATGAGTGCAAGGTTTTCCTTTTACGGATCCCCCAGGAGGAGTCGGCTCTTATTTGGAAACACTTTTATCCTTTTTGGGATCTAGTGGGAGGAATCAACCACTTTGTGGAGCAAATGGGACGGGCACTGTGGTACCTACTGGGATGTCCTCCAAGGGCTCCAGACAGGGCACTTTTCTCCTTGTTGGACCCTGCATTGTGATTCTCCCCCTCGAGACGAGGCTAATTGAACAGGCTGGTTTGAAAAATTCAAAAAAATATACAGCCTCTGTATGGTACTGCTTGTCGGGACGTGGAGAAGGAGTTTCCTTGACACACGTTTTTAACATGGATGAAAAAGGCCTTTTTTGGAAGAGGACGGCGAAGTGTACTTCTTCAAGGACTGTGTTTACAATCATCATGTGGCAATGCTGGAGGTGAGTGAACTTAAAGCCTCTACGAGCCTCTCCTTCGCCTTGTGTGTGTGTGGGGGGGGGTGACACCCAGATACATGCAGATGAAAATTCTCGGTTTGTGTGGGGGGTGGGCGGTGCTTTTGGGAGGGGGGGGGGAGGGGGGATTATTTTATATGAATAAAAAATTGTTTTGTTTTTTTAAATTTGATATAGGGTTGAATATTTTTGTCAGTGAACAAAAGGTTTAATAATTAATGTCACACAAAGATATGTGTGGAATTAATAAGTGGACAATTGTTATGAGTGTACTGTATATGGGACAATCTGGACTCCCTTCAACTCCACCCTTAGAAATCATCTTCAATAAAGAACCTTAATCAATAATTTCACCACCTAATTCCTGTCAATTATTCAATGTGTTCTCTAGATTACACTTAGGATTCTATGTTAACATTGGCAAACTAGCCAAATGCGGGTGGATTTCAGCAGTGGGTCGTGTTACGAAATTTCCAAATAGGTGAATGTTATTTCAAGCGAATAATATCCAATATCCAAGGAGGCGAATGCTCAGGAATTGTCCAAAAGATGAAAGGGAGAAGGCAGTGTGGTGTCCTTGTATACTTGTCCGAAGGAAGCAGTGGTCATCAGAAGCCCGACCACCATCTTCGCCCTTAAATAGGCACTTCCCAAACAATCCAGAATCAGGTTCAGACGACATAATTGAGTCCCCTTCTCTCAGAACGTAACAAAAGATCTGCATCATAAAAAAACTAATAAAGTACATAAGTAATAAGAAGAAAAAGAAAGAAAAATAAAGACAAGAAAGAAGAATTAAAAATAAAAATATATAGACACATATAACACCAGTAACCGTGCTTGTCCCACCTGCCATTTTGGTAGGTTGCATTTGATGTCAACTGTCTGGTTTGGGGCTGCCACAAAAAGGACACACTTCGACTGCAACGGACTATCAAAACCACTGAATGGATTGTCAGTACCACCCTAATCACCCGTGAAGACTTGCACATCATTTGAACTGGGACGAGAGCGGGTAGGATCCTTTTGGACCCTCCACATCCTGGCCTCCAGCTCTTCCAGCTCCTTCCATCAGGTAGGCACTACCGATCAATGTAGATCAAAACTAGCAGGCATTCAAACAGTTTTTGGTCTTTAGCAATTAGTCAATAAATTCTTGATAAGTGAACAGGCAATTTTCTGGCTTCAACCGTTGTTGGGACACACTCTCACATCCTGCTGGTCCAATCAGTTTTAGTAATCTATCCTGTCGAACGATCATCACTTAAACTGTTGCCTTTTCACCATTGTCATTGCACTGGGCTATAACGGTGAACCGCAAACTGGTAACAGCACTCTGTATTAGTTTAACAAAATGTGTGTGGTTGACGCACTCTAACTGCTCTAAAAGCTCGAAGACTGCATCATTGCACAACTGTGACTCTTATTAGGAACAGTTCCCATTAATGGAATATCTAATTTTCTTCATTCTTGTTCATTTGTTTGCTCTTCTTCTCTTTACCCAACATGAATGTCATACCAGGGCGGCACCGACTGCCAGAGACAAATTCCTTGTGTGTTGTTACAAAATTGGCCATTTGGCACGTTCTCCCTGATCATGTCGCCGAGCTAAGAAGCTAAATTGACTTTTTACTTTTTTAAATTACTCTTTTCAGAAGGCCAACTTTACAGTTGAGATCCTTTTTTGTTAGTCACTTGAAAGATTCGAGAATTTTGTGAAATAGTGTATTTGTTTATTCTTTTGTCTTTCTGCCATTGTCATCAAATTTTAAACAAACATTTTGCTTTGCTTGTGGTGAACTAATATACAGGCTTTACTTTAGTAAAAAAAAATAGAATAAATGGAGTTTTCGTCGATATTAAAAAAAATAATATACCACCACCTTTCATTTTCCATGTTAGCATACAGGAGAGTAAGTAACTTTTTATGCGCTGCCCAGCTTCCACCTTCATTGTGCGTACCGTGTTGCTGAGCTAACACAGAAATCGAAAGGCGGTGGAATATGCTTTTATATCAATGAGAAATGGTCCAAGGACGTTATACAGCTCAGCACATACTGCAGCCCACTGTTTCTGAACTGCAAGCCATTTTATTCACCACGTGAGTTCACATCTTTCATTCTATTCAGTGTTTACATTGCACCTCAAGGTAGCACGTGCGCGGCACTGCTAACGCTCGCCAAGCAGTAAACTACATTGTGAAAAAACACCCAGATTCACTGCTTATCATCCGAGGAGATTTTAATACAGCTAAAATTAACCATGAACTCCCTAAATATAAGCAGCACATGAAATGTCCAACGAGGGCAAATAACACTCGAAACCATTTTTACACATCCATTAAAAACGCATATCGTGCAGTCCCCTGCGCACCCGTAAGCTCCTCTAATCATTCCTTGCTGTACTTAATACCTACACACAGGCAATCATTTAAACGTGTGAAGCCTTTAGTAAAATAAGTTAAAAAGTGGACCAACGAGGCAAAATTAGAACTTCAAAAATGCTTTGACTGCACAGACTGGAGTGTCTTTGAAACTTTTGAATTCACGGATATTGTTACCGCATAAGGCAGTTTCTGTGAGGAGATGTGTGTACCAACAAAAACTATTCACACATTCAATAACAACAAGTCGTGATTTTCAGCCAGACTTAGACAATTCCACCAGGCTAAAGAGATTTCATATCGTAGTGGGGACAGTGCCCTCTACAACTGCACCAGAAACAAGCTGATTAAAGAAATTAACATTGCAAAAAGGGACTATGCAGTTAAATTGGAAAAACATCTTGATGCTAATGACTCCAAATTAGTTTGGCACAGATTACAATCGCTCACTTATTACAAGCGACGCCCCCTCCCCTCCAGTAGAAAACAAAAGCAGGCTAGCCGACGACCTAAATAGCTTTAACTGTAGATTCAAAATAGACATTTCCACACCACGCACCCACCAAGCCGCACCACAAGCCGCACCACCTTCCCCTCAACCGTTTAATGTCCATGAAAGCGACGTTACACAGACCTTCCAACAACAAAAAATCAACAAAGCGATGGGCCCAGACCTTGTGTCCCCATTCTGCGTCAAAGTCTGCGCAGAACAATTTGCTTCTGTCTTCACAAAGATCTTCAACAGGTCTCGACAACTGTGTGAAGTACCAACCTGCTTCAAATGCGCTGCCATTATATACCGGTCCCCAAAAAAGTAGCAGTCTCAGGTCTTAATGATGACAGGCCTGGTGCCTTGATATCTATGGTCATGAAGTCCTTTAAACGCCTTGTACTAGACCACCTCAATAGTATAGTATCTTGGATTCCAAGATGGAGGCGCACACAGGTGCAGCGGCTCATAGCTCTCCGGTTTGGTGCATTTTCTTTATTAGTATTTTGCCACTACTTGTGGATTACTGTAAACCCACAGTCACATAGCTTCCAGGACCTAATCGATCTGGGAGTGAAGCATAATTTATCCCCCACAAAAAAAAACGAATACCAAAAGGTAAAGAATATTCTGGGGGACATTGGAGACGACAAGGATCCCCGTGGATAGCCACTCTCGGCAAGCGATGGAGAAGGCGGAGGGAGCGTAAACAAAAACGAAGATATCGGGAGGGCCTGGCGGCTAAGCTAAGGAGGCAACCTCCCAGACCTGCGCTTCAAAGCATCTTTTTAACCAAAGCAAAACAAAATGGATTAACTGGAATTACAACTAGCCACGAGCACCTTTGTCCGGAACTGCAGTAATATTTTCATCAGGGAGACGTGGCTACACCCACAACTCCCCGACACTGCAAGACTCCGGAAAGACCCGGGGTAAGGGGGGTTGTGTGTCTATGTGCACAACGAATGGTGATCTCACAGCAGAATCCTCGACACCCACTGTTCTCCTGATTAGAGGTCCTTGCAGTCTCGTGCAGACCCTTTTATCTACCGAGGGAGCTAACGGTAGTCATTGTGGTAGCTATGTCCCGACGGACGTTAGCGCAGCACTTAGCCCGATGGAGTGTTGACTGTTGCTGATGACTTCAACCAAGCGTGTTTAAGGAGAAATCCAGTGCTTTGCAAGAACAGTGTATCCAATAGGTCATGTAATATGTACCTTATTTTGACAATGTGATGCTAAATCCTCGCTCAGTTAATTATGTTTTGAAAAGATTGTTGTCGACAATTATGAATTTTCAGGGGCACTGCCATTTTCACGAGTCAGATGATGTACGTGGACGGATGTGACGTGAACTGTGCCGTTCCAAACATTCGATTACATGGGACACCATTATGCTCAGCACTGATTTCTCCGATTTAACCTTATTTGATGAAGAAATAGCAGTATCGGTTGATCGGGAAAACCGAGGAATACTTTCACACAGATTTGAACCTGTGGCTGTAATTAATATTGAATCTTCGGATGGTTCTTTGGGCGGAATGATGCTTAGTCTGACTAATTGATGGCCTACGTGCAACTTAAGTGCCTAAACAAAGGCCCCTGGGAGCTCCGGGCCGGAGGCCGCGGATGGTTCTTTGGACGGGCATGACGCGGAGTCTAACGAGCGAGCTCCGGTGGCGGGCCGAGCTTTCAGGCGACGGAGCCCTTTAGCCAAGATTCAGTGGTGGCAGAGGCCTTTAGCCTAGCTTCGGCGTCTGGGGCTAACAGCCTCTGTCGTCGCCCGCTTCGTTAGCCCCGGACGCCGAAGCTAGGCGAAAGGCCTCCGCCACCACCGAAGCTCAGCTAAAGGCCCCTCCGGACGTTGAAGCTTGGCTCGCGGCCTGCCGCCGGAGCTCGTGGCTCTCCTTCGGTGGCGGCGGAGGGCTTTAGCCTAGTTTCGGCATCCGGGGCTAACGGCCTCCACCGCCTGGAACCTCGGCTCGCGACCGCTGCTGGAGCTCGCTCATCAGACTCCTCGTCATTCCCGTCCGAAGAACCATCCGGAGCTGCTGGTCTAGAGCTCCCGCGGGCCTTTGCTTACGCACTTATGTCGTGCGTAGGCCTCCGAGTAGTCAGACTCAGGGTCATTCCGCCCGAATAACCATCCGAATATTCAACATTAATTACAGCCACAGGTTCAGATCTGTATGGAAGTATTCCTCAGTCTTCCCGATCAACCAATACTGCTATTTCTTCATTGGATGAGGATAAATCCGATAAATCAGTGCTGGGCATAACGGTGCCCCATGTAATCCAGCGTTTGGAACATTACAGTACACATCACATACGCTCATATAGATCATGTGACTCGTGAAAATGGCAGCGCCCCTGAAAATTCGTAATTGTCGAAAAAAAAAATCTCAAAACACTATTAAATGAGAGACAATTTCACATCACATTGTCAAAATAGGGTACATATTACATGGCCTATTGGATACACTGTTAATGCAAGCACTGCATTTCCCCTTTAAAGACTATATCACCCAAATTCGTTCAGTATGTGACGTGTCCCACCAGTGGAGACAAAATCCTGGACCATATTTACGCTAACATTAAACATGCATACAGCGCTTCCCCCCTCAGCCATCTTGCTGGATCCGACCATGTCTGTGTCACCCTCACGCCCACATACATACTGCATAACAAATAAGGCCTCAAACAAAGACAGTTACAACCTGGCCTGAACTGCAGGACTGTTTTTTATGCACTGTTTGGGAATCATTTGAACACCAGAAACTCCAGGACACACAGAAACTGTTCGGGCTTACATCAAAAACTGTATAGACACTGTGACTGTAAATAGACGGATCCGGGTTTTCCCCAGTATAACACCCTGGATGACACAAGAGACTAAGGCAGTCCTGAGACATTGCAATGCCGCCTTCAGGTCAGGGGACAAGGCACAGTACAATGCTGCTAGAGCTGACTTAAAGAGGGGCATCAGAGTGACCAAGGCGGCCTACAAAGGAGATATTGAGGAGTGCTTCACAGAAAACAACGACAAAAAATGTGGGAGGGATTACAATAGATCACAAACTGCAACAGTAAGAACAAGATGTGTGCCAGAAACACAGACGCCGCACAGGCAGAGAAACTAAACCATTGTGTGCCCGTTTTGAAATGGACAGCTCAAACCCAGGCTCATCACACCACCTCCCATCACCAGCACACTGCCGGTTCAAGAACATGAAGTGAGAGGTGTGGTCAGGACTGTAAATACCAGGAAGTTTGCTGACCCAGACAGAGGGCCGGAGAAGGTACTGAAAGCCTGTGCTTATCAGCTGACGGGTGTTTTCACAAAAATCTTCAACAGATCCCTGCAACAGTCAACCATTCCCTCCTGCCTGAAATCTGTAACAATCATCCCCATCCCAAATAAAGCTGCCGTTGACCATCTAAATGATTACAGGCCTATTGCAGTCACACCTATGATCATGAAGTGCTTTATTTTGTGCTCCTTCGTCTTTGTGGTGTTCAGTGTAATGTTTTTTGCAGAACACCACTTTGACAATTTACCAATCTCGTCTCTGTAGGTATATTATTCTCCTTCTGAGATGAGCCCGATCACAGTGGTGTCATCACCAAACTTGAGGGTACCTATGCGAGGATCCTGTTGATGGACTTCAGCTCTGCGCTTAACACAATCATCCCTGAACTCCTCCCCTCCAAACTTCTCCAGCTCAGCGTCTCACCTGCCATCTCCCGGTAGATCTACCGTTAGATGAGCAGGACACAGGAGGTGAGGGTGGGAGACACCACCTCATCCACGCACACTACCAGCACTGGTGTACCCCAAGGTTGTGTCCTGTCCCCTCTGCTCTTCTCGCTCTACACGAACCATTGCATATCGTGCCAAGCAAAGGTTGGTTTTAAAAAATGCAAAAGCGTTACCCCCTCAGAAGCGTGCGACAATATGGTATGACCTGTTAAGTTTAGCAATTGTGATGACAGCGTTATGTCCTTGTACAGAGTATTGGGTTAAATTGATTAATTGTACATCAAGTTATCTCATATTTGCTGTCTTGTTTTGCTTTTAATGCAAATTGCAATGCTTAATATGCTTGAACAATATGATGCAACAAAAAAGCACATTACATTGCGTCCAAAGCACCACTCGACCGAGAGGAGACGTTACAAGAGTGAGGTGGAGATGACATCACCGGGTTTATCGGGAGCGTTTGGTGCCCTACAACCCATCAGTGGAGGAAGTGCCAGGAGTCGCATTTGCTTTGTATATCGACTCACGCTTGTTTCGTCTGTCACGTTTGCTGTGTTTGTTAGGTTTTGGTCAGCTCTAAGGAAATAAAAAAAGAGGACACGTGGAGATTTGGCCAGATCGGGCTGGAGATGGTGAGAGACGCATCCCGCATTCTCCTTGCCAGCAAAAGTTGCTCTTGTTGGAGGAGGGGATGTCACAACGGGGTGACGAAGTTGACGTCACAACGGTGAGACTGAAGTGATGTCACAAGAGTGGGCAAAAGTGACGACACGTCTACAACGATCTACAATATACAACTTCCTGACATAGGACACAGCAAGTGAGGCTGGGTGACACCACCTCATCCACAGGCACTACCAGCACTGGAGCACCCCAAGGTTGTATCCTTTCTCCTCTGCTCTTCTCGCTCTACATGACCCATTGCACCTCGTGGCATCCGGCTGTCAAACTCCTGAAGTTCACAGATGACATCACGGTCGTCGGCCTCATCAAAGATGACGACATGTCTGCGTATCCACAGGAAGTGATGAGATTGGAGCTTTGGTCTGGCCAACACAACCTGACTTTAAACACTCAAAAGACTCTATAGATGATTGTGGACTTCAGGAGGCATCCTTCACCACAAATGCCCGTGACACTGTCCATCTGTCCCATGTCAACTGTTGAGACCTTCAAGTTCTTGGGAATTGGGAAAAATTGGGATTACTATTTGCTATAAATCATTAAAAAATCATAAAATGTGATTTCTGGATTTTTTCTTTTAAGATTATCTCTCTCACAGTGGACATGCACCTACAATTAAAATTTCAGACCCCTCCATGATTTGTAAGTGGGAGTACTTGCAATATAGCGGGGTGTTCAAATTCTTATTTTCTTCACTGTAAATCAGGCTTATTGAACTTATGGGTCATTTGAAATTTGATATGGTCTGCCATATTTTAATATTTTAATTTGATGTATGTTTGCTGTAGTCATTAAAATCATGGGGGTACAAAACGCCATACAATAAAAACTTTGTCCAAGTGTACATCCCATAAATAGCTGCTCACACATGTACACAAAGGATCTACTGGCCTATACCAAAAGCTAAACCTCAAAAGAATGCACCAAACAATGGCACTAGATTACTATTTGCTATAAACCTTTAGAAGCAAGAAGAGCTTCAAAACGTATCTCTTAAAGCCAAAAAAATGAAAAGTGGCTGTTGAAAACAAGCAATTCCACATAAAATGACTATAATTTCAATTTGATGGCATGTGTGTGTTTGTGGTTATCAATAAAATCATGGTGATAGAAAACCATGTATGTTGACAACTTCATTTCACTGGACATGCTGCGAGTAGCTGCTTAGCACATGTGCACAAAGGAGCGACTGGCCCACACCCAAATAAATAAAAAAATAAATCCATCCATCCTTCCATTTGTACCATTTTTCCTTAAACATAAAAAAAATGCACTGAACGCTATTTGGTCTAAACCTTAGGAAAGAAGACAGGCTTTGTCAGATTCCGCTTATCCGCAGGACTAATCGGGAGAAATGTCCTGACCGACTCTCCAGTTAAAGGGTTAAGCTGCCCCTTTACCCCAGCCGACTCTAACGCCGTGCGTGCAGGAGGACGGGAGCTCCTTAAGACGGTGTCGAGATGAATTTGCCTAGGTGTACTAACTGCCTTGAGTTTTGCAGAGCCAATCCGGTCTGCCCTCACTTATCAGCCCTTGTCGAGTAACCTTTGAGAGTACCAAGGTGACAAAAGTGATCGCTCCACTTTTACAGCAGCTTCATCTCTTATGAATCAATTGAACTAGTCATTGACCGAGTAAATTTAACAATCCTTGTTAGGATCGTACGGATTTGTTTTATCTTAAACCGGAGATTATCAATGAGTGACTGATTAAAATTGAATTTTACGCCTAAATGATGTTAGTGTCGTTGACAGTCGATCTTTAATGAGGTAGAATGGTAATAATGAGACAACTCAAGATAAGAATGACAAAGATAGTTGAAGATGGAAATTTTAAGAATTTAATAAAATGATAAAAATTGTTCAGATAACATTCATTACTC
This sequence comes from Syngnathoides biaculeatus, assembly GCF_019802595.1. Classification (NCBI taxonomy): domain Eukaryota; kingdom Metazoa; phylum Chordata; class Actinopteri; order Syngnathiformes; family Syngnathidae; genus Syngnathoides; species Syngnathoides biaculeatus. The sequence goes on along the minus strand of NC_084647.1, from coordinate 28,485,628 downwards.
GACAGTCATTCCCACCAGACGTGGGGTATGGTTGTGATGTTAAGGCAAAATTCGATGTTAAATGAACATAAACCAATAAAAGTAAAAAATTATTAAAATGATAATACTGATGGTAAGTAGGATGAGATAAATGATAAAAAATAGTAAAAAGCAATATAAATGAAGTGAGATTCAAAGCATTCAAAACCATCAGAAATTAGGGAAAATTGACATTTGTGAGTGAGCCTGTTGGGGACGATCAAGTCCTACATAGCTCGAAGCCTAATTTAGCAATAAGGATTTTCGGGATTAAGGATAAATTGACAAGCCAACTTGTCCTTTATAGGTAACCACGTAATATTGCTGGTATTATGCTGCCATTACCTTATTCCACTGGGGCCTCCACTCCCTGAGAAGGGTTGCGTCAGGAAGGGCATCCGGCGTAAAAATTGTGCCAAACATATATATGCGTTCATCTGAGATGACACGCTGTGGTGACCCCGAAAGGGACAAGCCGAAAGAAACACACACCTTATTATAGTAGTTGTTTTACTTGCGCCCAATCTTAAATGGAGTCGTTAAAAATTAAGCATTCCAAATTGCTGGAAAACTTCTTCCCGCCAGCTTGCCAGACGACTAATACACCTATAGAAAGACCTTGTCTCTTTGTCAGCGAGAACCGAACAAAAAGCCCCGGACTTCAGTATCCAAGGTTTTTTATAGTTTTTTGGTGGAACATTCTGGAAAATGTTGGCTGAATCCACGCCTAGTGGGAATGGCTCACTTGGTTTATCCTATTAGGCCCCTTTCACCATCCCTGGCTTGACTTGTCACGCCCTTCTTAGCTTCACCCAATTTTGTCATTTTCCCTTTAATCAATAAATGCATCTTTAAAAATGTAACCACAAAGTCGCGTTCGGTTTCACCCTAGTTTTTGAGCAATAGCATAAATGTATCAACATTCTTGTGAATAAAATTCTTTCATGCATTCTCAGGCTTGTTTTAGTTGGTTGCTCATCATGTCTTGCCTTGTCTAAGAGAGACAGTCATACACAGGTTATATTCTTTTCACAAAGCTGTTTCAAAGCATCGTATTTTCTGCTAAAAGTTTAATGGAAAAACAGTTTAAATCAATTTCTGCTTGAAGACATCCTGTGTGGTGATTCGAGTGTGATGGGCTTCCTGTTGAGTAACTCAACGCTGCAAACGTGTTGAAAAACCGTTGGGTGTGACCCGGCAGCTGCATCCTGTTGATGTCTTCATGTCAAAAACAAGATGTGAATACAAAGATATGACAATAATTGGGTTCTTAAGGTTGCTAACCCCGATATATGTATGTAACACAAAGATATGAAAAATAATCAGGTTTACATCAGGTAAGTGACTTTGGTATACGTATGCAATGCAGTGAGATGCTAAGTGGGTAGGCTATGTTTATCAGAGAGATCTTTGCCGTGCTGGTGACCCAATCAAGTATAATGTTGTTTGGCGACATCTGATGTTCAATTTGAGAGTTGGTGCTAGGGTTCAGCTCAACACATGAACCCAAGCCATACAAACCAATTGCTTATCAATTCGCTCCATTGCTATTTGTGGCATGGCAACTACTTGACAGCTTCAAAATATATTTCTTAAAGCCAAAAATACCAAGAATGTATGTTGAAAACTAACAATTTCAAACAGAATGGACTGATAATTATTTATAATTTGCTTTGCAAACATTACGTAGTTTAGTATTAGTATTATCTTTATGATATGGATAACAGACTTTTTACAAAATTGGAAATAGTAAACTTTTTCTGTCATAGATGAAGTGATGATTCACAATATAAACACCTTGTCACTAACTCAAATAAAAAGTGCCTCTCTCAAACATGGCTCTCACCCAAATTTGTCTTTTTTTTCTTGTTAATTAAACGTGATGGACTGCTTCCAAAACCGGAGCATGGGGAGTCAGCAGGAGGTGTTGGCCAAATGATGAAATTGTAAATATGCAAGAGAAATTGTGTTTCCAATCCATAAATCAGTGTTATTTTTTTCAAGATTCAAACACAGATTCAGATGTTTACAGGCCTTTGAATGTTGCTTTAAATTCGAAGCAATAGTTTTCTTTATTGCAAAAGTTCTGACTATGATGAGTTCACCCGGGGCGCAAAAATGTAAAAATTTGTGTTTGTTGATCTTTGCTTCAGTATCCCCACGGTGTAATATATACAGATGGTGGAAAGCACTCTGTGAAGACATCCATGGGTGGGTGAGGATCTGGAAGATGTGGAAATCATGACCAAGCAGTCAAGAGTAGCATCCCTGAAAAAAATTCCAAATACACACCCACGTGCACACACACACACACACACACACACACACACCTAACCCTAACCACAAGCATAAGTACTGTAGTATCTCAGTACCAAACTCAAATATTCAGTGTGTGTAATGATGTGAAATGACACGGGGAAAAGTATTATTGAATACACCAACTGCAAACCCTAACCCTGTTTGCAATGACAGCTTCAGGATGCCTCATGTATGGAGAAACATGTGATTTTGGCGCGTTCTTTCACACAAGCCATCATCAAATCATAAAGGTTCCCAGGGCTTCTTTTATGGACCTTGAGTTTCAGTTATTTCTGTAGAGTTTTGATTGGATTCACGTTAGGTGACTGGTAGGGCCATTTAAGAAGCTTTTTTTTTTTCTTTGAAACCAATTGAGAGTTACCTTGTCAGTCAGTTTTGGATTATTATCCTGATAAAATGACCACACTTTTATCATTATCATCATCCTCGTAGATTGCAGCATATTTCTGTCAAGATTGTCTCGGTACATTTGCCCATTTCTCGTTCCTTCAGTAATGTAAAGTTTACTAGTACTATTTGCTCGCAAATTCACACCATCATGTTCCAACCTCCAAACTGAATTGTTGGTATGGTGTTTACTGGGTGATGTGCAGTGCCATTTCTCTTCTAAATGTGCTGTACAGTGTGGCATCCAAATAGTTTAATTTTACTCATCAGACAAAACTATGTTCTCTATATTAATTGAGTTTTTTTTTTTTTTTTTAAGCAATGGGGTCTTGTTTGGTGATCGTGCATACAGGTCATGTTGGAGGAGTGCATTGCTTGTGGTGTTTCAGCACAGCCTTGTATTATTTTGGTGGGCTTATTTCCTGCACCACACTGCTAGTTGTTTGCTTTATTGTTTCAGAGTGGGCTGGGTAGCTTCTGGAGGGAAACGCATTCTTGTGCACCTGCCATCAATCCATAATCACCAGGGTTTAATAAGCCTGCCAATGGACAAGCAGACACCAAATGATATTTGCTTCCACCAGTGGTACTTTGGCCTCCACGCCTGTGGCTTTATCCACCTTTCTGAGAAGGTGTCCCTGTGTTTTACTTCAGCAGTGCTTTGCAAATGTTACGTCGCTCTATCCTTCGTCCAGCCTGGCTCCATCTTGTTCCAGTACCAGAATGTTTAATCAATAGTACAGGATTTATACTTTGCCCACTTGAGACAAAAATTCCACTATGAGTGTCTAGTTTAACAATAACAAAAAAATAACATTTTTATTGCAGTACAAAAAGTCACAAACAAAGCAAACACGTGGTCTCCTCATGTAGCACCGAATGCCCACGACGCCTTGTTTTGCATTCACTTTTGGTGCACTGCTGTGACATCACTTCTGTTCTGCTGGGGCAGCTGTGTGGGAACCAGAATGTTTTATCAACAGCGCAGCATTTATAGATTCCCACTTGAGACAAAATTTACAACACGACAAGTGTCTAGTTAAACAATAACAATAAAATAACTTTTATTGCAGTACAGAAAGTCACAAACAAAGCTAACGCGAGTTAAGAGATAACTTTGGACAATTAATCCATTTGCTCCTACACCCTGTACAAGGACATAACGCTGTCAATGCAATTCCTAAACTCCACAGTTCGTACCATATTGTCGCACGCATTTGAAAATTTTCAAACCAACCTTGGCTTCCCAAAAGCCTTGTTCTCGAGGGGTTGAATGCTTCATTGCAGCTTTAGGTTGATGTTTACCACATCATTCTTTATGTGGCATACAGCTGATTCAGTCACACCATCATGGCGCCACAAAAGTGTAACTTCTGCTGTCTTTGATCATATCCAAGTTTCACTTTTTTGCTGATCCATCAGCTCCCTCCCCTCCTCTTCCTCATTGTGACCGGGCCGTTTTTTTTATGTTTTTATTTATTTATTTTTTGCAATCCGCTGTCCACAAAACCAAGGCAGCTTCATTTTCAAGCAATCCTCTAATTTTGCATCATTCTCTTCAATTTGGGTGTTCCGGCAGCAGCTTTAAGATCAAGCAGGATCGCTTTGGATGCATTTTGAACTAGAAAAGACATCTACACGGAATCAACAGCCATGTAAAATGGTGCATTGGAGAAGAAGGGAGGGAGAAAGGGAGATGCTGGGTGGAGCTTCGATGATGCAGCCAATCAGCTTCAAAATGCGGACCTTGCATTTTTTATGGAGAGGGTGGGGCTTCTTAAAGTGATATAGTACGTACTGTGAGTTGATCTGTCTTGTTGTTGTTTTTTTTGGGGGGGGGCATGCATTGAATCTGCAATTGGTGATCTGTGAAATAGAGAGGGATTACTGTATTTTAAAGGTAGAGCTGGCTAGGAATGTCGTAAGAGAGTCCCAGTTCGAGTGATGAGGCTGAAACTTGAAATTAAGTGTTTTATGTATGGGTTGTTTTCACGTGACGTCACCCGTTGTGCTGCCTCGGACGGCAGCCATTTCTTTTTTAAATCCCTGAGCTCGTTACTCATACATACGCAAGGTGGACGACATTATGTTTCTAAATGCATTTATTGAAGACGCAACCAACAGCTAGCCCAGACTGACTACTAACCTAACTGGCATAGACATATCATGGGACTCAGCACTGCATCACAAAGACAACGCATATTTAGGGAGTTCCTGGTTACGTTTAGCTGTGTTAAGATCTCCTAGAATAATGAGCGGCTAATATGGGTGGTGTTTTTTTCCAATCTCGTTTATTTGCTTGGCGAGCTTTATCAGCGTGGCGGTCATGCTAGCTCGAGTGGCTTGAGGCAGAATGTAAACCCCGACTAGGATAAAAGATGTGAACTGATGCAAATAAAACGGCTTACAGTTCAAAAACAGCGACTCTAAAAGCGGCCTCCAGTGTGTGCTGAGCTCCGTAACATCCATGCACCATTCTTCATTGATATAAAAGCATATTCCACCGCCTTTTGTTTTCCGTGTCAGCATACAGGTAAGTCCCCATATAAAAACTTACGTGTATGCTAACACGGAAAATGAAAGGGGATGGAATATAATTTTATCGAGGCAAACTCAATTTTTTTCAAAAAGTAAAACCTGTATATTAGTTCACCACAAGCAAAGCAAAATGTTTATTTGTTTAAAATTTGATGACAATGGCAGAATGACAAAAGAATAAACAAATACAGTATTTCACAATTCTCCAATCTTTCAAGTGATGAACAAAACAAAACAAAAAAAGGATCTTAACTGTAAAGTTTGCCTTATGAAAAGAGGTTTAGGGTCAATCAAGCTTCTTAGCTCGACGACACGATCAGCACAATGGAGGGTGAAGCATAGCAGCGTCGGACACTCGTCCACAAAGCCATGTCTCCGTGAAGCACAGAGCCGCAGAACATCCAAAGTCTTTGCAGGTTTTAATCAGAAGCTTAAGTTCATCCGTTTTATTGGCTAGGGAGCGTAAGTTCGAAAGATGGATCATCGGAAGCGTTAGACGATGTCCCCGCTTTCGAAGGCGAACTTGCATCCCAGATCACGAGCCTCTTCATCGTGAGGCTTTGAAGAGCGCGCCGACTAGCAACTTTGGAAAAAGCTTCAGCGAATTGGCGAGAGTTGTCGAAAAAAAAAGTCTGAAAAGTCAGGAGAAGGCTCTCTGATGGTTAGCAAGTCCTCTCTTGTGTACTTGAGTCCCGAGACGCCCGTGAAACACTAAAAAACAAACAGCAACAGAGAGCATTCCAGAGGCTTCCACATTGGTAGGTGTTAGGTAGGGAGGTTAAATCTTGGTGCGCAGTGGTGTATGGGTCATTAAAGCAAAAAATGTGACGTCAGTGAAAACAACCCATAATGTGGCTATGCCCAACAAGTAGGATGACCTAGAGGTGAAAGGGAAATTCTGGAGGATAAAATGAAGTAAATGAAGTAGTTCTGAGTATCCCAGAAACAGAGAGTTGTAATTGGTGCAGATTGTAATTGTCAAGCTGATTAAGGAAACCAGGGCAATGAAGACGTTATGGGTAAGTACGGCATCCAAAAAATGAACTTTTAGGGATAGGTGGAAGCAGACTTTGCAAAAAGGATGGAAATGTCAGTAGTGAACACTTTTTTCCAGAAGTGGCAGGAACATCGGGTGACCGACAAGTGTGGAGGGAGAAGCATGCAGGTAGAATGCATTTTGTTCAAATGATGTATTCTATAAGAGGTTACTGACTGCAAGGTAGCGGTGAGGCAGGCTCGTGGAGCACAGGAGGACTGGACCACTATAGCCAAGGTGATCAGAGAGAGAGGCAGCCTTGCGATAGGAAAGGGGAGAAGGAGACTTGGTGTGGGAAGAAGTCATACAGGGAAAGAGTTTGGCGAAGAAGTGGGACATAGAGGACTAATAGTGTCGTGCTCCTGGATTCCAGCCAGGGCTGGGCGTGGCCAGCTAATCTGAAGATGCACACCTGCGCCTCATGACCTTTGATTAGACCCAGTACATATAGGACCCGGGGGACGACAGATACTCTGCTAGATCGTTGCTCTTCATGACTCGTTCCCGCACTCCTGCTTTCTCGACTTCTGACCTCCGTGCACCGACCCACGCCTGTTCGTTGACCACCCTCGTAAGCCCATTCGAACTGGGACTACGAATTGTTTGGACTGTCTACCTGATCTCAGACCTCAGACCGAATAAAGGTTTCCTCTGTACTGTCTGCTGTCTCTGGAGTCGTGCATTTGGGTCCACCCTTGAGCCCCGCATCGTGACAGAACGATCTAGCCCGAACATGGACCCAGCCGACTCTGAAGCCATTCGCCGTGCGCTGCAAGTGCACGGCAAACGCCTGGGTGAGCAAGAGGCTGCTCTCCAGGGTATGACTCACCAGATCCAGGAGCTCTGCACCCAGCTGGAGCCGTGGCTAGCCTCCCAAGCTAGCGCGGCCACTCCTGTGCCTTTCCGTGCCACCATCACTCCGCTCTCTCGACCAGAGCGGTTCTCAGGCGACTCCGGTAACGTCAAGCCCTTCCTGGCCCAGTGCGATCTCCACTTTGAGCTGCAAGCGTCCGCTTTTCCCACAGACCGCTCCTGGATCGCCTTCGTCATTTCCCACATGACAGGGAGGGCGGAGGCATGGGCCACCGCCGAGTGGAGCCATAACTCGGAGACCTGCCGCTCATGGGCGAGCTTCGTCTGCGCGCTCACCCAGGTGTTCCAGTACGCGGCTCCGGAACGCCAGGCGGCGTCCTCGCTCATGACAATTCGCCAGGGATGTCGCCGCGTGTCCGACTACACCATTGAGTTCCGGATTCGGGCTGCCGAGAGCCGCTGGAATGAGGAAGCCCTCCATGACGCGTTTTACGAGGGACTGTCCCCACAGATCCGTGGCCACAAGGTGGCCACGGATCTTCCACCTTCGCTTAACTCCCTCATCGCATTGGCCCTCAAGGTGGACCAGCGCCTCACCGTGCAGAGACAGATGGAGGGCCTGAGGGAGGAGGAGAGGGAGAGTCGCAGTCCGGTTGCTTCCGCTTCCCGGCCACCCGTGTTGTCAGCTTCATCGGAATCCACGCAAGTGGAGGGCCTTGGCGGCTCAGCGGAGGAGCGCTTACGTCGGCGACGAGAGGGACGCTGTTTTTACTGCGGGCGTTTGGGACACTTGATCTCCCGCTGCCCGACTCGACCATGGCACTCTGACATCAGGATCTCTGCTCCGGTGAGTGTGCGGTACACCGCGGCGGGGTCAGGGAGGTCCCTTCTTCACCTCACCTTGGGAACGGACTCCCGTTCATGCACTGTGACGGCTTTCATAGATTCTGGGTCGGAAGCTAACCTGATAAATCCCCGCGTGGTCAAGGAGCTGGGGGCAGCAACCTTCCCCACGCAACGGTTTCGTCACGCCTATGCCGCCAACGGCAAGTTCCTTTGTCGGGTTACACATCGCACTCAGACGTATGAGCTTTCCGGACGCTCACTCGGAGCGTATTAGCTTTCATGTCTTCGACGCACGTAGTAGCGACATCATCTTGGGCAGCCCGTGGCTCAAAGAACATAATCCACACATAGATTGGACCACGGGTCAGATCAAGACTTGGGGAGAGGACTGTCTCAGTCGCTGTTTCGCTGTCCAGAGAGACAGGGGTATTCAAGTTGCGCTGGTTCGGCTAACAGAACCTAGTACCGCCCTGGACCTGACCGCAGTGCCCTCCTGCTACCATGACCTACGGGAGGTCTTCTCTGAAGCTAAAGCAAAGTCTCTGCTGCCACATCGGTCATACGACTGCGCGATTGAACTCCTGCCAGGCACCTCTCCTCCCAGAGGGTAACTGTTCTCTTTAACAGGACCAGTGCATCAAGCCATGAGGGACTACATCGAGGACTCGCTGGCAGCCGGACTCATTCGCCCCTCATCCTCACCAGCCGGTGCGGTTTTTTTTTTTTTGTCAAGAAGAAGGACTCCACGCTGCGACCCTGCATCGACTACCGAGGACTGAACGACATCACAGTCAAGAACAGGTACCCTTTGCCACTTATCTCTACAGCATTCGAACTCCTCCAGGGAGCCCGGATCTTCACCAAGCTCGACTTGCGCAGCGTTTACCATCTGGTGCGGATTCGGGAAGGGGATGAGTGGAAGACGGCGTTCAACACCCCCACAGGGCACTATGAGTACCTTGTGATGCCCTTTGGACTGACAAACGCTCCGGCCGTCTTTCAGAACTTCATTAACGACGTGCTTCGGGAGTTCCTGAACAGATCTGTCTTTGTTGACCTGGATGACATTCTCATCTTTTCAGCAGACCTAACCACTCACATTCAACAAGTCAGAGAGGTGCTCCGGCGTCTGCAGCAGCACCAATTATACGTGAATATGGATAAGTGTGAGTTCCATCGGGCATCCGTGTCCTTCCTGGGCTTCGTCCTGGCTGAGGGAGAGATATGGATGGACCCCGGGAAGGTCGACGCGGTGCTGCGGTGGCCTACCCCCACCAACAGGAGGGACGTGCAGAGGTTTTTGGGATTTGCCAATTTCTATAGGAAATTCATAAGGAACTTCAGTTCCGTGGCCGCTCCTCTGCATTCGCTCACCTCGCCACATACCCCCTTCGACTGGTCCGGGCCCTGCCAGGAGGCCTTCAGCAGGCTCAAGGCAAGTTTCACTACTGCTCCCGTTCTCATTATTCCGGACCCAGATAACCAGTTTGTGGTGGAGGTGGATGCATCGAATTCAGGAATCGGAGCAGTCTTGTCGCAGAGGAGTCCCAGGGATGGAAGGATCCACCCGTGTGCGTTCCTGTCTAGAAAGTTGACCCCGGCAGAGAGGAACTACGACGTGGGAGATAGGGAACTGCTGGCGGTCAAGAGCGCGTTGGAGGAGTGGCGGCACTGGCTGGAGGGCTCGCAAGTACCGTTCGTTGTCTTCACGGACCATAAGAACCTTGAATACTTGAAGTCTGCGAAGAGGTTGAACGCCCGTCAGGCCAGGTGGGCCCTATTTTTCACCCGCTTCCACTTTAAGGTGTTTTTCCGCCCAGGCTCCAAAAACGGCAAGCCGGATGCACTCTCGCGGATCCACGAGGGAAGGCGCACGGATTCAGACACCGCTACTATCCTGCCAGCGGGGTGGTTCGTGGCCTGTTTCACCTGGGCGATCGAGTCGCGGGTGAAGGAGGCCCTGGGAGAGACACCGCCACCCGCTGATTGTCCGTCGGGCCGTCTTTACGTCATCCCATCTCTGCGGGGAGACGTCATCAACTGGGCCCATACCAACAAGACGGTCTGCCACCCGGGTATGGCGAAGACACGTTCAGTGGTCAAACAAAGGTTCTGGTGGCCTAACCTCAGCAAGGACGTAAGGGAGTTCGTCAACGCCTGCCCGGTGTGTGCTGCCAATAAGACTTCCCGCCTACAGCCTGTTGGTGAGTTGCAACCCCTGTCCATCCCCTTTCGTCCGTGGTCACACATCGCGCTGGACTTCGTCACCGTCCTGCCGCCTTCACAAGGGAACACAGTGGTGCTGTCCGTAGTGGACCGTTTTTCCAAGATGGTCCACTTCGTGCCGCTTCCGAAGATCCCGTCGGCCAAGCAGACAGCCCAGTTGGTATTAGACGAGGTCGTCCGTTACCACGGCCTATCCCAGGACATCGTTTCGGACAGGGGTCCGCAATTCAGCGCCCGTTTTTGGAAGGAGTTCTGCAACCTCATCGGCGCTTCAGCAAGTCGGACATCGGGTCATCACCCAGAGTCTAATGGCCAGACTGAGAGGATTAACCAGGAATTAGAGACCGGTCTTCGATGTCTGGCATCCAGGGACCAGAGCACGTGGAGCCAGCACATCAAGTGGGTGGAGTATGCCCACAATTCTCTACCCTCCGCTTCAACAGGTATGGCTCCACTCCATGTCGTGCATGGCTATCCTCCGTCCCTGTTTCCTCCACTGGTCACAGACTCCGCAGTTCCGTCAGCCCTGGCCGTGGTGCGACGCTGCAAACGGACCTGGGAAGCAGCTCGGAGGACACTGCTGCGCATGAGCAGCGCCTACAAGGCCGCAGCAGACCGCAAGAGAAGGGCCGCACCAGAGCTCAGAGTGGGACAGCGAGTGTGGCTCTCCACCAAAGATCTCCCGCTGCGGACGGAATCCCGCAAACTTGCTCCCAGGTTCGTTGGCCCGTTCCCAGTTTCCAAAGTTATTAACCCGGTCGCCGTCTCGTTGAAACTGCCCAGGTCGATGAGGGTGCACCCTACGTTCCACGTCAGCAGACTTCGCCCGAATCGCACGTCGTCGCTGGCTCCTCCGCTCAAATCCCCCCCGCCCCCCGCATGGTCGACGGTGGGTTGGTGTATACTGTGCGCCGGTTGCTGTCTTCCCGTCGCAGAGGAAGGGGTGTCCAGTACCTGGTGGACTGGGAGGGATATGGCCCGGAGGAGCGCTCTTGGATAACCTCCCGCTTCGTCGTGGACCGCTCCCTCATCAGGGACTTTCACGCGGCTCACCCTGATGCTCCTGGGCCGTCCAGAGCCGGCCGTTGAGGGGGGGGGGGGTACTGTCATGCTCCTGGATTCCAGCCAGGGCTGGGCGTGGCCAGCTAATCTGAAGATGCACACCTGCGCCTCATGACCTTTGATTAGACCCAGTACATATAGGACCCGGGGGACGACAGATACTCTGCTAGATCGTTGCTCTTCATGACTCGTTCCCGCACTCCTGCTTTCTCGACTTCTGACCTCCGTGCACGACCCACGCCTGTTCGTTGACCACCCTCGTAAGCCCATTCGTACTGGTACTACGAATTGTTTGGACTGTCTACCTGATCTCAGACCTCGGACCGAATAAAGGTTTCCTCTGTACTGTCTGCTGTCTCTGGAGTCGTGCATTTGGGTCCACCCTTGAGCCCCGCATCGTAACAAATAGAGGAGAAAGGAATACATTGAGATGTGACGTAGGGCAAAAGTGGAGGTGGCAAAGGCTAAACAAGAGGCATATGACGACACGGTTGGACACTAAAGAAGGGGGGAAAAAAGTTGCCCAGACAGAGGAAAAGAGATAGGAAAGATGTGTAAGCAGTTTAGGACGATTAAGGATACAGATGGAAATGTGTTAATTGGTGCCAGTAGTGTGCTAAAAAGAAAGAATACTTTGGTAAGTTAATGAATGAAGATAATGACAGAAGGAAGAGCAGAAGAGGCAAGTATGGTGGACCAGAAATTGGCAATAATTAGTCAGGGGGAAGTTAGAAACACATTAAAGAGGATGAAAAATGGAAAGGAAGCTGGTCCTCATGACATACCTGTGGAGGTATGAAAGCAATTTAGAGAGGTGGCTGTGGAGATTCGGGGTCAGGTATGAAGGCAGCAGAACAGTGGTGAGGTGTGCCATAGGTGTGACAGAAGAATTTAAGGTGAAGGTGGGAGTACATCAGGCATCCGTTCTGAGCCACTTCCTTTTGTTGTGGTAATGGATAGGGTGACAGATGAGGATAGACTGGAATCCCCTTGGAACATGATGTTCGCAGATGATATTGTAATGTGCAGTGAAAGCAGGGAGCAGGTGGAGGGTGGAGGCATGCACTGAAAAGTAGAGGAATGAAGATTAGCCATAATAAGAGAATATATGTGCATGAATGACGGGTGGATAGGTTACAGTGAGGCAACAGGGAGAAGAAATCATGAGGGTGGACAACTTCAAATATTTGGGGTTGATAATTCACAGCAATGGTGGGTGTGGAAAGGAAATGATGAAATGCATCCAAGATGGTCGGAACAGCTGGCAGAAGTAGTCAGGTGTGTTATGTGACTGATGAGTGTCTGTTGGGATAAAGGGTAAAATTTATAAAACAGTGGTGAAGCCAGCCATGATGTACAAATTAGAGAAAGCGGCAGTGAAGAGACAACAGGTAGCAGAACTGGTGGTGGCGGTAATGAAGATTTTGAGGTTATTTCTAGGAGTAAACAGATTGGACAGAATTAGAAATGAGTTCGTCAGAGAGGCATACAAAGCCAGATGTTTTGGAGACGAAGTTAGAGAGAGCAGACTTCGATAGTTTGGATATGTACAGAGGAGAGTGAGTATGTTGGTAGAAGGGTGATGAGGATGGAGCTCCCAGGCAAAGGAGCGAGAGGAAAACCAAAAAGAAGATTGATGGATGTTGTGTGGGGAGACATGAGGTCTGTTGGTGTTGGAGGGGGAAGATGCAGGATAGGCTTACATGAAAAAAGATGATGCACTGTGGCGACCCCTAACAGGACAGGCCGAAAGGAAAACCGAGACGAAGAAGTTGGACAGCTTGTGGTCACCTGTCCAGTACAAAAAAAAAAAAGACCAGGCTCATCAGGTGAGGGGAGCACTGTGGTGAGCCAAACTCATTCCTCCTGCTCTTCTTCCCGTTTCACTCTGTCAGACACCCGAAATCACAATTCAGACAGAGTCATACCTCGACTTAAAAATGTCTCAACTCATGAAAATATCATGTTAAGAAAAGCCTCCCCGGAAAAAAATAGTTTCTAGAAATGTAGGGATTTCAGAATACAAAAGGAAAAAAATTGTGCTGGATTCCACTGAACGTAAACATCCTCTACTGTATCTTGTTGTGTAGGTGGCGCGATAGAGCTGCTCTCCATTGGCTACTGCCTGAGCATTTTCCTGGCATCACATTGGCCTTGGAGGGATGTCAATCTTTAGCCATGATGCACTTCCTGTCTCTTTGTTTTTGTGGCACGATAGAGGTGCTCGACCTTCGGTTATCATGTAGCATCTTTCTGGGATCACATCCCTCCATTGGCTAGGAAGGACATCAATCTTTACCCGTGACAAACAGCCTGCATCTTCGTCACCGAATCCATTGCCATACACTCGCGCACCCTCGCACTGTCCAACTTCGCAGATTTACAGGGAGTTCTTAGGTTAAGATAGTCACGACCTAAAATGTTTCAACTTTACGACACCTGAGTTGTCCGCCATTAGGGCCCCAGCACCATTGTGTTTCTGCTTAGCTCATGCATACTGCTTATCTGTGTTTGTGCACTGGGACTTTACTTGCCCTTTTCACCCACATTTTCGCACATTATGGCCCAAAAGAAGAAAGTTTTTTTTTTTTTCCCCAATGCTGGTCCATCCGAGAGAAAAGCCATGACCATGGAAACAAAGCATAATGTCGGGGGAAAAAAAAAAGAAAGAAAAATCGGACCAAGGATTAACACCAATGGACATAACGGACATAAAGACTTGGGCTTCAGTTGGACGAGCGTGGCAATAATTATTAAGGACAAAGCCTGTATTTTAGTGCATGTGAAGGGTTTTGCCCCCATGAGGGATACAGAGATCACGAATCAACAAAAAAAAAAAAAATAAGCAACGTGATTCGATCGTTGCTAAAATGGAAAGATTACTTACGCTATGGATTGAAGCTCAGAATCAATGTCGGCTTAATACCAGCCAAATGTTCATTAAGGGAAAAGTCACGGCGTATTTTTTTATTCTTTGAAAGAGCAAAAAGGCAAGGACGCTGATGAGGAATTTCCCGCAAGCAACAGCTACCTGTACTTGCTTCCTTAACAATAGCTGAGCGCACCCCCCAATCCTTCATTCTTTGCCATCCCAGCCTGCCTTCAAAATGGTAAGTGAAGCATCTTATATTTTTTAATTTTTATGTATTTTAGTTTTTTTAAATGAAGTAAGAACACCCGTCCATTTTCTGAACCGCTTATCCTCACGAGGGTCATGAGAAGGCTGAAACAGTGGTCACTGGTGGTCCCAGTGGTCATCGTAAATTTTGACTTTAATGGTGAAATCCAACTTAAGTCAAAATTCGAGTTAAGTTGCTACTTTGCGAACGGCTGTCAGTCAAAGTCTGAGGACTCCCTGTATTCATCTTTTGTTTACCATTAAGCCCCAAGAAATTGATGGCCAGTGCCATTGAGACGAAAATGAGAGTTGTTTCGTCCATCAAAACAAAGCAAGAAATCGTTGAGAAATATGAAAAAGGTATGAATGCATGTGGCCTCATGCTGTTGCTCATCAGGATTTGAAGAGGATTGAAGTGGAGGTTGAACCTGAAGTTGAGGAAATTGTTTTGCTGGGAAAGGCTGAGAAGAACATCGATGAGTTGGTTCAAGAGGATTTTTCGATGTTCAGGATCACCACGAGGATCTTTTAACGGAGGAGCACCACGAGGATGTTTCGAAGGAGGATGCAATACACACGGCAATCCAGGAGCAGTTTGCGGCGTAGAGGAGGAAGCCACTATTCCATCAGCCAGAATAAAATAAGTGTTGACGAAATTCCTTTAAATTTATTCAAAAGAATCTTCCAGAAAATGTGTTAACTAGTCAAGCTATGGCTCACTTCAATGACGTTTGCCTTGCACATTTTCGCAAGATTATTAAAAGCAGTCAAAGGCAAACATCCTTGGATTGGTACTTCATGAAACATTGAAACTTAATGTTAATGTTTGTTTTGAATTCATAGTTTGTGGAATTTATTAATTTTAGTGGAATTAAGTTGTGTGAGTGCTTTCTACGTCCCGCACAATGCTCCATCACGCACCCTTCTCTTTGCATTGTTGCTCAACGCCAAAGGTAAATTAATATATTTTTTTTAATTCTTGACATCATGTACACATTGAATGCTTATTTTTGGTGGTGGTGGGTGGTGTCAGCAGACTTGGAACAGATTAGGCTATTTACATGTAAAATACAAAATACTACTTAAAAAAGATTGAAGTTACGAAAAGATTTCCAGAACGGATTAATTTTGTAAGTAGAGGTACCACTGTATTTTCACGTATTGCCTTTTCAGATTCTTGTGGATCCAGAAGCAGAGAATAACTTCAGAGACAAAAGACTTTGTTGCACAAGCAAAAATCTCCCTCAAGCCTCTAACTGCCCTGAAGGTTATACAAGCTATGGATGGGGCCACAATTCTTCAAGTGACCAACTGCACTATTCCCCTTGTGCTCACCACTGCAGGAAACAAGCATGAATCCATCCAGTTGTTTGTCATCATCTCCCCCTTGTGTCATACTACTCTAGGTCTTACTTGGTAAACGCTCGACAATCTGCTAATTGAGTGGTTGTTGGGCAAGATCTTGGTTTGGTGCACTCATTGTCACTCAGCATGCCTCGGTTTTTGCACTAACGCAAGTACACTCATACAAGAAGTCACTCACTAACCCGGAATCCCCTGACCTCTCTAAAGAGTCCTCAATGTATCAAGATTTAGCCGCTGTCTTCAGTAATGAAACTGGTCCATATCTTTCTCCCCCTCCCCGCCCCTATGGTTGTGCCATAAATCTCCTCCCGGGTCCCCCTTTACCTCCCAGCAAACTGTACAATCTGTCTCAACCTGAAAGCGAGACCATGGCAACCTACATTGTGGAGTCTTTTGATTCTGGTCTTATCCATCCCTCCTCCTCACCTGTAGGATCAGAAATTATTTTTATAGTGAAGAAGGATACTTCACTCTGAACTGGTATAGACTTTAAGGCTCTTAACAAGATAACCATTAAAGACAAGTAGCCACTGGCTCTAATAGAGCCCTGGTTCGAGCCCTTCAGTCAAGCTAAAATTTTCACCAAAATGGACCTCAGAAATGCTTATCACCGTATCCGTGGAGGTGACGAGTGGAAAACTGTTTTGAACACATCCCTTCGTCATTTTGAATACTTGGTCATGCCTTTTTTTCCCCCTATATGAATCACATACAAAGGTTTCAAATAATTAAACCGATTTTAATGTCACTCCGAGAACACCAAAGGAAATACAAAATGCACTTTTCAAATAACATTTCAATTTATTGAGGCACAAAAAAATCCAAACCTTTCGTACCCTCTGTGAAAAAGTAGCTGCTCGCTGAAACTAATAACGATTGCGCCATCCTTGGCGATTAAGGATATAGATGGAAATGTGTTAATTGGTGCCAGTAGTGTGCTAAAAAGAAAGAATACTTTGGTAAGTTAATGAATGAAGATAATGACAGAAGGAAGAGCAGAAGAGGCAAGTATGAAATATAATGAAATCAAGTATTTGGGATAATTGGTGGTGAGTCTTTCATATCATTCTGGAGGAATTGTGTCCCACTCATCTTTGAAGAATTATTTCAACTTCTCCATATTGGAGAGTTTTCTCACATGAACTGCCCGTTTAAGGTCACGCCACAGCATCTCATATGGATTTAAATCCAGACATTGACTTGGCCACTACAAAACCTTAATTTTGTTTCTTTCGACCCATTCAGAGATGTACTTGCTGGTACTTCAGATCTTTGTCTTGCTGCATGATCCAAGATCGCTTGAGTTTGAGGGTATGAACTGCTGGCTGGATGTTCTCCTTTAGGATTTTATGGGACAAAGGAGAATTCAATGTTCCATCACAGCAAGTCGTCCTGGTCCTGAGGGAGCAAAGCAGCCCTTGACCATCCCACTGCTATTCTTCACTATTAGAAATACTGGTTTAAAAAAAAAAAAAAAAAAAAAAAAAAAATTCTGTGCCAATATTTCAACACCATATGTAATGGGCTGTACACCTTCAAAAATGTTAAATTTTTGCCTCTTCAGTCCACAGAATGTTTCTGCAAAACTCTTACAGATCATCTTTATTTTTTTTTAAATAAATGTGGGACTAGCCTTTTGTATTCTTTAATTACAGCAGGAGTTTTTACTTGGAAACTCTCCCACGGATCCCATTTTTGGCCAGTGTCTTTTTTATAGTAGAATCATGAATACTGACATAAACTGAGGGCAGCAAGGCCTTCCGGTCTTTAGATGTTGTTCAAGGTTCTTTTGTGACCTACTGGATGAATCCCCGTTGCACTCATTTAAGTTAGTCGTTGACTGCTGGGAAGGTTTGCCAGTCTTCTCCTTTATAGATAAAGGCTTTGATAGTGGTTCACTGGAGCCCCAAAGCCTTGGGCATTGTTTTGTAACCTTTTCCAGACTGACTTCCAGACACTTTTTTTCCCCTCATACATTCATTTTCATTTTCTGAGCATTTCATTTCTTCTTGAATGTCTCCTGATCATGGCATGATGCATTGGTTCTTAAAGTGCCACTGACACCAAACTATATATTTTGAAATAGGTGTTATCAAAACTACACATATCCATCTTTCTAACTGTTCCTCCGCCTGTTGTCTGCTTTCACTGCAGATCACAATATCATCTGCGAACATCATGGTCCAAGGGGAATCCAGTCTAACCTCGTCTGTCAGCCTATCCATTAATACTACAAACAGGAAGGGGCTCAGCGCGGAACCCAGATGCAGTCCCCCCTTCACCTTAAATTCTTCTGACACACCAATGCCACATCTCACCGCTGTTCTGCTGCCCTCATAGATGTCATGTACAATTCTAACAAATTTCTCCGCCACACCAGACTTGTGAATGCAGTACCACAGTTCCTCTCTTGGTACTCTGTCATTGGCTTTCTCTAGGTCTACAAAGATACAATGAAGCTCCTTCTGACCTTCTCTGTACTTTTCCACAAGCATCCTCAAGGCAAATAATGCATCTGTGCTACTCTTTAGGCATGAAACCATACTTACTTACTTCTGTCATGAGTCTAACCTCCATACTCTTTCCCATAACTTCATTGTGTGGCTCATCATCTTTATTCCTCTATAGTTTCCACAGTTCTGAACATTGCCTTTGTTCTTAAACATGGGGACGAGCACAGTTTTCCACCATTCTTCAGGCATCTTCTCTCCACCTAGTATTCTATTGAATCAATTGGTCAAAATTTCCAAAGCCACCTCTCCAAATTGCTTCCATACCTCCACTGGTACGTCATAAGGACCAACTGTCTTTCCATGTTTCATTCTGTTCAGTGCCTTTCTAACTTCCCACTTACTAATCATTGCCACTTCCTGGTCATTCACCCTTGCCTCTTCGACTCGACCTTGTCTCCCATTCTCTTCATTCATTAACTTCTCAAAGTACTATTTCCATCTACTTAGCACACTACTGGCACCAGTCAACATCAGAAGGATCTTCTTATAAAGCCACTCCTTGGCTTACCTGGCTGTGTGCTTCGGGTCATTGTCATGTTGAAAGACCCAGCCAGGACCCATCTTAAATGCTCTGACTAAGGGAAAGAGGTTGTTCCCCCAAATCTCACAATACATGGCTGCGGTCATCCTCTCCTAAATACAGTCCAATCATCCTGTCCCATGTGCAGAAAAACACCCCCAAAGCATGATGCTACCACCCCAATGCTTCACAGTAGGGATGGTGTTCTTGGGATGGAACTCTTCATTCGTCTTCCTCCAAACACGTTTCGTGGAATTATGACCAAAAAGTTCCATTTTGGTCTCATCTGACCACAAAACCTTCTCCCATGACTCCGTTGTATCATCCAAATGGCTGTTGGCAAACTTAAGACGGCCTTGACATCTGCTGGTTTAAGCAGGGGAACCTTCCATGCCATGTATGATTTCAAACCATAACGTCTTTGTGTAATACCAACAGTCATGTTGGAAACGGTGGTCCCAGCTCTTTTCTTGTCATTGACCAAGTCCTGTCGTGTAGTCCTGGGCTGATTCCTCACCTTTCTAAGGATCACTGAGACCCCATGAGGTGATATCTTGCGTGGGGCTGCACTCCGATTGAGATTAATCATGATGTTTTGTTTCTTCCATTTTCTAATGATTGCTCCAGCAGTGGACCTTTTTTCACCAAGCTGCTTGGCAATTTCTCCATAGTCCTTTCCAGCTGTGTGGAGTTGTACAATTTTGTCTCTGGTGTCTTTGGACAAATCTTAGGTCTTGCCCATGTTACAAGTTTGAGTCTTACTGATTGTATGAGGTGGACAGGTGTCTTTATGCAGCTAACGACCTCACACAGGTGCATCTGATTCAGGATAATACATGGAGTGGAGGTGGATTTTTAAAAGGCAGACTAACAGGTCTTTGAGGGTCAGAATTCTAGTTGATGGACAGGTGTTCAAGTACTTATTTGCAGCTGTATCACACAAATAAATTGCTAAAAAAAAATCATACATTCTGATTTCTGGATTTTTCTTTATATAATAGATTATCTCTCCCACAGTGGACATGCCCCTACGATGAAATTTTCAGACCCCTCCATGAATTGTAAGTGTGAGAACTTGCAATATGGCAGGGTGTCCAAGTACTTACTTTCTTCACTGTACATACTATCTACTCTATGTTAAAGTTAAGGTCAAATGAAAATAATCACAAGAAACACAGTCAGCACATAAGGTACACAAATCACATATTACCTGTGTTAAAAATATAAAGGATATGGCAATTTAAAGGATATGTGGATGGAGGGGATTCAAACCACAATGGCCCTCACTAGTAGTTCAAGGTTGAGTCGACGATTGATGTTTGGTCCTCGTTGTTTCCTCTACATAGGTAATAACATTAGCTCGCTAGGCTAACTTGGGCAGATCAGCTTCAACGCGAACGATACGGGACCAATTTGTGTACTAAGATGAGACTTATAAGACGGCCCTCGTCGTATAAGTTATGAAGTTCGACGTTTCTTCAACATCCACGAATTGATCACAAACACGTTTCATTGTTAGCGAGCTAAGCTAAGGAATACTAGGCCAATAAGAACGTTTAAGTTGGCATTTCCACTCGACCAACTTCTTATTGGTACTCACTACCCTTATTGTATATGATATGTAGAGGGACGGAGGAGGAAGACTGAAGCTCCAGGGAGAAGAGATAGCTCAGGTGGATGACTTCAAATACTTGGGGTCAACAATACAGAACAATGGATAGTGTGGTAAGGAAGTGAAGAAACCGGTCCAAGCGGGGTGCAACAGTTGGCAGAAGGTGTCTGGTGCTCTCTGTGACAGAAGAGTATCTGCCAGGATGAAGGGCAAAGTTTATAAAACAGTGTTGAGGCCGGCCATGATGTACAGATTAGAGACGATGGCCCTGAAAAAACAACAGCAAGCATAACTTGAGGGAGCAGAAATGAAGATACTGAGGATCTCGCTTGGTGTGAACAGGTTGTATAGGATTAGAAATGAGCTCATTAGAGGGACAGCCAAAGTTGGATGTTTTGGAGACAAGGTGAGGGAGAGTAGACTTTGACGGTTTGGACCTGTTCAGAGGCGAGAGAGTGAGTATCTTGTTAGAAGGGTGCTGAGGATGGAGCTCCCAGGCAAAAGAGCGAGAGGAAGACCAAAGAAAAGGTTGATGGATGTTGTGAGGGAGGACATAATGACAGTGGGTGTTAGAGATGAGGATGCACGAGATAGTCTTAGATGGAAAAATGTGACACGCTGTGGAAACCCCTAACGGGACAAGGTGAAAGAAAATGACTTTGGTGTTAATACGAGTCAGAAAAAGTGAGCTGGGAGCATTATTAAAGCGCAAAGTTGCAAAAGTGTGACTCGACATCTCAGTTTTGGCCATATTGTCTGTGACGTCATGTGACATCTCGTGCATGCATCACATAGAACCCCAACATTAAAAACACGGTGTGCCAAATCCAATCGCAGATGAATGACAGCGATTTTCGAATTTTTCGTGTGCACCAGGCAGCTTCCTGGCCCGACCCACCTCCGCGTTGGGGGAAACAATGGCCTGCACGCATCGACACATTGAGAACCCCAGACTTATGTACTTTATTAAGTTATTATGAAGCAGCTCTTTTGTTACATTCTGAGAGAAGGATTATGTTGTAGGACACAGATTTCTATTCCTATAAGGACGAGGATTGCTGTCGACAGAACTTTTTGTTAATACTGCTGCTTTCGGACAGTACACGGACACCACATTGCCTTCCCGGAACATTCGCTGGAAACAACATTCGTTCGAGTTTGGTGAATATACGTCGTTTGGCTAGTTAGCTTGTCTTACACACTACTAAACTGTCTTTGTACTTCTAATTTGTTATTGTTTTGTGTTATATTGTGTTGTGTGTGATTAAACTGTTTCATATGCAATACAAGTACTTTGTTATGTTTTGCCGATTTGACCAAGGGGATTTATTCTAAAGTCACAAATAACATATACTATGAAGTGTGAGACAAATTAGTCCTCCCAACTATTATTTTTTTTAAAAGCTCGAAAAACACCTACCTGTCATTTGAAACATACAAAGCTCTTGTCCTTTGCACCCGTGCAATCCATTTTTCACGACGAATCGGGTCTTTCGGAAACATGTCAAAAGTGAATCCATCCTTCCGAGTGTTCGAGCAAAATCCAACAATATAACAAGCGGCCATTTTGCTTAACATGCAGAAAAAACAGCTAATTTCTTGCCTGTACAATAAGGCATAAACACTCGACCCCGCCACTGTAGGTGTCTGCAAAAAACTTCACTTTCTGGTTCTCGTTCAACACAAAACCCTCGAGAGACTTTTCATGGTGGGAGATGAAAAAAAAAATCGATATACGTCCAACATTCTAACGTGCTGTGAACAAACGGATGAGTCCATTCCGTCAGATTTTTTTTTGGTTAACAACATACTCAATTTTATGTTTCAGGTGTTACTGGCACTTTAAGATCTTGTAGCCTACTTCACATTCTCTGACAGATTCTATTTCGATGATTTCTTGATTCAACAAGTATTGTGGTAATCAGGTTTGGGTGTGGCTTGTGAAACTGAACTCACATTTCCCAAAGGTGTAATTTTTATGTGGGAACTGCATGTTGTATTTCCTACTTCGCGGTTTTTCACATTTCGCGAGGGGTTCTGGTGCCCATTAACCCCAAAAAACAAGGTTTATTGTACACACACGCACACACATGCACACACACACACAGACAGATCCACACACACACACGCGCACACACACACACTACCTCACATGGAAAAAAATGTACTTTCAGACAGAATTGTTTTATCAGCCTGTTAATTCTTGTTTTGGTGTTTTTGTTTTGTATTTATGTGTGGGGCCATTTTTTTTCTAGATAGATAAAGTGAAATATACATATATATATATATATATATATTGGGTCGCAGGGAGTGCTGGAGCCTATCCAAGCTGACAACGGGTCGGAGGCGGGGTACACTCTGAACTGGTTGCCAACCAATTAGAGGTCACATAGAGACAAACAGCCCCACTCACGATCACACCTTGTGGAAATTTAGACCGTCCAATTAATGTTGTTTTTGGGATGTGGGAGGAAACTGGAGTGGTCGGAGAAAACCCACGCAGGCATGGGGAGAACATGCAAACTCCACACAGGCGGGTCCACGATCAGACCTGTGAGTCCAACGTTTTCCACCTGAGCCACCATGCTGCCCAATATATATATATATAGATATATAGATATATATATCTATATATATATATAGATATATATATATATATATTAACCATCACCCTCACTAAGGTCATCTTTGGTGGCATGTGCACATGCATTTGATCCTTTCTCTCTGCACATAACGGTGTTCTCGTGTTTTTATGGGGGGGGGGATTGAGTGTGTCTGTCTCCATCACATAGTCACACCCTGCTGCATAAATATCCCAAAGCATTTCTGCTTGATATTTGCAGAATGTTATTTTTTAACCAAAATCCAGTGATTGCGGAAGTGCTCTGCGACTGTGGTCTGCATAGGAGGCCAGCCCAAACCCCAACCCTCACTCCCTCACCCATAACACAGTGGAAGCGCCATGAGAAGATCAGAAGCAGGCAGGACAGGGGCAAGTGGGGAGGTGTCCAAGCTAGGTTAATAGCTCACCTGCACCGCCCAGCTCTCACTTCCATCATCCTGGCCAACGTATACTCGCCAGACAACAAGATGGACTATATTCATTTACTTCGCACATCATCAAAAAGCGTGAGTGGTGTGTCTTTGCTTTCATGGAAACATGGCTCAATGATAGCTTCCCGAACCACCCCATTCAAGCTGGGCCAGGTAACGTTACCGGGCAGAAAGAGCCCTTGTTGAGGGAGGGAAAGCTCATGGTGGGAGGCTTTGTGTTTATAGTGATGTCTGGTCCCACGACACAACAGTGGTTTGTAAACACCATTCACCACTGCTGAGCGTTACTGTACGAACTCAGTCAGCTCATCAGTGAGCAGCAGATCTCGCACCTTGATGCCTTACTCAGCCTGGCTAGGGATTTTAACCACAGCAACCCCAAGACCCTGTTTACACAACTTCATGGACATGTTAAATTTTCCACAAGAGGGGACAACATCCTGGAAAATGATTACACAACTTACAAAGAATCTTAAAAAGCTCTCCGCCCACCTAGGAGCCTCAGAGCACACAACTGTTATGCTAATGACTACATACAGATGCTGGTTAAGGTGACAAAGCCAGCCACAAAAATCCACGCACAACAACATTACAGACCCCCAGGAGTACATAGAGACCGTCACTGCCTACATGTGGAAGCAGATGGATGACGTTAGGGTCTCCAGAACCATCTCCATCAGGAACAATCAAAAGCCATAGTTGACAGGGGAGGGCCATAGGCTCCTGAAGGCCTGGAAGGCTGGCTTCAAAGCTGGAGACAAGGTGTGCCTAAGGACACCCAGGGCCAACCTGTCACATGGCATCAGAGAAGCTAAGAAGCAGTACTCCAGGATGATTGCTGACTACTTCAGTGACAGCAAAGACACCAGGATTCTGTGGTGTAGTATCCAGACCATCATGGACTACTACACTCCCAGACGTGCATTAACTTCTATTCGTTGCCGGATCATCTCAATGACTTCTTTGCTCAATCTGAGGCAGGCAACACCATCTCAGCACAGAATATTACTCTGCATCGCATTGACAGGATGCTGCTGCTGTCTCCAGACAGCATGTGGAGAACACTCTGAAAAACTAATGCAGGAAGGCATCGGGACTAGACGTGTCCTGAAAGACTGTATGGATGTGCTCACAGATGACCTCACAGACATCTTCAACACTTCACTGACAAGCAGTCGTTCCGACGTGCCTCAAAGCCACCACCATGAGGTAAGTTGTCTGGGGCTTCATGCCCCTTGTAGGGTCACCCATGGCAAATAGGTCCTCGGGGAGGGACCAGACAAGGTACGACTCCATAACCAAAATGACGAAGACAAGTATTATCCAAGTATTATAGTAACTATTAAGTATTAGACCACCTCTGGAACCAGGCCTGGAGTCGCGACTTGAAGGGGAGTACCTGGTGGCAGGGCCTGCGCCCATGGCGCTCAACTGAGCACAGCCTGAAAGGGTGACAGGGGCCCCCCTTCCCATGGGCTCACCACCTGTGGGAGGGGCCATAGCGTTTGGTGCAATGCGACCTGGGCGGGAGCTGAAGGCAGGGACCTTGGTGATCCTATCCCCAGCAACAGATACTAGCTTTAGGGGCATGAATGTCACCGCTGTGGAAGGAGAAAGAGCCTGAGCTGGTGCGTAAGGTTAAAAAATTCCGGTTAGATCTAGTCGGACTTGGCTCTACACACCACTTGGTTTCTGGTATCAGTCCTCTTGAGAGGGGTTGGACTCAGTTTCACTCTGGAGTTGCCCACTGTGAGAGACACCGAGCAAGTGTGGGTATTTTTGATGCCCCTCGGCTCAGCGCCTGTATGTTGGGGTTCACCCCAGTAGATCATAGGGTAGCTTCCCTCCACCTTTGGGTAGGAGGACTGTTGTTTGTACCAAACAGCAGTTCAGCATACCCACCCTTTTTGGAGTCCTTAGAGGGAGTGCTGGAGAGCGCTCACTCTGGGGATGCCATCATTCTGCTGGGGGACTTCAATGCCCACTTGGGCAATGACAGTGAGCCCTGGAAGGGCGTGATTGGGAAAAACTGCCCCCCCTCCCCCCCGATCAGACCAGAGTTGTTTTCTGCTATTGGACCTTTGTGCTCACGACGGATCGTCCATAACTAACACCATGTTCAGGCATAAGGGTATCCACCTGTGCACTTGGTACCAGGACACCCTAGGTCGCAGTTCGATAATCGACTTTGTGGTTGTGTCATCAGATATGCAACCACATATCTTGGGCATTCAGAATGAAGAGAGGGGTGGTGAGTTGGCTCCGATGGTGGGTGGAAGATGCTGGTCCAACGTGGCAGGCCTAAACAGCATATGTCCGGTTAGGGCAGTGGAGTTCATTTCTCAAATGAAATCAGGCAACACCTGCCCCCAAACTGTTAACTGTGGAATTTGTACCTCAAAAACTAGATGAACTGAACTACTTACCTTACACCTGGCTGTCATTCACAATCTGAAAATGGACACATTGTTGGACAAAATCACATCATTAAAACAAAGGTGTATTTTGACTTTGACATCCTACCTAAAAATTACATCCAGGATCTTAAGAATGAAGGGACCTGTGATACAACAAGCACACACAATGCAGCTGTTAAAGGGAGAGTTTTGCTACTACACTTCTTCTGCATCCCTTGAATTACACCACTAGGAATAGGACCACATATCGACCATATCACGGCAAAGCACCAGCTGCCAGACTCAGAAGTGGCTTTCAGTGGTCCTCTCTCTGTACAGTCTCCAAAACACACATCTGTACAGTCTCCAAAACACACAAGCCACAGAAGTTTCTGACATTATAGTTCTCAGTCAAAGTGTTGAGATTTCCAGGCAAGCTTTGAGTCCTATCTTTGTCTGCAACCCAACCTTGTCTCCCTGAAGTTAACTCGAACACTTACACACCTGCCATGTGCCTACCTAGTTTAATTCTGAAGAGCGCAATAGTAAACGCAACAAGTTTACATTCTTCCCCATGTCCTCATTCAGTTATCACAAAAGGAGATACAATACACTGTGCATTATAATTTTGTGTAACATGAGCATAATCTTATTATTGATTCTTTTATATCGAGTCGCATTTCCTTTGAATACATGACTTGAGACAAACGTTTTGGGTAACCTTCCACAGGCGTCTGACAGTAGTCTGCTGGAATCATGGCCCACTCCTCCTGACAGAACGTGTGTAACTGAGTCAGGTTTGTCGGTTGTCTTGCTCGGATACGCCTTTTCAGATATTCCCACAAAAAAAAAAAAAAAACAATCACAATGGGATTCAGATCAGATGTGATGGCCACTCAAAGACATTGACTCTGTTATCGATCCTCAAGCCACTTTTTAACATTTTGTCAGTATGCTCAAGGTCATTGTCCATTTGGAAGATCTATTTGCGGCCAACTCTTAGTTTTCTGACTACTGTCTTAAGGTGTTGCCTTAATATGTCCATGTAATATTCTTTCTTCATGATGCCATCTATTTTATGAAGAGCTCAAGTTTCTGCTGCAGCAAAACAACCCCACAACATGATGCAGCCACCTCCATGCTTCACAGTTGGTATGATGTTCTCAGGGTCCTTTTATGTCCATATGACACTTTGGTCATTATGGTGAAACAGCTCCACTTTAGATTCTGCTGACCACAAGACATGTCTCTAGATGTTAAGATCTTTGTCTTGGTGGCTTTTTGCAAACTGTAATCTGTCTTTTTACATTTCTTTAGGAGTAATGGCTTCATTCTGGTTGAGCAGCCTTTTAGCCCATGTTGGTGCAGGACTGTTTTCACTGTGGATAATGACACTTCCTTACCAGATTCATCCACCATCTTCATAAGATCTTTCGTTTTCTTTCTGTGGTTGAGTCACACATTTTGGAGCAAAACAAATTTATCAAGGGGACACAGAGGCTGTGTCCTTACTGAGGAATGTGATATTGGACATTTCCTTGATCTTTTTACTTGTGTAGAATTGTTTGAACAGACATGGCACCTTCAAGTTTCTCAAAATTCCATACAAGGATGAGCCAGACTTGTGGACCTCCACGATTCTGTCTTTGATTTCCTGGCTGATTGCTTGTATGTTCCCCATGATTTCAAACAAAGAAGCAAAGAGTTTGAGGTGTGGCCTTAAAAAAATCCACTGGTGTGCTGTTGATTAACTCACATTGTCAGTTAAACTATTAGGAGCTTCCAAAGCCATGACCTCATCATCTGGGCTTCCCTGCGGTCTTTTAAGACCTAATACATTTTGTGTATGTAAACGTTTGACCTCAATGAAAATAATATAAAATTCTCCAAGAAATGCTCTCTCTCATTATTGTGGCTTTTAACAAAATTAAATAATTTTGGTGATCCCGACTGACCTGAAACAGGAAAGCCTTCGACTGATTTGACTCCAGGCAGTGAGACAAAAAAAATTAAACGTGTGTTTTTGTACAGTCTGTGTACACTTCTGGCTTTACTGCCCTCGACTGCATTCACCAGATTGCTTGTCTTCGGCTGGTGTGCCTGGTCTTTGAGGTAAACATGTGTTTGTCTCGGGCTACTAGCGCATATTCTATAGAAACAGCAAAAACAACTGAGCATGCTTTTGTTCTATCACCAGAGGAGTTAAGACCTACAGTATCATGTCAATGGAAAACATGTTGCAGTGAGTATGGACACACGAACTGAAATTAGCATTAACGAGGAAACAGTGTCACCATCTTGCATTTGGTAAAGTATATTTTGTATTCTGAGATTTAGAGTGAACCATGTCATACGTGTCGCTTACTTGAGAAATTATCCATTGTTTGGTGGAAAATCTTGCCTGCTGGGTTTTTTTTTTTTTTTTTTTTTGCTCACGTCAAAGCAATAACAATATTACTTTAGTGACATCTTGTGGAATTTTGGGGTTGTTTAATTCATTGATGTTTTTTTATCTGCTTTGGATTCTGTTTTTTTTTTTTTAATCCTTGAATATGGCTTATGTGAGGCAGAAAGTTAAAGTCAATGTTTTTTCTACTTCTCAGTCAATGCAAGTACTAAAACCCCATTGACTCAACTTTGCTGTGACAATTTTCCTATCTTAAAAAAAAAAAAAAAATCAACATAGCCGATACTATTGATGACCGTGACAAAGGGAGTTTTTCTTTTCAGTCATTTATGCACCATGGGTTCATGATTGTGTTCAAGCTCAATAGATGGTGTCCATGATTGATAATCTTCTCCATTGTAGGCTCTTTGCCATCATCTTGTGGCATCTAAGGAGAATTAAACACTTTTTTTTTTTTTTCGGGGGGCGGAGGGGGTGATCAGTTTCCTTACATAGATTGTTTGTATTGTATTGTATTGTATTGAATATAGTTTATATTGAACATCAAAAATAATGAACATTATAATGAATAAAATACTAATAAGAAAATTATGCAATAAATAAAAGAATGAACTTAAAAAAATACTCATGGGAAGAACAAGAACCAGAAATTCCACATTTATTTCTCTTTTATTTAAATATACCTATGCAACACTTATTTTTTTTAATTAAAAACTCCATGAATGTTATTTTTCAACAGCTGAAATAAATTTGTCACTTTCAACCATCTCCTCTCCTCTCCACTCTGCCTCCAATTTCCCTCTGTTAGTGACCACAGCCCTAACACTCTCTGACTGGTCCCTATAGTAACGTTTAAACATGCTTTCACAATAAGATACAGATACATCACGAAGATTAAAGTGCATGAAAATTTTAACTCACCATAACGCTAAATCAATGGGAGCCCTGACCTTGTTTCTCTGCAACGAGATGGTCCCATATTGGGGTAATGGGAGACAATGACACCTGAAGTGTGTTGCTTTCGTCCAGTCTATTCCATTGTCTTGTTTTGGTTGCTGTCACTACAGAAAACTCCGCTTTACACAGGTAGGATGTTGGAAATGGGAACAGGGTTTTCAGTGCTTTGGTGGAGATCTCCAGGTATTCTGCCATGACTTTAATCCAGAACATCGGCAGAGTTGTTGTCTCGAAAATATTTTTAACGGCACAGTCATTTGTGATCTCCCGCTGTGGATCTTCTTGCACAAAAATGCAGGATTGACCTCGTTTGTTGTTTGTTGGGATGCGGGTCCATCCCTTGGCAGTTTGTGGGTCCTTTTTGGTTCGGAAGTAGCGCTTGAACTCTTTTCATTACAAAGACAGGTGATCGTGCCCGAATGAAGGCTCAGTCTCACACAAATTCCCTGCTAATATTTGAAATGTCATATATGCCTCTGTTCACGCGCATGAGCCCACAAATCCAATTTAGCTTTAAATCCAGCTACTTTATCTGCCAACTTGAATATTCATTTTGATGACTCATTTCCATCTGAAGTGACAGATTGAATTAATTGACCAGGCTGAATATGTTGCACAAGTAAGATAGGTTTGCAACTCATTCCTCGTCACAGAAATGTGCTGCGAGTGGCGATATCTTTTCTGTGAGAAATCTTTACAGTGGATCTCGTAATTCAAACGATCTTGTGAGCGATTTCCTTCTGGATAACCATCTTATTTCTGTGTATAAGAAAAGCTGTGTGTGCTCCGCGTCCATCTCCTCACAAAAGGCGCACGTTGAGGGCGTGTGCATTGATGTGGTTAACTTTTACGACATAATTCAAAACACTGTTCAATTCGGTTTGCCAGCATTTCGCTGTGAATAATACAATGCGGTGATTCACACTCAGGTGCCATCTCCTTAATCTGAGCAGTTAAACCAGACAGCTGTCCGGTCATAGCAGCAGCTCCATCTGTACATATGCCGACGCAAGAGGACACTAACCATCCAGCGACTTGAACAGATCTGCGGCTGTGGAATTGGTTGGCAATAATAGAGCACATAACATATCCTCATGTACATCCTCCTGATGAGGATATCGCAGACAAAAAGTAGTATTGCCTTATTTTCAACATCTGTAGATCCGTCAGCCTGGATTGCGTACCACGGTGAATTATTAATCCTCTCCAACAGTTGTTTTTCAATGTCTTCGGCTATTTCCTCAATGTGCAGAGTCATGATGCTAGCGGACAGGGGTACCTGTGCTATCTTTTTAACAGCAGCCTCTACTAGAAGTTAACAGCAAATGTCCTTTGGAGAGTGCAATATCAATTCTTCACCAATAGTAAATGGGTTTTTAGGCTTCTCAATACGGTTAGCCACCAAGTATGATGTGCTCTGTGCATTTGCATTTATTGTTGTGGTGGCCATCAGTAATTTCTTCTGTCCTTTGTGTTCCTGTTTTTTTATTTCAAAATACTCTGGGGGTTTGTCTTTTATTTCAGGGTGCTTGGTGTCCGAGTGGCGAAGCAATTTTGAAGGCTTCATTGCCTCATTAGAGAGCCATTCGCTGCATATTATGATATGTTTATTTGTGAACCATTCCATTGTAGATTTGGCTTTATGTTTTGGATCATTGTCCTGTTGGAGGACAAATTTCCATCCCAGTCTCAGGTCTTTTGCAGACTCCAACAGCTTTTCTTCCTGAATGGTCCCGTATTTGTCTCCTTCCATCTTCCCATCAATTTTATCCATCTTCCCTGTCCCTGCTTAAGAACAGCAGGCCCAAACCATGAGGCTGCCACCACCATGTTTGACAGTGGGGATGGTATGTTCAGGGTGATGAGCCGTGTTGCTTTCATGGCAAACATATCGTTTTGCATTGTGGCCAAAAAGTCCGATTTTGATTTCCTCTGACCAGAGCACCTTCTTCCACATGTTTGGTGTTTCCCCCAGGTGGCTTGTGGCACTTTAATCAAGACTTTTTATGGCTATTGCTGAGAAATATCTCTGAGAAATGGCTTCTTCTTGCCACTATTCCATAAAGGCCAGATTTTTGCAGTGCATTGTTGTTCTATGGAAAGACTCTCCCACCTCAGCTGTAGATCTCTGCAGTTCATCCAGAGTGCTCACGGCCCTCTTGGATGCATCTCTGATCAGTCTTCTTTTTGTGAGTTAACGTTGTACTCTTGGAGTAATTTTAGTTGGTCATCCACTCGTGAGAAGGTTTCCCACTGTTCCCAGTCTTCTCCATTTGAGAATAATGGCTCTGACAATGGTTTGCTGGAGCCCCGAAGCCTTGGAAATGGCTTCGTAACTTTTTCCAGACTGATTGATTTCCATCACTTTTTTCAGTTCTTTAATTTTTTTTTTTTGGACCATGGCATGATGCATTGGTTTTTGAGAACATGTAACCTGTTTCACGTTCTTTGACATTCTATTTAAGTGATTTCTTGTTTCAACAAGTATGGTGGCATACAGGTTTGGGTGTGGCTTGTGAAATTGAACTCACTTTTCCCAAATTTGTGGTTAGTCACAGTGAATTTGTGAGAAAATGGGTAGGGTGGGAGGTTAATTACCTTTTCACAGATGGTCAGACAGGTTTGGATTTTTTTGTTCCTTAATAATTTTAATTGTCATTTGAAAGAAGCATTTTGTATTCCCTTGGGTTGTCTCTGAGTGATATTAAAATTGGTTTGGAGATTTGAAACCTTTGTGTGTCATAGATGCTTCATGGCACTATGGATTGTCCTGAGTGCTGCCAAGATTGTTGGGAGGATGTAAATAGCGTTAAAAGTGCATGTTTTGTATAAACTACATCGTGAGTCTTTTTTTTTTTTTTTAAATTTGCTAGTTATGGTATTCTGTTTGCTGTTGTGTGATCAATTTAGTTTCAATGTGACACCGTCTGTACATCATCAGTCATGACCGGCCTACATAGACAATGTGGAGGGCAATGTCAGATTCTCCTGCTTACAGAAGTGAAATGCAATTGTTCTTCAGTGCCTCGTGAGCGCCATCATATGGTAGACATTAAAACACGTACTGCATGCTGACAGTGTAACAAGTGTTTGTTAATAGTGAATCCAAGATTCACAGATTTTGTTATTTGCAGGGATGTAAGGAATGTAATCCCCGCGAAGCACGAAATCATCAGGAAACATTAGTGATCCTGATCATTGAGGAGTTACAATAGAGTTCAAAATAATAGCAGTCCAATGTACCTAACCAGATTAATTCACATTTTCAGTGTATTTTTATTCAAGCAAGTTACCGGTAGGTGCAGTAGATTCTCATAAAACCAAGAACACCCGGCATTCATGATATTCACTCTTAAGGCTGTGCAACTGGGCAATGTGTTGAAAGGGGTATGTTCAAAACAATAGCAGTCTGCCTTTGACTTTACAAAATCAAAACTATTTTCTACAAACTTTTCTTTTTCTAGGATTTACCAATCCTTTGAATCAGTAAACTAATATTTAGTTGTATGACCACATTTTTTTTTTTAACTGCTTCATATCTGTGTGGCACGGAGTCAACCAACTTGCAGCACCTTTCACTCCAAAATTCCTTAATGACATTACACAATTCATTTACATTTCTTGATTTTGCTTCAGAAACGGCATTTTTGACGTTGCCCCAAAAGTTGTCAATTGGATTAAGATACAGGGATTGAGCTAGCCACTCAATGACATTAACTTTTTTGGTTCGGAACCAAGACTTTGCATGTTTACTGATGTGTTTGTGGTCATTGCTTGTTGAAACTCCCATTTCAAGGGCATATCCTCTTCAGCATACAGCAATATGACCTCTTCAAGTATTTTGAAATATGTAAACCGATCCATGATCCCTGGTATAAAAAGGCCCAATACCATAGTAGGAAAAATATGCCCATATCATGATGGTTGCACCACCATGCTTCACTGTCTTCACTGTGTACTGTGGCTTTGGGAGCCGTCTCACAAGATGTCTCTTGCCCCTAGATTTAAAAAAAAAAAATTATGCTCATCAGTCCACAAAATGTTCCTCCATTTCTCTAGGCCAGTGGATGTGTTATTTGAGAAATTGCAGCCTCTTCTACGTATGCCTTTCTTTTTAACAGAGGGACTTTGCAGGGGATTCTAGTGAATCGATTATTTTCACACAGATGTCTTCTCGCAGTACGTTCAGGTAACTCCAGCCTATCTTTGATCATCCTGGAACTTATCATTGGCTCAGGCTTTGCCATTGTGGTTATGCTGCGGTCCATTTTGATGGTTGCCTTTAGTTTTCTGCCACGTGTGTCTGGTTTTGCCCTCCATTTGAAGGCATTAGAAATTATTTGAGCTGAACAGCCTATTTTTTGCACTTCTTTATAGGGTTTCCACTCTCCAATCGAACTTTTAAATAAAGTATGCTTTTCTTCTGAACAATGTGTGTAATAACCCATTTTTCGCAGGCTTTCAAGGAAAAATGCATGTGCAACAAGTGCTGGATTCATCCTTAAATAGAGACCACCTGATTCACACATGTTTTCACAAAATTGATGACCTCACTGATGGAATGCTACATTGCAATTTTTCTTAAACACACCCCTTTCAACAAATTGCCCAATTGCACAGCCTGAAGAGTGTGTATATCATGAATTTCAGAGTCTTGTTGGTTTTCTGAGAATTTACTGCACCTACTGGGAACTTGACATGTAGTAATAAAAAACAATGAATCCTGATAATGTGTATTAATCTGGTCAGTCATATTGGACTGCTATTATTTTGAACACTATTGTATAAAATGCCATCCCTCTATTTTTTAGATGTAATGTTTAAATCGGTTGCTGTTCCTTTCTTTCTTCAATACAGCCCAATGAACGACACAAGCCAATGTAGACTGTCGGCTGGTCCCAAGACTGGATAAATGCAGCGGGTTCCACCAAGAAAGGCATCCATCTTAAAACTTGCCAAATAAATATGAGTGTTCATTGGAAGGTCTGAAATCTACTGGTCTATAAATCACTAAATGGTTTAGGTCCTGAATACATGAAAGAAATGCTAATGGAATACAAACCCAGTAGGGCTCTGATAATGACTGACAGAGTCTAATAATGGAGTTTAGAGTCCAAAACAAACATGGTGAAGCATTATTTTGCTATTATGCAGCAAAAGTTGAATAATTTGCTAACTGAGGTGACATCGGCCCTAAAAGTGAATGTTTTTAAATCCAGGTTAAAAACTCTTCTCATGCGTTTTAGAGTAATTCCACTTTTCAGTGACATTTCTTGGACTAAAAGCTTTTTTAATTGTACTTCTATTTTCAAATGTTTTTATTTTTGTGCAGTTAGTTCTCGGGTTAAAATGGTCTCGACCCAAAATGTTTCAATGCCCCATGTGTTATCCCCAATTTTGGCCCGAGCACCATGGATTTTCTGCTTAGCTCATGCAGATTGCAATCTGTGTTTACGCGCTGGGAGTTTATTTGCCTTTTTCGCTCACCTTTTTACACATTATGGAACAAAAGAAATAAGCTGTTTTTTTTTTTTTTTAAAGCAATGACCATGGAAACAAAGCTTAATATCATAAAAAAATATATTATTCAGGACAAAGCCCATATTTTAGCGGCCGTGAAGGGTTTTCCCCCTATGAGGGATATAATGATCACGGAGCAACTTTTTTGTGAAGAAAAAAAACAAAGCAATGTTCTGTCATCGTTGCTGAGATGGAAAAATTACTTACGTTATGGATTGAGGATCCGGATCAATGTAGGCTTAATATCAGCCTAATGTTCATTAAGGGAAAAGGCATGGCGTATTTTCCTAACTTTGAAAGGGCAGAAAAGCAAGAACATGAAGGAGGAATTTACCGCTAGCAAAGGCTACCTGCACTATATATATATATATATATAATATATATATATATATATATTATATATCATTATTTTCATGATTAAAGCTTCCCGAGAACAATTACCCCAAATTCCCCATCTTTAGTAACTAAATATTACAAAAAATTAAAAAAAAAATTTAACGTACAAACCAAACAGGAATTTGCCTTTGAAAAGAAAGAAGAAAATATTTCACTCTGAGTGGGGAACTAAACTGACACAATTCTAATCTATTGAGCCTTACCTTTATAAATTTATAATTTATATGTAAAATTTTAATCAGATAATGCACATTCAGTTCATTAATGTAAGTATGCCAGAGTGGCACAATTGAATTTCATCCGTTGGTCGAAAGTGGAGGAAAAAAAAACACAAACCGAAAAAAATTAATACGAGTATATCTTCACAAATCTTGGAACGTACTGGGCAAATCTGAGACCTCGGGTATTGAAATTTATACATTTCTACATCCATTTGTCTGCACTGTCTATCCTCATGAGGGTCACGGGGGTAGAATATCATGTTAAGATGACCATAAAACTTCTTCTTTTAGAGCATGAAGGCCGGCTCGACTGTGAACACAAAGCAGCAGCGCTCGGCTCAGTCATAAGCCACAACGCCCGGCTGCGATGAGCCGCGATGGCTCATCTCCGCCGCGCAAGTGGATCGGACGGGATATGGTTTGGACCTGACGGCATATCATCTGAATATGGCTCAAAACAATAGTGTAATATTGCCCTGAGGGCTCGAAACAATAGTGTAATATTGCCCCGGTAACTTCCCTCGGTTGTGTGGTGTTGTCCTTTTCGAAAAGAGCTTCCGTGTCAGAAGGGGCATCGGAAAAATCCGAATATCTCTGTTGTTTGGCTTCCATAGTAGCAGGAACTGCACGTTTTCAACGGCGGAAGTGACGATGACGTCAAGGACAGATGACGCGACTAATATGGCGACCACTTGGATGTTGAGGGACACTCAATTGCGCAACTTTGTGCATGGATGACACGCTCTCCGCTCACTTTTTTTTTTCGTATAGACATTGAAGTGAATACTGTTATATGTATTTTTCATTACAATATCTCTTTTAGAATGTTTATAGGGATGTCACCCCCACTTTAAGGTCGTGAAAATACGGGACATTGTGAAATAAAGAAGAGCAAAATCAGTGGACATGTGGGACTGCGAAAGGTCAACCCCGAAGGGGCAAGGGCACACTGCACTGTAACTCCCAAGTTCATTTTTGGCCATAAAAAAGCTGGGGCCATGGTTCATCTGGAGTTTTTCCTCATTTTTTTTGTTTTTTTTCCTGGATGCCAGGCTATGGTTGCTCATCCCACAGACTTCTCCGATCATCTCGTCCATCCAAAAGGTCCCACATCACCGCAAAGTTACAGAGACCCGTCGAAGAGCAGCCTCAACGGTAAAGCATCCCGCATAAGGTGAAAGCTACCCTGGTTTAGCTCGAGCCCCACGGATAAGGAAGCAAGCGGAGAGTACACGTCCGCTACGAACTTCTGGCGACCACCTATTCTCTGGCCAAATCCTGGAAGCTCGACCCGCCAGCCTCCCTCATGTTCAACAAAAGTCCAACTTTAGCATCTATAAAAAGTACAAATTGGTGCATATTTGGGTTTAAAATAACAAGAACAGGAATCCAAGCTATGCTTATGGTCATCCCACGTTCATTGATACCCTTACATCACAACTCTTTTTTGTTCTTTTTTGAGGATTCCCAAGGTAGATCCCATAAAAATTTTCTGTAAAAAGTCGCTACGTGCATTTTTTTTGTTTAATTTCAGGAGAACATAAAGCCTTTGGTTGTCGACTCGTATGTAATTCAAATGTTGTCGCACCCTTCATGATGTTTGAGACTAATCAATAAAAGGGATTCTTGTCAATTTCCCTAAATGTCATCTGTACAAAGTGATGGGTGCCCTTATAAGTAAAAAATAGTTATAATATATATATATATATATATATACATATATATATATATATATATATATATATATATATATATAATACAAGTGATGCAGTCATCGCTGTCATTTTAACCTTCCATTCAAAATACCGTATTTTCCGCACTATAAGGCGCACCTAAGAACCTTTAATTTTCTCAAAAGCTGACAGTGTGCCTTATAATGCAGTGTGCCTTATATATGCATCAATTTTGAGCCGCAACAGGTCAGGTAGTGTGCCCTTGCAACTACTGTCAGTAGCTGCCGACTCCATTTTCTGCTGTAGAAGTAGCACGCGGTGCCTACTGGTATATGAATGCACGAAGTGTGCCATTTCCATTTGTGTTTGTGTAAAGACCCCAAAATGGCTTCTATTAAGAGAGTCTTCCTACACACCACCATCCTACACTGTCTAGCTACACTCTCCGCGACCTCAGTCAGTCAGTAACCTTCAGATTACATTGTCTGCACAAAATATAATCCACCTGTGTGCTTCTCCCTCTGCTCTTGGAGGTCACTCTTTGTTGCTGCCTTTTCTGGAAAAAAAAAAAAACTCTTCACTACTGCCATTTCCATCGTGTTTGCAAAGTTCACCGCCACCTGTCCCTCAAAGTTCCTTTCCTGGATTCCGTACTTACCCATCACTTCTTCATCGCCCCTATTTCCTCCACCAACATGTGCATTACAATCTGCACCAATCACAACTCTCTCTTTGTCTGGGATGCTCAGAACTACTACTATTTCCTTCCAGAATTTCTCTTCCAACTCTTGGTTACATCCTACCTGTGGGACATAACTGCAAACTGCATCATACATTTTCCAATTTCTGGCTCATCACTTGATCTGATATTCTTTTAACCTCCAACACATTCTTAACCAGCTTTTCCTTTATAATACGCTGAATCCATTTCTTTTCCCATCTCCTCCATGGTCAAATAATTTAAACCGGGCCCCTAAACTTATAGCCTTACTACCTTTCCATCTGTTCTCTTGGATGCAAAATATATCAACCTTTCTCTTAATCATCATGTCCTGTCATAGTCCCAAGATTCAAAATCCCAACACTGAGTTGTAGGCTGTGTGCCTTCCTCCTCTTCTTCCCCCGACGAATCCGCGTTCATCCTCTTCTTTGTTTTCAACCCACAGGAGCTGAATTTCCACTGACACCCAGCAGGTTAACGGTGCCGGGGGCGGGCTTTGTTCACCCGGGCCAGGACTGATCCGGTATGGAATTCTTTAAATGAACGCTCATATTTGTTTGGCACAGTTTTACACCAGATGTCCCCCGACGCAGCCCTCAGCATTTATCCGAACTTGAGATCAGCCAACATATTGGAATCGCTTGTGCCCCCATAGGTGCTGCATTTTTCGTGGCACTGTATTTATGTATTAATTGTTAAAGCTGGTTGTGTCAATTTTTAGACTACGTCATAACAAACCCACTTACTCATATGTGGAGCTGGTAAAATACGTGCAGTTTTTATTGGGCCATGACGCACAGAGAACAGCTCCTGAGCCTCCCCTGCCGTCTGAAACATGCAATTGAATCATTAGAATTACATTCTGCCTCAAGCTAGCATGAACACAGCACTGCCAACGCTCGCCGAGTAGGTAAACGAAATTGAGAAAAAACACCCAGATTCACTGCTCATTATCCTAGGAGATTTTTAACACAGCTAAACTTAACCATGAACTCCCGAAATACCAAGCATGCGAAATGTCCAAAGAGGGCAAATAACACTTTATACCAATGTTACACATTCATTAAAAACGCATATCGTGTAATCCCCTGTGCACTCATTGGCTCCTCTGATCACTGCTCGCTGTACTTCATATCGACATACAGGCAACTACTTAAATGTGTGAAGCCTTTAATAAAATCAGTAAAAAAGTGGACCAACAAGGGAAAATTTGAACTTTAAAGCTGCTTTGACTGCACACACTGGAGTGCCTTTGAAAATTCAGTGCACATCCTAGATGAATTCACTGATATTGTTACCGCATATGTCAGTTTCTGGGAGGAGGTGTGTGTTCCAACAAAAACGTTTCGCACGTTCAAAAACAACAATCTATGGTTTTGAACCAGGCAAAAGAGATTGCACATCATAGTGGAAATAGGGCCCCTAGAATTGCACTAGAAACCAGCTTGCGAAAGAAATTAACATTGCAAAGAGGGACTATACAGTTAAACTAGAAAAACATCTTGGCGCTTCTTTTCCTTTCAGCTTGTCCCGTTAGGGGTCTCCACAGTGTGTCATCTTTTTCCATTTAAGCCTATCACGTGCATCTTCTTCTCTAACACCCACTGTCCTCATGTCCTCCCTCACAACACCCATCCACCTTTTCTTTGGTTTTCCTCTCGCTCTTTTGCCTGGCAGCTCCATTCTCAGCACCCTTCTATCAATATACTCACTCTCTCACCTCTGAACATGTCCAAACCATCTCAGTCTGGTCTCTCTAACCTTGTCTCTAAAACATCCAACTTTGGCTTTACCTCTAATGAGCTTGTTTCACCACCTATCCAACCTGCTCACTCCGAGCGAGAACCTCAACATCTTCATTTCTGCTACCTCCAGTTCTGCTTCCTGTTGTTTCTTCAGTGCCACTGTCTCTAATCTGTTTATCACCACTGTTTAATAAAAATTTGCGCTTCATCCTAGTGGAGACTCTTCTGTCGCATAGAACACCAGACACCTTCCGCCAACTTTTCCACCCCGCTTTGAGCCATTTCTTCACTTTATCACACTCACCATTGCTCTCGATTGTTGAGCCTAAATATTTTAAGTCCTCCGCCCTTGCTATCTCTTCTCCCTATAGACTTACTCTTCCCCCTCCACCTTTCTCATTCATGCACATATATTCTGTTTTACTTCGGCTAATCTTCATTCCACTCCTCTGCACTGAGTGCCTCTCTTTCTAATTGTTCCTCCGCTTGCTCCCTGCTTTAACTGCAGATCATAATATCATCTGTGAACATCATGGTCCAAGGAGATTCCAGTCTAACCTCATCTGTCAGCCTATCCATTACTACTGCAAACATGAAGGGGCTTAAGGTGGATCCCTGATGCAGTCCCAGTGCCCTCATACATGTCCCAAACTATTTTAACATATTTCTACACCACACGGGACTTGCGCATGCAGTACCGCAGTCCCTCTCTTGGTACTCTCTCATGGGCTTTCTCTAGGTCTACAAAAACACAATGTAGCTCCTTCTGACCTTCTCTGTACTTTTCTACGAGCATCCTCAAGGCAAATAATGCATCTGTGGTTCTCTTTCTAGGCATGAAACCATACTGTTGCTCATAGATAATGATTACAGCCACCTCACCAAAGTGCTTCCATACCTCCACTGGTATGTCAACAGGACCAAGTGTTTTTCCATTTTTCATTCTGTTCAGTGAGTTTCTAACTTCCCCCTTTCTAATCACTGCCACTTCATGGTCATTCACCCTTTCCTCTTCAACTCTACCTTCTCTCCCATTCTCTTTATTAATCAATTTCTCAAAGTACTCTTTCGATCTACTTAGCACACAACTGGACTAGTCAACATATTTCCATCGCTATCCTTAATCACCTTTACTTACTTCCCATTTGGCTAACCTGTAGAGCTCTTTTTCTCCCTCTTTCATATCCAACCTGGTGTACATGTCATATGCCTTTTGTTTAGCCTTCACCACCTCCAACTTTGCCCTATGTTGCATCTCAATCTCTTCCTTCCACCTCTCCTCAGTCCTCTCCATGTCCCACCTCTTCTTCACTAATCTCTTTTCTTGGATTACTTACTTATTATTACTTTATTACTTACTTCCTTTATTTTGGGGTTCCACCACCAAGTCTCCTCCCCTTGTCTACCAGACGGCACCCCAAGTACGCTCCTGCCTGTCTCTCTGAGTACCTTGGCAGTAGTATTCCAGTCTTCCAGGAGCTCTTCCTGTCCATTTAGACCCTCTCTCACCTCTTTCCCAAAGGCCACACAACATTCTTCCTTACTCAATTTCCACCACCTGATTCTCTGCTCTACCGTTGTCTTCTTAATCTTCCTACCCGTGACCAGAGTCATTCGTCACACCACCATCCTTTGCTGTCGAGCTACACTCTCTCCCATCACAACCTTATAATCAGTAACCTCCTTCAGATTACATCGTCTGCACAAAATATAATCCACCTGCGTGCTCCTACTTCCGCTCTTGTAGGTCACTCGATGTTCCTGTCTCTTCTGAAAATAAGTGTTCAAAAACATCTCGGCGCTCATGACTCCAGATCTGTTTGGCACGGATTACAATCACTCACTAACTACAAGCGACATCCCCCGGGTAGAAAACAAGAGCGGGCTAGCCAACAACCTAAATAGCATTTACTGCCTATTCGGAATAGACACTTTGACACCACGCACCTACCAAGAAGCACCACCTTCCACTGCACCGTTTAACATCCATGAAAGCAATGCTAGACAGATCTTCAAACAACAAAGATCAACAAAGCGCCGGGCCCAGACCTTGTGTCCCCATCCTGCCTCAAAGTCTGTGTGGACCAACTTGCTCCTGTCTTCACAAAGATCTTCAACAGTTTTCTCCAACTGTGTGAGGTACCAACCTCC
Source organism: Syngnathoides biaculeatus (assembly GCF_019802595.1). Taxonomy (NCBI): domain Eukaryota; kingdom Metazoa; phylum Chordata; class Actinopteri; order Syngnathiformes; family Syngnathidae; genus Syngnathoides; species Syngnathoides biaculeatus. The sequence continues at coordinate 28,444,014 of NC_084647.1, read as the reverse complement.
TTCAAATGTTCCAGCATTATACCAATCCCCCAAAAAGCCTTGTCTTGGGTCTTAATGACTACAGCCATGTTGCCTTGACGTTTGTGGTCATGAAGTCTGTTGAATGCCTTGTGCTGGACCAGCTAAAGACCGTCACAGGTCCCCAGCTGGACCCACTGCAGTTTGCCTATTGCGCTAACAGGTGATAAAAAAAAATATATTGCTTGGTCATAATTGCATTCTCAAAATGGAAAGAACTCTTTCCAACACAGCATCCCAATGTATCGATGTCAGCAGGAGACCACACTGGTCGAACCAGGAGACTGGATCCTGGTGAGAAGCATAAAGAAGCACTGGTGTTTGCCAAAGTGGGAATGTCCATTTCAGGTTTTGTTGACAACACTCAGAGCTGTAAAATAGGTTGACTTGGATTCATTTGGCACATTCCAAAAAGGTTATTTAAGCCTAGAATCTGATTGGGGAGGTGAGCTAAAGACTGGCAACAAGTTGGGTGGAGGTTTATAGTGTCTCAGCTGATGGCCAGTGAAGAAATTTAAAGACGCCAAACAAATAGGGACATCTAAATGAAATGCCTACCCTAAAGTGGTTAGGTTACGAAATTTGATGTTTTGGAGTGGTCCTAACCATAGTAACATCCTTCCATCTTTTGAAATATTTGTGGGGTGTCAGAATGTTGTCCTGCCATGAAAAACCCTTGACAATCCAAAACCAATATGATCCACAATTAGGTTCTCATGCGTGCGAATATAATCCAAATTTTAATTTATAATTTTCCCACGGTCAAGTCCGACAGACGGGGGAACAAGTAGCAGTGCTGAGTCAAATTAAGTGGTACATGATGAATAATCTGATGTACACGAGATGAGACACTTTGGTGACTGAAAATGAAAATGATGAATGAACACCATCTTGGGGCATGTCTGAATTCGCTAAACACCAGCAGCAGACTATACAGTGGTATAAATTGAGTGAAGACCTCCAAATCATTTTGAACATCACCAAAGTACCTTTAAAAACCCTCTTATGAAGGAGCAAATCCATGTTGGGGCTTTTATCTCTGGGCCTACGTTTCTGGTCACGTAGATTTTTGCAAAGGCACACATATAAGTAACCGCTAGCACCCATTCTCCTAGAACAAAACTTAAAAAGAGTAATGGTGATCCAAAAGCCAAAGGTTGACGAATGGTTTCATGTAACAATAGTAATTTCGGGACAGAATAATAATTGGCTTCTTATGGTAGAACAAGCAGCAAGAGCTTCACCAAAAGATTGCGTGGTTTGCATGGGTCCCAAACCAATTTTACAGATTACATCAGTGCTATTACCAGATAATTGCACCTTGGAAGTAATGAGTAAAACAGTACCTGATAATGAATGCAAAAATTGGGATTCTGTATAACCACTGACTTCTTTTGAAAAATGAAAACCATTGTTTTCTCATGACGTAGCACCGAGTATTTCACAAGAGTCCATTGAACAGGAACTGGAAACAAATTGGCAAATTTATCAACATTGATGTGTAAAATCATTATGGTAATTGAGAATTCATTGAAGCCATTGTCACATAGTGATATCTGGTGGTGGTGCGGAGATAACGGGCTTTTTGAAAAATTGCTCAAGAATTTAACATTATTTTGCTTTGTTCATCCAATGTATGTTAATGAATCAACATCTACTATACAGGCAGTTTCCCTTGAACAATAGCGTAGAAGAGAGCAGCTGAATGGCAAGGATAAAACGATCTAACATACATCTGTGCATTGGTGTTCCCCGTTGTGTTCCAAGTCAGTATAAATCGGGTGACCAAGTGCCAGCTGGATTTTAATCCTTCCTGTTTTGGTGGTGTGCAACCAACAAGAACATGGAGGGAATAAACTACATCCACTACAATGTCCAAATTTGGGAAATTGGACTCAAAAGTGTTTTTGAGGCTGCGCATGAACAAATCGCAGCCAGTTATATCATGCCATTTCAAAACCAAATAGCCATGGACATGCTCCTGGCTGAAAAAGGTGGTGTCTGCGCTCTCTTAGGGGAGTGATGTTACATCGTCATCCTGAACCATATGGTTGCTGACGGTAGTCTGATGAGGGCGATAAAAGGCCTTAGGGTCCTTGACAGTAAGATGAATGAGCACTCTGGTGTTGACACCTCCATGTCGGACAAATGGATGAGTATGTTCGGAAAATACAAAGCACTTGTCTCATCTATTTTAATTTCTATTGCGATTTTCACAGCTATTTTGATTTTGTGTGGTTGTTGATGTATGCTCTGTCTGTGCTCTTGCCTAAATAGAATTATTATAACACCAATCTCACCCATGGAGAACGAAATGGCGCGGATGTATCCTTTGCTGGGGACAAATCACGAAGGAGTATTCAAGCTGACTTGCCTGATTTGTTTCCTGATCCTGCATGAACAACTATTTTTCCTCTGAGTGCATCATAAAGTAGTCAAAAATCTAGCGAAGTGTCAATTTTGGGTGATGTGAGATTTTAAGCAAATATTAGATAAACAGGAGCAAAATTTGGGATAAATTGGATATAAAGTTATCTCATATTTGCTCTCGTGGTTGTTTGAAATGCTTCTTTGTTTTATGTGACGCAATCAAGAGGCCCATTGGGTGTCATGGAAACTTAGCTATCTTCTTCTTTTCCTTTCGGCTTATCCCTTTTGGAGTCGCCACAGCATGTCATCTTTTTCCATCTTAGCCTATCTCTTGCATCTTCCCCTCTAACCCCGACTGCCCTCATGTCTTCCCTAACCACATCCATAAACCTTCTCCTTGGTCTTCCTCTCGCTCTTTTGCCTGGCAGCTCCATCCTCAGCACCCTTCTACCAACATACTCACTCTCTCACCTCTGAACATGTCCGAACCATCGAAGTCTGCTCTCTCTCACCTTGTCTCCAAAACATCCAACTTTGGCTGTCCCTCTAATGAGCTCATTTCTAATCCTATCCAACCTGCTCACTCCGAGCGAGAACCTCAACATCTTAATTTCTGCTACCTCCAGTTCTGCTTCCTATTGTTTCTTCCGTGCCACCGTCTCTAATCCGAACATCATGGCCGGCCTCACCACTGTTTTGTAAACGTTGCCCTTCATCCTAGCAGAGACTCTTCTGTCACATAACATACCAGACACCTTCTGCCAGCTGTTCCAACCTGCTTGGACCCGTTTCTTCACTTCCTTACCACACTCACCATTGCTCTGGATTGTTGACCCTCAATGTTTGAAGTCCTCCACCCTCAGTATCTCTTCTCCCTGTAGCCTCACCCTTCCCACTCCACCTCTCTCATTCACGCACATATATTCTGTTTTACTTCGGGTGATCTTCATTCCTCTCCTTTCCAGTCCATGTCTCCATCTTTCTAATTGTTCCTCTGCATCCTCCCTGCTTTCACTGCATATCACAATATCATCTGCGAACATCATGGTCCAAGGTGATTCCAGTCTAACCTCATCTGTCAGCCTATCCATTACCAAACCAAACGGGAAGGGGCTCAGAGCTGATCCCTGATGCAGTCTCACCTCCACCTTAAATTCTTCTGTCACACCTAGGGCACACCTCCCCACTGTTCTGCTGCCCTCATACATGTCCTGTACTATTCTGACATATTTCTCTGTCACACCAGACTTACACATGCAGTATCACAGTTCCTCTCTTGGTATTCTGTCATAGGCTTTTTCTAGATCCAAAAAGACACAATGTATCTTCTTCTGACCTTCTCTGTGCTTTTCCACTAGCATCCTCAAGGCAAATAATGCATCTGTGGTACTTTTTCTAGTTATGAAACTGTACTGTTGCTCGCAGATACTTACTTCTGTCCTGAGTCTAGCCTCCACTACTCTTTCCCATAACTTCATTGTGTGGCTCAAGAACTTTATTCCAGTATAATTCCCACAACTCTGCACATTGTCTTTGTTCTTAAAATTGGGAATTAGCCACTTCTCCTCCATTCTTCATGCATCTTCTCACCCGCTAGTATTCTGTTAAATAAGTTGGTCAAAAACTCCACAGCCAACTCCCCAAATTGCTTCCATACTTCAACTGGTATGTCATCAGGACCAACTGCCTTTCCATTTTTCATCCTCTTTAGTGCCTTTCTAACTTCCCCCTTACTAATCATTGCCACTTCCTGGTGCTTCACACTTGCCTCTTTTACTCTTTCTTCTCTCTCATTTTCATCATTCATGAGCTTCTCAAAGTATTCTTTCCATCCATTAAGCACACTACTGTCACCAGTCAATACATTTTCATCACAGTCCTTAATCACCCTGAGCTGCAGCACATCCTTCCCATCTCTATCCCTCTACCTGGCCAAGCTGTAGAGATCCTTTTCTCCTTTCATTTCCAACCCGGTGTACATGTCGTCATATGCCTCTTGTTCAGCATACGCCACCTCTACCTTTGCCCTACGTCGCATCTCAATGTATTCCTTTCACCTCTTCTCAGTCCTCACAGTGTCCCACTTCTTTGCTAACCTCTTTCCTTGTCTGAATTTCTATATTTTGGAGTTCCACCATCTCGTCTCCTTCTCCTCTTTCTGCCAGAAGACACACCAAGGACTCTCCTGCCTGTCTCTCTGATGACTTTGGCTGTAGTAGTCCAGTCGTCCGGGAGCTACTCCTGTCCATCAAGAGCCTCTATCACCTATTCCAAAAGGCCAACAACATGCTTCCTTTCTAAGCTTACACCACATCGTTCTTTGCTCTACCTTTGTCTTCTTAATCTTCCTCCCCACCAACAGCCATACAGTCTGTAACCTCTTCAGATTACATCGTTTGCACAAAATGTAATCCACCTACACGCTTTTACCTCCACTTTTGTAGCTCACCCTATGTTCCTGCCTCTTCTGGAAAAAGGTGTTCACACCTGCCATTTCCATCCTTTTTGCAAAGTTCACCACCATCTGTCTGTCAAAGTTCCTATCTCGATGCCACACTTACTCATCACTTTTTCATCACCCACGTTTCCTTCACCAACATGTCCATTACAATCTGCACCAATCACAACTCTCTTTCTATCTGGGATGCTCAGAACTACTTCATCTAGTTCCTTCCAGAAATTATCTCTCAGCTCTTGGTCACATCCTACCTGTGGGGCATAGCCGCTAATCACATCGTACAAAACATCCTCAATTTCAAGTTTCAGCCTCATCACTCAATCTGATACACTTTTCACCTCTAAGACATTCTTAGCCATCTCTTCTTATTTAAAAAAACACTCCTCCATTTCTCTTTCCATCTCCTCCTCAGTGAAATAATTTCAACCCTGCCCCTAAACGTCTCGCCCTACTACCTTTCCACCTGCTCTCTTGAATGCACAATATATCAACCTTTCTCCTAATCATCATGTAAACCAACTCCTGAGCTTTTCCTGTCATAGTCCCAACATTCAAAGTCCCGACACTCAATTGTAAACTTTGACACTCGAGAGAAAATATACGTACGAATGTATGGATGCACACAACTTAATTCCACTAAAGTTTCTCGGGGCCCATGGTGAAGAAAGATGAATAAACTTGCAAAATACACAAATGAAAATGTTGTACTTTTCCAATGTGCTTTAGCTTGTGTGTGAGAGGACTAAGTGATTCAGTGACAGTTGAGTGTCCAAGGGAATCAAAAAGCATCATGGGTTAAGATCCCTTCTAGCCAATGTAATGCCAGGAAGATGCTACGGTGATAGCCAATGGGAGAGCAGCTCTATCACGCCACACAAACCAAGATACAGGAAGTACATCAAGGGTAAAGATTGATGTCCCTCCAAGCCAATGGGATGCCAGGAAGATTCTCCGGTGATTGCCAATTTGGAGAGCAGCTCTATCGCGCCACACAAACCAAGATAGAAGATGTTTACATTCGGTGGAATTTGGGGAATCCAGCACCTATTTTTTTCCGTTCATATCCTTAATTTCCTCCATAACTAGAGGAAATATTTTTCCAAGGTGGTGTTTCGCAACCTGAATTTTTTGTTCGTAGACATGTTCGTAAGTAGCAGTACCACTATACATGATGGCCGGGCTCACCACTGTCTTCATTCTAGAAGAGACTTTTCTGTAATATAACACACAGGACACCTTCCTTCACCTGTTCCAAACTGCTTGGACATATTTCTTCACTTCCTTACCACACTCACCATTGCTCTGGATTGTTGACCCTCAATATTTGAAGTCCTCCACCCTCCCTATCTCTTCTCCCTGGAGCTTCAAACTTCACCTGCCATCTCTCTTTCATATAGATATACAGACTTATTTCTGCTCATCTTCATTCCTCTCCTAGCCATTGCATCCACCTTTCTAATTATTCCTCCAGCTGCCTCATGGTTTCATTGTAGGTCACAATGTCATCTGCAAACATCATGGTCCACGGAGATTCCAGTCTAACCTCATCTGGCATCCCACCCATCACTACTGTAAAGAGGAAGGGGCTCAGTTCTTTCCCGAGATCTATAAATTTGCAATGCAGCTCCTTCTGAGCTTCTCTGTGCTTTTCCCTCAACATCCCCAAGGTAAATAATGCATCTGTAGAACTCTTTCAAGGCATGAAACCTTTTCTTGCATATACTCATCTCTACTGAGTCTAGCCTTTAAGATCATTTCCCATATTGTGTGGCTCATCAACGTTATTCCTCTATAGTTCGACTCTGCACATGACCTTTGTTTTTAAAAATGGGTATCAGCACACTTTTTTTTCCATTCCACAGGCATCTTCTCATGCACTAGAATACTGTTGAACAAGGTGGTCAAAAACTCCACAGCCACCTCTTCTAGATCAGAATCAGAATCAGCTTTATTGGCCAAGTGTGTAACAACACACAAGGAATGTCGGTGGTAGTCAGTGCCGCCTTGGTATGACATTCAGAAGAACAAACTAACAAGAAGAAAAAACAGGTATGTCATCAGAACCAACTGGCTTTCCAGTTTTCATCTTCTTTAATGACTTTTTAACTTCCCCCTTACTAATCATTAGCAAGTCCTGGTCCACCACATTTCCCTCTTTTACTCTTGAGCCTCTCTCATTTTCTTCATTTATCAATGGCCCAAGGTTTTCTTTCCATCCATCCAATGTCACTACTGGCACCAGTCAACACATTTCCATCTCTTTCCTTCTCTCACCATAACCTGCTGTACATCTTTCCCATCTCAATGACTCTGTCTGGCCAAGCTGTATCAATCATTTTCTCCTCCTTTAGCCTTCTTTAACCTGGTATACATACAGCATACATAAATGGAGTTCTCTTTTGGCCTTTGCCACCTCTATCTTTGGTCAACATTGCATCTCAGTGCGTTCCTCTCTCCTCTCCCTGGTCCTCTCAGTCTCCCACTTCTTCTTAGCTAACCATTTTCCTTGTATGATTTCCTGTACTTTGAGGATCCACCACTAAGTCTCCTCCTCTGCCAGAAGATACACCAAGCACTCTCCTGCCTGTCCTTGGCCACCTTGGCTGTAGTGGTTCAATCTTTTGGAAGCTTCTCCTGTCTACCAAGAGCCTGTCTCATCTCTTCTTGAAAAGCAGCATAATACTTTCTTTCTTAACTTCCACAACATTGTCTCTGCTCTGCCTTTGTCTTCTTAATCTTGCCCTCCACCACCAGTCATCTTACACACCGCCAACCTATGCTATCAAGCCATACTTTCCCATACCACTACCTTACAGTCAGTCACCTCCTTAGGATTGCATTGTCTCCACAAGATGTAATGCACCTGTGTGCTTCTACCTCCGCTCTTTTATGTCACTCTATGTTCCCGCCTCTTCTGGAAAAAATGTGTTCACTCAAGCTATTTCTAACTTTTTTTTTGTTGCAAAGTCTACAACCATGTCTTTCTCCCAGGTTCTTTCGTAGATGCCAGACTTACCCATTACTTCTTCATTACCTGTTTCTTTCTACAACATGTCTATTACAATCTGCACCATAAGTAACTCTCTCACTCTCCGTGTCTAGGATGCTCAGAACTACTTCATCTACTTCATGAGGGCATTTCTCTTTCACCTTTATGCTACATCCACCCCGTGGGGAATACCTGGTGATAACATTATATTACACCCTCAATTTCATGTTTCAGTCCCATTACTCGATCGAATATTCCTTTCCAAGACATTACCTAACTCTTCCTTTATTTAGAATAACCCCCACTCCATGTCTCTTCCCATCGATACCATGGTAATATATTTTAAAAGATGGCCCTAAACCTCTTGTCTAACTGCCTTTCCACCTGCTCGCCTCACACACAATATATCAACTTTTCTCCTTATCATTAAGTCAACCAACACCTGAGATTTTCCAACATTCAAAATTCACACATTCAGTTGCAGGGTTTGTGCTTTCCTGTTCCCTATCAGCCTAACAACCCACTTTTCACCTTTCTTTCGTCTTCGTCCCACAGGAACTCAATTTCTACTGGTGCCCTGCAAGTTAACGGTGCAGTGGGCCGACGTTGTTAACCTGGGGCACGACCGACTCAGTATGGAATTCTTTAGATGAACGTTCATATTTTTGGGGCAAAGCTATAATACAATGCTGTTAATGGTACAACCCTGTGCATTTATCAGGGCTTGTGATGGGCCTATACTTTGCACTGGCTTGTACCCCCCATAAAGATGCATTACATTTTTCACTGCAAATCATTTCCTGAGCAAGGTACCCTGGACTGCCAAACATTTTTTAGATATTTGACTGACTTTCCAAGCCCAAAAGAATATTGTGCAGTATGAAAATGTGTGTGTGTTTCTTTCGGCTTGTCCCTTTCGATGTTGCCACAGAGCGTCTTCTCAGATGAACGCATATATATGTATGGCACAATTTTTACACCGGGTGCCCTTCCTGACGGAACTCTTCTCAGGGAGTGGAGGTCCCAGTGGGATACGAACCCACAACCCCTGGTTTACCAAACCAGTGTTCTAACCACTGAGCTACGGGGCCTTTTCTTTCAGCTTGTCCCTTTCGGGGTCGCCACAGCGTGTCATCTCAGATGAACGCACATATCTTTGGCAAAAATTTTTCGGCGGATGCCCTTCCTGACGCAACCCTTCTCAGGGAGTAGAGAAAAAAGACACGGTTTGGGTACGGGTAAAAATACAGCCTTGTGAAATAATTCATTATCATAGTTGTCATGTCAAAAGCATATTCAGATTTTGCCGAAATTCACGACGCAGATGTGCAGGTGAGAAAGTCAAGCTGTTAGGTTTCATTCTAACTCAAAATGTTAGATTTGCAACAAAGCCAAAGTATCATCATTGTTTCGAAGATTCCTTACACACAGGCACATACACACACAAGTGGATAAGCCAACTACTACTCCGAGAAGTAGCGGAGGACAACTTAATCAATGCATACACATCATTATTTTTTTTATGTGCCTTTGTCCACTTGCTTGCCCACCCCTCCTTTTGACCTTGCGTGTTTTCGAAATAAAGAGTACGCGAGAGGCTGGTTAAGGATGTGGTTTGAGATGGTCATAGGCCAGTCTCTCCCGTCCTCCTGATCAGAAAGACAATCTTCGTTGGTGTGAGTTCATTTCAATCCAGTCCTCCAGGCTTGTGTTGGTTGTTTTGTAAAAACTTCTCTGACAGGCCTCTTTGTGAAAGCAGACGCATCTTGAAGAACAATTAGTTTGATACCATATTTTTTCTTTCGTGAAAATCTCAAAAATCTGAACATTAAAAAAAAAAGTACTTCTGACAAAACCATTTATTTATAACTGTACAGAATATACATTACACAAAAATGCAATAACAAATGGGGCTTCCACACATACACTTTATTTCCTCCAAATTCTCCTCTGCTGTTTTTGTAATAGTCCAGGTTTTTACTAACTTCCGCATAAAATTGAGCGTTTTAGCCATGTGGATATTATTATTTGGTGTCAGTGAATGAGATCTTATGCGGTTGTCATTCTCCTGGAAATACTCCTGCTCGAAGCACAACCTGTGGAATTACAAATATAATTATTACTACAAAAGTACATTGTTGAAATTGCTGACGTGGAGAAAAAGCTTTCAATTACCATTTTTGTTTGCACTGCATATTGGAATGCGAGTTGAAACTCTCCTGGATGCAAAACAATGAGATTTAAGATTTAAAAAATAAATGCCATTACAAGACAATACTTTTTATTGATTGCATATTTTTTTCATCACAATCCAAGAAGACGTTCAACTCCCCGGTCTTGTATTCCTGCAAGCTTGATGAGTTATTCATATCACTACCGACAACAGATAGAAACTAGTGTGATTAAATTATGCCTTTATGTAACAAGAATTGAAGGAACATGTTTGCTCAGTAAATACTGCTAACGCTAGCTGCAAACAAGTTACCTCAGTCTTAATCTTTGTCAGACTTTGTCGTTTTGCAGTGGAGGCCTTTTAGGATGAAGCATGGCTGGCTATCCAGACGAAGTTCACTCATTCTGATTCCAGACCCTTTTTCACCATGTTTGCTTTGGAGTCTTTGCTCCACTATTTGACCGAAGTCTGTCGATCTCAAAGTCATTCTACGTTTATACTCCATTAGGATGTCTTTGACGCATTCCAGACAAAAACATTTCATGATGTATGCTGTATGCTTTCTCTTGAAGTACTACTGTGCAATGAGTTTGAAAAATCCCCTTGGTTTGTTTTCCAGTGACAACCCAACAAATAAATACCAAAACAATACAGTATTATTCGTTCACTATACCGACAGCAACTCGAAATACAATACTGGGTATAGATGACGCAATGTTATTTATTACTACGAGGAATACTCCGGGGTCAAAGAGCTGGTCCACTGAATTAATCATTTGAATTTTAGAATGATTTTCTTGAAAGCTTTGGTAGTCAATCACTGTCTCAGAAACCATGATTTTAATATAATTACCCATTGTGAGAAACCAAATGAGATTTTAAAATTCAACGTGTGCGTGAGTTCATGTTGCACCAATGATTACAATGGGTGGGGTCCTTGCCTTCGTCTCCTAATCCTTTTTCAACCTTTGCTCTAGCTCCAACATCAATTTTAAAACATTCAAGGTTCTTGTTAAGCAATCTACAACACGACTGTAATTCTGTCTTGAAGGTATTACTTACTCTGGGTTGATGAATTCTCAAAATGTATTCCTGATGGTAATGCATGCAGAAAACAATCACGGGCGACAATATTCTTGTGAGCAAATCTGTCTCACAGTTCTGAGGACTTGGGTCCAAATCAAGTCTCACCAGTCTGGTTTTTCCATGTTCTCCCTGTGCCTGCGTTGTCAAAGGCATAGGCAGGCCACTGTCTTGTGCGCAACTGCCTCCGGCAGCAGCTCCTCACCTGCGCCTCATTGTTTGTCGCTGTTGAGTCATACTTTCGCAACTTTGCACTTTAATAAAACGCTCCCAGCTCACTTTTTCCGACTCGTATTATCATCAAAGTGATTAATATTATATGTCGTTTTGATAACAATACCTATTTTAAAGTGCGTATTTTGGTGTCAGTGGCACTTTAAAGGTCAACTAACACATAAATCACAATTTTTAATATGTTTTTGAAAAAAAGAAGTCAGCCGGAATGGACCCATCTGTTTTTTCACCACACGTCAGGATGTTGTTGTGTATGGATTTTTGCATCATCTCCCACCATGAAAATCCTCTCGAGGCATTTGTGTTGGAGAAGAACGAGGAAGTGAAGTTTTTTGCAGTAGCAGGGTCGAGTGTTTATATTAGTTTTAAACCGACGAAAAATTACTTGTTTTTTTTCGTGTTAGCCAAATTGCTGGCTCATTGTATTGCTGAATTTTGCTCGAACAGTCGAAGGATGGATTCGCTCTTCACACTTTTCCAGTAAACCCGGTTCGTCGGGAAAAATTGATTGCACAGGTGCAAAGGAGGAGAGCATTGTGGGTTATAAATGACACAGTGTCTATTAAGAAAAATAATAGTTGGGAGTCCGTCCCGGTTCGATGATGTAATCCTTCAATCAGAAGGGAACAAAAGATTCGAGTCATATCACCGGTCGCCACAGTTTGCGCCATTTCACCCGACACGGAGGTGGGTCAGGCCAGGAGGCTGGCTGACCCGTGCTGTCACACCGCTGGCGGGGAGGAGAAAGGATCTCTCCCTGCCACCGGCCACCGGTTTCTGGGCACCCCTGAAGTAGTTACTTTGACCGGTATGGGTCCTTCTAAGTATGCTCGATACACGAGACTTTTAGAAGATTTAGGAACTCAAACAATTATAGGCCTGTTATTTTGAATATTTCATCAGGTTCCTCGTCCATCTGTTGGGGAGTCTGTTGTTAGTTAGAAACGATCCACATATCATCTAAATATGGCTCGAAATGATAGGGTAATATTGCCATGGTCACTTCACTCGATTCTGAGATGTTTTCTTCTTCGAAAAGAGCTTCAGTCTCAGAAGGGGCGTCAGAAAAATCTGAAAATCTCTCATTTGTCTCCCATAGCAGGTGCTACTATGTGTTTTCTACAGCCACTGTCCCAGTGTGACATCTGCAAATGACGTTGCAGGCAATATGGCTGCCACTGGGATGTTGAGTGAGACTTCCAGAACTTTTGCATTAATGACACGCTCTCCTCTCTTATTTTTATAGACATTGAAGTGAAAAATATTTTTCAAGAGTTTTCTTGATTTTTTTTCGAGAGCTGACCTCAATGGTTTGGACATGTCCAGAGGCGAGAGAGTGAGTATATATTGGTAGAGGCGTGTGGAGGATGGAGCTGCTAGGCATAAGAGCAAGAGGAAGATCAAAGAGAAGATTGATGGATGTTGTGAGGGAAGACATGAGGGTAGTGGATGTTCGAGAGGAAGATGCAGGAGATAGGATTATATGGAAAAAGATAACTCGCTATGGCAACACCTAACAAGAAAAACTGATAGGAAAAGAAGACAACAACGGTGGAGCATCTGGTTAGATCGCTGGCCCCACAATTCTGAGGACCAGGGTTCAAATCCTGGCCCTCCCTGTGTGAAGTTTCTATTTCTACCCATGCCTGCGTGGGTTTTCTCCAGGCATTCCAGTTTCCGTCCACATCTAAAAAAAAAATGTATTAACTGGAGACTCTAATTTGCCCTTAGGTGTTACTCTGAATGCAACTGATGTTTGTCTCTATGTGCCCGGCAATTGGCTGCCAACCAGTTCAGGGTGTACCCCGTCTGCCGCTCGAAGATAGCTAGGATAAGCTCCAGCACTCCCGCAACCTTCTTGAGGATATGCGGCTCAGAAAATGGATGGAAGGATGAAATTCCATTTTTTGCATAGTGTCCTGAGCAAAATGTACCCGAAGTAGTTTATATTGCCAGTAGTTATGGTTGGAAGACATGGAGAGCACTTCTTCACATTTGGTGATTGATGGGCATATTGAATTAGTACATAAAATTAATTTATAAACTCTTGAAAGCTTTATTTTACTTTGCGCGAGAAGCTCTACGATTTGATTGACAAACTCTAGAAATTCAAGAGCACTCTGAAGTGTTGGTATTCTTTTCTTATTGCTGCTTTTAATTTATTGTATTGAGGAAAGTTCCTGCACTTTTTATGTTGCTTATCACACATAGAGGCTTCAAATTATCAAACAAATTTTAATATCTCTCAGAGACAACCTAAGGAAATACAAAATGCAGTTTTCAAATGACAATTCAATTTATTAAGGCATATAAAAAAAAAATCTGAGCCTTTCTGACCCTCTGTGAAAAAATTAGTCAGCTTTATTGGCTAAGTGTATAAAAACACAAGGAATTTTTCTCCGGCAGTCACATACTGTGCTTTTTACACCAGGTGTAAGGGCCGCACACCTTCCAAATGTAAAATTTTTGACTTGTCAGTCCACAGAATGTTTCTCCAAAAGTCTTGAGTATAATCAAAATGTTTTTTGACAATGTGAGGAGAGCCTTTGTGTTCTTTTTTGCCAGCAGGGGTTTTCACCTAGGAACTCTACCACTTGATCACAAAGAGGTAAACCTCACCCCATCTTTGCTTGTTTGAATGACTGACCAATTCAGGGATGCTTCTTTCATACCCAATAATGGTGCCCACCATTTCCTAAATAGCCTGTTTACTTGTAGATGTTCCAGACAGGTGTTTGATGAACATTCCTCAACTTTATCAGTCTTTTTTGCCACCTGTTCCAGCTTTTTTGGAATGTGTTGCTACCAAAAAATTTAAGTCAATGATTATTTGTTAAAAACGCCACCAACCTGAGCACTCTGACCTGCTCGTGGAAGTTTGGCATTTTACACTCATTAGCGTAGCATAATTGTTGCTATTGTACCAAACATCAAAAACTCCTTTCTGTGAGTTTGATTTAACTCAAAAAAAGAGAAAAAATGTCAACTCCAAGGGATAGTTATGCAGTTGCTTTTAAAAGAAAAGTGTCATCACTCCTGCCGAAGAAGTGGGTAAAACATTAAAAAAAAAAAAAAAACCGAAGGGTACACACAATTAAAATGCTTGTTTTTTTTAAAATGTGACCATTACGCTCGTTTCTTTGTAATTTGAGCTCTTGTTGTTTTGATATTTGACGCTAGAGAAGAGCTGCTACAAACTGTCGCCGAACTGAGGTCAAGAGGCTGCGCTATGAGCACTGTGGAGCTGACAATAATAGAAGAATAAAGGGAAACAAGACTCTTGGGATTCAAAAAATGTTTCCTCACAAACACCATGGATGGCACAGAGGATGCTGTAGGAGCAAGATGTTTACTGTTCATAATGCAACGTAGGAGGCTGTAGGAATAATTGTGATCATAATTATCATACATCTGCTTCCAATAAAGAAATGCTTTGCTCTGCCCTAGATAACGTGGCAGCCTCCGAGCAGGAGTTAGCAAGAACAAAAACATCTAATCATCAGAACTGTTAGAACTGCTGCCTGTTAAAGAAATGATGACCACACATGTATTCAGCAATATTCCACACACGCACACGCACCTGAGCAGACATTTACACCTTGTTTCAAACTGTTTTGCTTGTCGTCTCCTTTTTGTAACATCCATGTAAATAAGGGGCGTCTCAAAACTAATTAAATAGAGGTGCCGAGGAGAGGGTAATCAGAGAGCGCAGTGGTGAATTGTACGAGACAGTTCCTCTCCTCTCTCCTCGCGAGACTTGAACTGGTGTCTTTGCTTCCTTTTTTGTCCTGTTCTGATTGGTGAACCTGACATTTACTTGGTCCTTCGAGCCGGATCACAAGATACCTGAGGTTTCCAGGGGCCGAGTAGAGGTTCGCGACCTCATTTGAACAGGAAATTGAGTGACAACTGTTTGACGATGCAGAGGTAAGAATTCTCCGCCACTTGTGGTAGAAGCTTGAGAATTACCTCAAACGGAACATAATTGTCACCCGGTTCAGGGGGAAGTCAGTATAGTCACCCAAGGTGAACCACTGACTCCAACAGGGGAAAAACAAATAGCAAAATTGTTGATAAATAGCAAAATAGCTGAAATACAACATACACACACACAAAAAACAAAAAAAAAAACCAAAAAAAAAAACAAAAACAAAAAAGCTGGACTCAAGATGATGTGAAAACGGCCATAAAAGGTATCACATCTCATAAAGTTGCTAACACAATATGACTTTGCTGGGTAGCTCAACATACACAAAAAATATATATAGTTAACCTGCAGGATAAAATAAGAGAAACACACAGACAAAAAAAAAACAACAACAAAAAAGGCTGGGCTCAAGATGATGTGAAAACGGCCACAAAAGGTATCACATCTCATAAAGTTGATGTCACATAATTCGCCCAGGGAACGGAAGACTTGAGAAAATCTTACCACTTAAATGGTGTGGAAGTACAACAAATTTGGATGACAGCAAAGTACTTTCTCACAGCAGCAGGGAGTTCAAGGGTTAATATCGCGCACTTCTAATAGATTTTAAAAAAAAAAGCAATTTTTCTGCCATTGGAAGAGCAAAATAAAACAACAATGAACCATTTGAAGAATATAGAATTGGAATAAATGCATGTTTTAAAGCAAATAGTGGCATTCTTGAAGATCACACTGCAGGGAGTGTGTATGAAGGGCAATTTAAAAATGCTCTTCATGTGAATTCAAATAATCCTATAAAACAATAGATTGAAAAACATTGGGTTGACAAACCGACTGGCAGCCTGTAACAATACGTTAACCAAGCACTACACGCAGAAAGAGTGCTACGAAATAAGAAAAAGAAAATTGACACCTTTCTGACAGAGAAAGGAGAAATTTATGGAGCCTTATGCGAAACATTTAATAATTGTGGCCGCAGATGAGGAAGAGAGCAGCCATCTCCCCATCAACAATGTCACAACTAATGCTCTCAAAATGCAACTTTTTAATTTGTCCCATACGTTTTTTGGGAAGAGATGGCTTGCTGAAACTAGGACTGCGCTTAATTCCCTCTCTGTCAGGAAAAATGGAAGTAAAAAGAAAAAAAAGGAATTACTGGGAGGACAGTTAAATATCTTACAAAATGGGAATCCAGCGCTCTATTATTACACCTTACATATTCCAAACAAACCTCCCACAAGAACAGAAGATTTCTTGCTGCAAACAGCTCAAGATGTGATTGAACAACCACAAAATGACATAGGAAGTGAGTCATTGCATGTGACAATGTAGTATAAGATAAACTTATAACAGCCCACACCAGACAAAATCATGATTATCTGTACTCAGATGGTATATCAGTCGTGGTGACAGGAACAAGACTGACTGACAAACTAAATGCACTACACAAGGAATGGACACCACCACACACGTCATTACAACAGGAGTGGGAGAGTTTCGGACAATTTGTTTTGGTAGTACGAAATGTTCCTGATTGGACACAAAAAGAACCAGATTTGGATTGGGACGACAACTATACAGAAAATATATTATTGGACAGTCTTAAACAATCTGAGACCAGATGCTGCTGTATTCATGGTGGTATCACAATCTACACAGACAATACTGGAAAAATAGAGGAATAGCGACAACTACAGGGAACACAGTGACATATGCAGAGCTACTACAAAATTTGGTCATAGCAGTTCAATTACCAAAAGAAATAGCCATATGTAAATATGCAGTACGCACATCAAATACAGACAAAGACTCATTAGGAAATGGATTTACAGATAAAACAGCAAAAGAAGCAGCAAAACCTTTATGGGATTAGCAATGTAACAAATGAAGACATACTTTGAGATGATGTGTTAAACAAAATGGAACAACAAAACTTACCAGCAGACCTAAAAATGTGGAAAAAATAAGGCACTACATTACAAAATGGGAATTATGTCAGCACAGATTCTACCAAAAACATTTTTTAAGTGGGCGGCAATCTTGAGCCATGGGAAGTCTCAGGTCTCAACAGGGGGAATGGTAGCCCTGGTGCAAAGGCATTACATGATCCATGGATTTAACTTGTATGCAAAAAAACTTTTTTTTTTGTAGGGCTTGTTTGATCTGTGTGCGACATAATCCACAAGGGAAAGTCTGGTGTGGCAGAGAAGTATGTTAACATAGTACAGGACATGTATGATGGCAGCAGAACAATGGTGAGGTGTGCCTTTGGTGTGACAGAGGAATTTAAAGTGGAGGTGGGACTGCATCAGGGTTCAGCTATGAGCCCCTTCCTGTTTGCAGTGGTAATGGATAGGCTTACAGATGAGGTTAGACTGGAATCCCCTTGGACCATGATGTTCGCAGATGATATTGTGATATGCAGTGAAAGCAGGGAGCATGCAGAGGAACAATTAGAAAGATGGAGACATACACTGGAAAGGAGAGGGATGAAGATTAGCCGAAGTAAAACAGAATATATGTGTGTGAATGAGAAAGGTGGAGGGGGAAGAGTGAGGCTACAGGCAGAAGAGATAGCGAGGGTGGACGACTTCAAATATTTAGGGTCAACAATCCAGAGCAATGGTGAGTGTGGTAAGGAAGTGAAGAAACGGGTCCAAGCAGGTTGGAACAGCTGGCGAAAGGTGTCTGGTGTGTTATGTGACAGAAGAGTCTCTGCTAGGATGAAGGGGAAAGTTTACAAAACAGTTGTGAGGCCGGCCATGATGTACGGATTAGAGACGGTGGCACTGAAGAAACAACAGGAAGCAGAACTGGAGGTGGCAGAAATGAAGATGTTGAGGTTCTCGCTCGGAGTGAGCAGGTTGTATAGGATATATAAATGAGCTCATTGGAGGGACAGCCAAAGTTGGATTTTTTGCTGACAAGGTTCGAGAGAGCAGACTTCGATGGTTTGGACATGTTCAGAGGCGAGAGAGTGAGTATATTGGTGGTAGGGTGCTGAGGATGGAGCTGCCAGGCAAAAGGGCGAGAGGAAGACCAAAGAGAAGGTTTATGGATGTGGTGAGGGAAGACATGAGCGCAGTTGGGGTTAGAGAGGAAGATGCAGGAGATAGGCTAAGATGGCAAAAGATGACACGCTGTGGCAACCCCTAACGGGACAAGCCGAAAGAAAAGAAGAAGAAGATTTGGAGATTCTAAATTGCCCCTATGTGTTATTGTGACTATTGTTTGTCTTTATGTGCCCTGTGATTGGCTGGCAACCAGTTCAGGGTGTAACCTGCTTCCTGCCTGCTGACAGCTGGGATAGGCTCAAGCACTCCCACAACCTTGTGAGGATAAACACCCAAGAAAATGGATGGATGGATGGATGGATGGATGGATGGATGGATGGATGGACGGACTTTTGAAAAGTTGGACAAATCTGGCGCCACAGTGACAAAGTTGTAGAGGGTTGACTTCACAGTTCTGAGGACTGGGTTCAAACCCTGGCCCTGCCTCCGTGGAGTTTGAATGTTCTCCCCATGCCTGCCAAGGTTTTCTCCAGGCACACCGGTTTCCTTGCACATTCCAAAATCGTGCATTAATTGGAGATTCTAAATTGCCCCTAAGTGTGATTGTGACTGTTGACTGTCTTTATGTGCCCTGCGATTGGCTTGCAACCAGTTCAGGCTGTATCCTGCTTCCTGCTTGCTGACAGCTGGGATAGGCTCAAGCACTCCCACAGCCCTTGTTAGGATAAACAGCTAAGAAACTGGATGGATGGATGGATGGATGGATGGATGGATGGATGGATGGATGGATGGATGGATGGATGGATGGATGGAGTTAATATCTACATACTGGCAAACACTGAAATGTGCGAAGCCCTTCGTAAAATCAGTTAAAAAAGTGGACCAACGAGGCAAAATAAGAACTTCAAAGTTGTTTGACTGCACAGACTGGAGTGTCTTTGATAATTCGAAGAGCAGCCAAGATAAATTCACGGATATTGTTACTGCATTTGCCAGTTTTTGTGAGGAGGTGTGTGTACCAACAAAAACTTTTCGTATGTTCCAAAACAACAAGCTGTGGTTTTCATCCAGAGTTAGGCAACTCTGTCAGGCTAAAGAGATGGCATATTGTGGTGGGGACAGGGCTCTCTACAATTGCACAAGAAACCAGCTGACTAAAGAAATTAACATTGCAAAGAGCGACAATGCAGTTAAACTGGAAAAACATCTAGGCGCGAATGACTCCACATCAGTTTGGCACGGATTACAATCGCTCACTAAGTACAAGTGACGTTCTCCCCTGGTAGAAAACAAGAGCAGACTAGCTGACGACCGAAATAGCTTTTAGTCTAGATTTGAAATACGCTTCCACACCACACACCCACCAGCCGTACCACCTTCCAGTCCACAGTTTAATATCCATTAAAGTGATTTTCGACAGATCTTCAAACAACAAAAGATCAACAATGCGCTGGGCCCAGACTTCGTGTCCCCATCCTGCCACAAAGTCTCCGCAGACGAACTTGGTCCTCTTCAACAGGTCTCTGCAACTGTTTGAAGTACCACCCTGCTTCAAACGCTCCATCATTATACCGGTCCCCAAAAAAGCAGCAGTCTCAGGTCTTAATGACAACAGTGGTCAATGAATCTCATTCTGGATGGATGTATGGAAGGATGGATGCTGTAGAAGTGTTCATTTCAGAATACAAAACCTGGCAGAGATTTATTGAAATACAGAGTTACATATTGATATTTTCTTCCTAATTATTTTGAGAAATCATTAAAATGATCAATGTTTCTATATAAATGAATGTCATTAATTTGGAATAATAATGTAAAAATAATGATAAATGATCATTTGGGAAACTTTATTTCAGAGATTTGTATCAAACTGTAGCTGTTCGCATAAATCAGTAACCCATAACTAGCTCTCACTCTCAAAAAGGTTGGTGATCCTGGAATTGTGTAACACTCTTCAATTTCTGAAATGTATAACTTCAGGTCCCTCCTGATACTTGTGTCATTCCCTTCTATGTAAAAAATCATGAGATGGCTCGACTGACTTGAGTGTTGAAAACAGGAAAGGATTATCAAATGCATACTGAACATTTAAACACTTAAGCATGTCAGGTAGAAAAAAAATCGATCCACGCACCCATCCAAGCATGGGATTATCAGTCAAGAAGGTGCCTATCCATGTGGACATCGTGGTTACATGCACTTGAGGACTATATTTTTGTGTTTTTCCTTTGTCTCTGGACTCACACAAGGAAAGACTGAGTAACCACCAGGGACTCTTCTCATCACTCTCATTCAACAACTTTTCCAAATCCACTCAGTTTTATCAGCATCGGGACACTGACATGGAAGTCAAACTTTTGTTTAGATGAATTCTGAGGAACGTTTTTTTCCAATCACTAAAGGAGAGGATGTTGAGTTCACGACACTAGAATCAAAGACATAAAATGGTATATGGATGGTGTTGCCATGACAATGTATGGACAACATTGGATGTTCTTATTTGTTGTAGGAATAATTGTGATCAGAATTATCATACATTTGCTTCCAATAAAGAAATGCTTTGCTCTGCCCTAGATAACGTGGCAGCCTCCGAGCAGGAGATAGCAAGAACAAAAACATCTAATCATCAGAACTGTTAGAACTGCTGCCTGTTAAAGAAATGACCACACATGTATTCAGCAATCTTCCACACATGCACACGTACATGAACAAACATTTACACCTCGTTTCAAACTGTTTTGCTTGTCGTCTCCTTTTTGTAACATCCATGTAAATAAGGGGCGTCTCAAAACTAAATAAATAGAGATGCCGAGGAGAGGATAATCAGAGAGTGCATTGGTGAATTGTACGAGACAGTTCCTCTCCTCTCTCCTCGCAAGACTTGAACTGGTGTCTTTGCTTCCTTTTTTGTCCTGTTTAATGAATGTCTGATTGTGAACCTGACATTTACTTGGTCCTTTGAGCTGGATCTATAGATACCTGAGGTTTCCAGGGGCCGAGTCGACGTCCAGGCAAAGACCGTGGCCACAGCACTTGAGACCCTTTCCGGGACTGGGCCTCGACTTTGCACCTGGAGGCTGAGGGTTGACGAGAAGCCGAAGGAAGTGAAGACATCTCTGGTGAGTAGGAAACTCCCACACTCATGAGGAATGAGTGAATGCGCGTCTGGGTGACTGCGGCAGAACCAAACCTCAAGAATACTAGTCACTATCGAGTAGACTAATTAGTCTATAAAACTGAGAAAAGGACAAGGTGTGTCCTGTATGTGAGCTGCGTGAAACATGTGCATATGTAAAAGTATGAGTGGAGGTTCGCGACCTCATTTGAACAGGAAATTGAGTGACAACTGTTTTAGGATGCAGAGGTAAGAATTCTCCGCCACTTGTGGTAGAAGCTTGAGAATTACCTTAAACGGAATGTAATTGTCACCCTGTTCAGGGGGAAGTCAGTATAGTCACACTAGATGAACCACTGACTCCAACAGGGGAAAAACAAATAGCAAAATAGTTGATAAATAGCAAAATAGTTGAAACACAACATCTGAAAAAAATAATAATAATAATGATGTGTAAAGACTAGAAGTTTGTAGAAAGCAAATGTCCTACTAAAACAAAACATCTAAATTTGTGGATAACACAATATGACTTTGCTGGGTAGCTCAACATACACAAAAAATATATATAGTTAACCTGCAGGATAAAATAAGAGAAACACACAGACAAAAAAAAACAACAACAACAAAAAAGGCTGATTTCAAGATGATGTGAAAACGGCCACAAAAGGTATCACATCTCATAAAGTTGATGTCACATAATTCGCCCAGGGAACGGAAGACTTGAGAAAATCTTACCACTTAAATGGTGTGGAAGTACAATAAATTTGGATGATAGCAAAGTACTTTCTCACAACAGCAGGGAGTTCAAGGGTTAATATCGCGCACTTCTGCTAGATTTAAAAAAAATAAAAATCTGCCATTGGAAGAGCAAAATAAAACAACAATGAACCATTTGAAGAATATAGATTTGGAATAAATGCATGTTTTCAAAAAACAGTGGCATTCCTGAAGATCACACTCCAGGGAGTGTGTATCAAGGGCAATTAAAAAAATGCTCTTCATGTGAGTTCAATTACCAAAAGAAATAGCCATATGTAAATATGCAGTACACACATCAAATACAGACAAAGACTCATTAGGAAATGGATTTACAGATAAAACAGCAAAAGAAGCAGCAAACATTTATGGGATTAGCAATGTAACAATGAAGACATACTTTGAGATGATGTGTTAAACAAAATGGAACAACAAAACTTACCAGCAGACCTAAAAATGTGGAAAAATAAGGCACTACTTACAAAATGGGAATTATGTCAGCACAGATTCTACCAAAAACTTTTTTAAGTGGGCGGCAATCTTGAGCCATGGGAAGTCTCTGGTCTCAACAGGGGGAATGGTAGCCCTGGTACAAAGGCATTACATGATCCATGGATTTAAGTTGTATGCAAAAAAAACTTTTTTTGTAGGGCTTGTTTGATCTGTGTGCAACATAATTCACAAGGGAATATGCATCCAAAATGTGGTCAGTTTCCTCAAGCGACACATCCATTCATCCCTCCATCAATTTTCTTAGCCGCTTATCCTCACAAGGGTCGCGGGGAGGGCTGGAGCCTATCCCAGCTGTCAACGGGCAGGAGGCAAGGTAAACCCTGACCTGGTTGCCAGCCAATTGCAGGTCACATGGAGACAAACAGCCGCACTCACAATCACAAGTAGGGACAATTTGGACACAATGATAGATTTAGTCTAACTATACATACATTACAAGCACGTAAGGGTCTCATTCCATTCAAAACACTGTTTGGGAGACCATACAAATTACCAATAATTTCCACACAATGAGAGCTAGACGAATGATGAAGGGAATAAAAAAGACACACACACAAGTGGGTCCCTTTCAGGAGTTATTAAGAACCCCAAACATCTTGAAAAATTCCAAAAAGGTGTACTTGAATTCATTTGTTGATTGTAGGAAAGTTATTGCTTTTGAAACCATTGTTAACACAAACAAAACTAAAGTAAGTATCTTTCGGCTTGTCCCTTTCGGGGTCGCCACAGCGTGTCATCTCAGATGAACGCACATATATGTTTGGCACAATTTTTACACCGGATGCCCTTCCTGACGCAACCCTTCTCAGGGAGTGGAGGCCCCAGTGGGATACGAACCCACAACCCCTGGTTTACCAAACCAGTGCTCTTACCGCTGAGCTACAGGGCCTCTAACACAAACAAAACTAATTTGTTTTTATTGGCCACTTGTAAGATAGCTGTTCTCATTCCCACTGCCAAGGTCGCTGTAGTCCGGTTACACATGGGAGTGAGACTGCTGTCATAATGGTGACTAAACAGTGAAATTTTGCTTTTGGGTGTTGGATGAAAACGCTATTCGTTATTTTCATTTTTTCTGTTCGAGTGGTACCTGTGGGAACCACTCAAGGTCCCACCCCCAAAAAATAAATAAAATAAAATAAAAACAAAAAAAAAACAAAATGGATAACTACATACAAAAAACGTGTCCAAAAGATTGTAGTGTTTGCACAGATTCCAGAGATAATACCAATGCTATTAATTGATAATGAATGCAAAAAAAAAAAAAAGTTGGGGGATTCTGTGTATCCATTAACTTCTTTTGAAAAACTAAAAAAACATTGTTTTCCAATGGCGTGTCACTAGGAAATTTCACATGCATCAATTTGATAGGACTAGAAACAAATTGGGAATTTTATCAGCATTGATGTGTGAAGCCATTTTTTGTGCCACTGTCATGGTGGTGCGCCAGTAACTGTCTTTTTGATTTTTTTTTTTTTTACACACCAGATGCCTTTCCTGACACAACACTTCTGCATTTATTCTGAGAGAGAGCTGAAGCCAATCCCAGCTAACTTCGGGCAGCGGCAGACTACACGTCGAACTGGTCGCCAGCCAGTCGCAGTGCAGATGTCGACACCATCACTGAGCGGGAATCGATCTCACGCTGCCTTCACTCGAAATGTCCCTCTGAGGCAAACCCGAACTACAACGTGGCCCGCAAGAGAAATGAGTTTGACATCCCTGCACTACACCATCAAAAAAAAAAATAATAATGTAACAAGTTACTGTGCTTTAATAACCTTCTTACTGCCATTTGTTTATTCATCCCATGTCTTTTTATGAATTAACATCTACTGTACATAGAGGCCCCGTAGCTCAGTGGTTAGAGCACTGGTTTGATAAACCAGGGGTTGTGGGTTCGTATCCCACTGGGGCCTCCACTCCCTGAGAAGGGTTGCGTCAGGAAGGGCATCCGGCGTAAAAATTGTGCCAAACATATGTGCGTTCATCTGAGATGACACGCTGTGGCGACCCCGAAAGGGACAAGCCGAAAGAAACTTACTTACTTTTAACATCTACTGTACATGCAGTTTTATCAGAACACTGGCATAGACTGAGCAAGAGCTGAATGACATGGACAAAATAGCAGAAAGAAACACGTGGATACACCTTACACACTGTAAAAGGTCATCTCAGCTGAGTCACCCAAGGGGAAAGGTGAGCAAAGACCAGCATACGGTGGGTGCAGATTTATAGTATCTGAAAATACCTGAAGGCTGGTGAAGATTTAAAAGATACTTGACTCATTTAGGGGTAACATAGTCGACATGACTTCAAAATGGCTAAATAATATGATAGAATGTTGGTCTGCAACATTGACAGCCGTAATGATACTTTAGTTCATATGCTGCTTTTGGACACCTGTAAAGCTGACAAAAATACATAACAACAGAACCAATAATTATACTCAGTCAACTATGCCTACCACACATAAGATAAAGAGGCGCAACCTCATTTCAAATAACTTTGGTAAACAACTATGCGGGAGGCATGAGGGAGGACTCCATGTGTGCCTCCCAGTGAATCAGTTCAGCACTTTTTCAATTCCTTGGCAGAGTCTAATTGCTGGGGATTCCATCTTTGGGCTTATGCTAAATGAAACCCCCACTTTCTTCTCACCATTTGCCAATTTAATGCTACCTTTAACCCGAATGCCATACAAAAGAGTACGTATACTATGGAGGGAGTATTTTAACCGAAAAAGCCTGAGGAACATTTTTTCATTATTATCTTTTTTTTTTTTTTTACAAATAGGAAACAAAACTGGTTGTTATTCATGTAGAATGCAGCTAACAAGGTAAACTATAGTTACATCACATGCATGGGCCCTAGGCCACTAATGCATGTCATTCCAACAGAAATCCCAACACAATGTACCCTGGAGGTAATGACTAAAACAACTCCGAACACCACTTGTCAGAAATGGAAAAGTGTTTATCCAACAACTAAGGCAGTAAATGATAAACTGATATTTTCTACTAATGTTGCATTGGCTAATTTCTCCTGTGTTAGCTTTACAGGGACAGATTTTAAGGTGGGAAGTCTCAACAAAACATGGTGTCATGATATCCATCTACAAACTGCCCCACTGCTCCCATGCAGCGATTTGTTGTGGTGGTGTGTTGGTCAAAAGTTGTATGGAAGCAGCAGGAACGTGTATACTGGTATCACTGCTCTTATCTGTGACTGTGTTTCCATCCAAAGCAGAGGATATACAATTGGCCGCATCCATCTTTGGACCTCCCCTTGGGTTCTCCCGAAGGCAAAGGTCCTCTTGGAAAGATGGAGATCTGACATACATTGATGCAAATGGCATGTCCAACTGCATACCAGATGAGTATAAATTGGTTAAAGAGATTGCTGCAGGATGGGAATCCATCTTGTTATGGATAACTCTGAATAAAAACGTTGACAGAATCAACTAAATACATTACAATGTACAGAAACTAGGTAATTATACGGAAGCAGGCTTTATTGCCATAAGGGAACAACCAGCTGCAACCTCACTCATGACGTTCCAGAACCGCATTGCGGTCGACATGCTCCCGGCCGAGAAGGGTAGCGACTGCTCAATGTTCGGTGACCAGTGTTGTTTATTCCAAATATCACAGCCCTGATGGGTCACGCAGAAGGGCCATTCAAGGCCTCCGCACCCTGAACCACAAGATGAAGGAGCACTCTGGTGTAAACACATCAGCCAGGTCTGAGTGGTGGGGAAAAAAAAAAAAAAAAGTTTGGTAAATCTAAAAATTTGGTGTTCTCTGTCCTAGTTTCTATCGCTGTTTGCAGCTATTCTTGCATTGTGTGGATGTTGTTGTATTCCCTGCAAAAAGGCATCACTTAACCAACTTATAACCACTGCTATTGCCCCGGCAAATTCAAAATTGGCAGAAATATATCCACTATTGGCACAACAGGGTAATGACAGTGATATTGTTGACCACGATGATGATGTTATGACTTCTCTTCCAGACCTGTTCTCTGATCCAGAAGATTACAAGTAATTAGTGCTATATTTTCTTCCGAGTGTAAGCCGAAAGGGTGATCAATTAGATGATTTAAGGATTTGAGCAAATGTAGGATAAACAGGAGGTTAATGTAAAAATAATTCTAAATAGTATGATGTAACTGCTTCTGACTGCAATGAAGAAATGCTTTGCTCTGCTCCAATTCAGTTACTGTTTCTGCCTGCAATGAAGAAATGCTTTGCTCTGCTCCAATTCAGTTACTGTCTCTGCCTGCAATGAAGAATGCTTTGCTCTGCTCTGGAAAATGTGGTCGCAAATGTAGGATAAACAGGGGGGAAATGTAGGAATAATTGTGATCATAATTATCATACATTTACTTACAATAAAGAAATGCTTTGCTCTGCCCCAGATAACATGGCAGCCTCCTAGCAGGAGATAGCAAGAACAAAAACATCTCATCATCAGAACTGTTTGAACTGCTGCCTGTTAAAGAAATGATGACCAAACATGTATTCAGCAATCTTCCACACATGCACACGCACATGAACAAACATTTACACCTTCAAACTCTTTTGCTTGTCGTCTCCTTTTTGTAACATCCATGTAAATCAGGGGCTTCTCAAAACTAAATAAATACAGGTGCCGAGGAGAGGATAATCAGAGAGTGCAGTGGTGAATTGTACAAGACAGTTCCTCTCCTCTCTCCTCGCGAGACTTGAACTGGTGTCTTTGCTTCCTTTTTTGTCCTGTTTAATGAATGTCTGATTGATGAACCTGACAGAGGCACAGAAAATGGATCAAGTCCTCAATGATTAGTTTGACAGCGATGCACCAGAAGGAAGCTACCATGGATCTTTTTCAGATGGAAGATGAGTCAGATGCTTCTTTTGAAGGCTTGGCTAGAGATGTGTAATATAGTGGATAAACTCCACTATGCACAAACATTTTATGTGCAAATCTTTGATGCAAAAAAAAAAAAAGTTTCTCCACAAATGTTAAGTTTAACAGTGTTAGTTTATTTATTTAAGACTGTAATACGTGTTATCAACAGTATTAATAAAATGTTCTGTCTTCAATGAGCATTTATTTTAATTGGTCGAGTGATTCTGTTCTGACAATTACAGGGACCATGACAAGAGTGTCCTGTCTCCTGTCCCAAGATACATATTACCGCTACACCAGTACATGTACAAAGATTATTATGAATGATTGTTGGAAAGACAATTTTTCTGAAAAGCAATACAAGTTTAAAAAAAAATTAAAGTACAAACCGAGCAACAGAAATACAGCTAATTCCTACTATTTTGAGCGTATGGATTGCAGCAAACTGGTCGTGCCATATATATTGGAAGAAGCGTTTTTTTTTAGGTCAACATTGGGGGTGCGCATTGTACTTGAAGGTCAACTGACAGCCATATATACATTTTAAAATAGATGTTGTTATGAAGGTGGCACGGTGGATCAGCTGTTAAACGTTGGCCTCACAATTCTGAGGTCCCGGGTTCAATCCCAGGCCCGCCTGTGTGGAGTTTGCATGTTCTCCCCGTGCCTGCGTGGGTTTTCTCCAGGCCTTCCGGTTTCCTCCCACATCCCAAAAACATACAACACTAATTGGACACTCTAAATTGCCCCTAGGTATGATTGTGAGTACGGCTGTCTCGATGTGCCCTACGATTGGCTGGCAACCAGTTCAGGGTGTACCCCGCCTCCTGCCCGGCGACAGCTGGGATAGGCTCCAGCACTCCCCGCGACCCTTGTGAGGATAAGCGGCAAAGAGAATGGATGAATGGATGGATATTGTCATGAAAACGTCTTTTTCCTCCCCCCACGCGGCCAAACCACCTCCTCACCCGATCCACCTCTGCATTTAGTGCTAACGCCGGCGAGTGACAACAACGCCCGGCTGCCGGCAGACGATAACGCTGGGCCGCCGGGGGACAACAACAATGCCAGACCACGCATATTGACACATTTAGCACCCCTGATGTACGAACTTGTGACGTGGATCTTTTTTTACATTCTGAGAGAAGGATTAAGTTGTCGGACACGGATAGATCTTTTCATTATTGCTTCTTTCTGAGAAGTTTTTTGGGTTGTGTTCCACGCTACTAAACTGTCTTTCTTCTTCTATTTTGTTATTGTTTTGTGTTTCTATCGTATTGTGTGTGGTTAAATTGTTTTAAACGCAATACAAGTGCTTTGTTATATTTTGCCGGTTTGACCAAGGGGATTTATTCTTAACTCACACGTAACATAGGTTATAAACTGTGAGACAAATTAGTTCCCCACAACTATTTTTTTAACAACTCTATACACACCTCGCTGCCATTTAGAACCCACAAAGCTCTCGGCCTT
Source organism: Syngnathoides biaculeatus (assembly GCF_019802595.1). Taxonomy (NCBI): domain Eukaryota; kingdom Metazoa; phylum Chordata; class Actinopteri; order Syngnathiformes; family Syngnathidae; genus Syngnathoides; species Syngnathoides biaculeatus. Next base: position 28,414,998 of record NC_084647.1, on the reverse strand, counting down.
TGTACCTGTGCAATTCATTTTTCACGAAGAACCGGGTCTTTTGGAAAAGTATGAAAAGCAAATCCATGCTCCTGAGTGTTCGAGCAAAATCCAGCAATACAACGAGGTGGCAATTTGTCTAACACAATGAAAAAAAAACGAGTAATTATTCACCGGTACAATAGGTATAAACCAATATAAACACTCGACCCCACTACTGCAAAAAAATTTACTTCCTCGTCCTTCTCCAACACAAATGCCTCGAGAAGATTTTCATGGCAGGAGATGCAAAAATCCATATAACAACAACATCCTGACATGTGGTGAAAAAAAGGATGCATCCATTCCAGCTGACTTATTTTTTTTATTAAAAACACTAAAAATTATGCTTTACGTGTCAGTTGACCTTTTATAAACACATTATACACAAGAAATTATGGTACTGGGAGCTGATTGAGTTTCTGTTGCTTGCAGAGCTTGATGTTATTGCGGTCTGACTGTTTCAACACTAGCCATGTGATGAAACAGTTTAATGCGGTATTGTAATTTGTTACCAAATTAATAGTTTGTTTTGGCCTCACAGTTAAGGATTATTTGCTAAAACAAAGTTTCTCAGTTTGGACAATAAGTATCTTGACGTTGTAGTGCACATCCATAAATCCATTCATCTTCTAGCCCTTTTTTGGGTCCGGTCGTAGCTTATATTTATCCAGACTACCCTTCCCCCAGACAATCCCATGGTCCCGAGGCATTCCCAGGCCAGCCAAAAGACACAGTCTCTCCAGCGTGTCCTGGGTCCTCTCTGGGGTCTCCGGTGGGATGTGCCCAGAACACCTCACCAGGGAGGTGTCCGGGAGGCATCTGGATCAGATGCCCCAGCCACCTCATCTGGCTACTCTCAATGTGGAGGAGGAATGGCTCGACCCTGAGCACTTCCCAGATGACCAAGCTAAGCGAGAGCTGGGACACCATGCAGAGAAAACTCATTTTGGCCGGTTGTATCTGAGATCTTATTCTTTTGGTCATGACCCACACAGCACATGACCATAGGCGAGGGTAGGAATGAAGATCGACTGGTAAATTGAGAGCTTCATCTTTTGACTTAGCCCCCTCTTGACCACAACAGATACAAAGTCCGCATCACTGCAGATGCTGCATTGATCCGCCTGTCAATCTCCCACCTCATGCTTCCCTCACTCGTGAACAAGACCCCAAGATACTTGAGCTCCTCCACTTGGGAGGCAGGATCTCATGCCAAACCCGGTGAGGGTACGCCACTCTTTTCCTTTTTTTTTTTTTTTTTTTTTTTTGTGGTCCTCTTCAGCTGTTAGGTTAAACAGAATGAAGGATCTGTGTCCCTTTTGTGCTGGAACAGTTTTACTGTCACAGTGGAGTTTCTAAGCTTCCTCTGTGGTTTCTTGCTAATATAATGTATTTGCTGGATGACAAGCCACTACTTTTTCCCAGTAATCTGAACCCTGCAGTATAGTTAACGATGCAGCTAGATTACACAGGTGGCCAACCCCCAGCTCTCGAGTCCCATCCGGCTCTTTGGCTCCTTTCATGCAGCTCTCGTGAAGGCACAAAAGCAAATATTAGTTCTGCTAATGTCAGTGCGCGCACGCTGATTTAGATCTCTTGACCATCATTGTGCTCATCCACGGTGTTCTAGGTTGCCTCAGGATGGTCCTGGTTTTAACAGGAGGGACAGCATTCATGGCATTTGTGATTTTCGAGGTGAAATTGTCCAAAATTTCATAAACTGTCTCAGCATTCAGAGTCTGTGGCATAGCCACAGTCTCGGTAAACTTAGTGGCAGTGGTCTCATTCCTAATAGAGATAGAGGTTGTCTGAACTTTTAGAAGAATCTGTAATTCAAAAAAACACACAAAAATTGTCAGAAATACCTATATCCTTCATGTTCAATCGATGGAATTTCAACATCCTTCGAGATGGCCAGGTCTAAGATGTGACCTTGAGTGTGAGTTGGACTCTTAATATGTTGATAGAGGTCAAATGGGTCTAGTATTGCAGAAGGTTCTTTGGATGTTTTCTCCATGTTATTGTCAACATGAATGTTAAAGTCCCTGTTATGACAAAATAGTCGTACTCAGTACAAATCACTGACATGAGTTCTGAAAAATCCTCTGTAAATTTTCAATTGTATCTTGGAGGTCTATAAATTGTTAAAACAACAACCTTTGGGTCATCTTTGACTAAAAAAACACAGATACTCAAAAGATCTAACAAACACCCTGTATAATTTCTTTACATTGAAATAGTTATTTAAAAATAACAGCAATACCCCCACCCCTTTTCCTTGTTTGAGGTGTTCATAAAATTAAAAATTTGCTGGTGTTCCCACTTTTTAAAATGGTAATACAGCTACTTTCTGTTGACCTGTTGTTTCATTTAATAACAAAAAGTCCAGATCATAGGTTGTAAAGATGTCATCAACATTGATTTTTTTACCCAGTGACCTAATATTAAAAAGAACTAGTCTCACAGAGATAGCTGAAGGCAATGGTTTGATACTCACATTTTAACATTTTTAAAATAGATTCCGGTGCAGAGACATCAATCATGTCCACATATGACTCACTACAGATAAAGCCTTAACTCAGGGAAGTTTCATGCTCCTGGCTTCCTGCCCAGGCTGGGCGTGGCCAGCCAATTAGTCTGAGCACACCTGCACCTTGTTCCAGCTAATGCCTCCCAGTATATATGGGACTTGGGGGACGACTTGTCCTTCGCCAGATCGTCATCCTTGATGCTTCGTTCCCGCACTCCCGTTCGCCTGACTTCTGCTCTCCATGTACCGAGCTATGCCTGTCCCTTGACCCCACTCTTGAGCCTGCCGCACGATTACTTCTGCCTTGTTTGGAGTGCCTGCCTGATCCCTGACCTTGGACCGAATAAAGGTTTCCTCTATACTGTCTGCTTATCTCTGGAGTCGTGCATTTGGGTCCACCCTCGTGCCCCGTTCGTGACAGAACGATCTGGCCATAACATGGACCCAGCTGACTCTGAAGCCATACGCAGTTCGCTGCAAGTCCAGGGCAAATGCCTGGTCGAGCAGAGCAAGAGGCTGCTCTCCAGGTTACTAATCAACGTATCCATGAGCTCTGTGCATGGCTGGAACCGTGGCTAGCTTCTCAAGCTAGCGCGGCTGCTACGCCAACGATGACCGTTCCGCCTGTTACGGAGCCCTCCCGTGCCGGCATAACACCGCTCTCCCGACCAGAACGGTTCTCAGGCAACTCTGGTAACGTCAAGCCCTTCCTGGCGCAGTGCGATCTCCATTTTGAACTGCACGGGTACGCTTTTCCCACGGACCGCTCCCGTATCGCCTTCCTCATTTCCCACATGACGGGGAGGGCGGCGGCGTGGGCCACTGCAGAGTGGAGTCGCAACTTGGAGATCTGCCGTTCATGGACGAGGTTCGTCTGCGCGCTCACCCAGGTATTCCAGTACGCGGCTCCGGAACGCCAGGCGGCGTCCTCGCTCATGACAATTCGTCAAGGCCGACTACGCCATTGAATTCCGGATCCGGGCTGCCGAGAGCCGGTGGAACGAGGAGGCCCTCCATGACGCATTCTACCAGGGACTTTCCCCACAGATTCATGGCCACTTCGTTGCCATGGATCTTCCGCCTTCGCTGTGTTGGAATTTTATATTTCTAAATCATCATAAACTTAAGTTAGTAATCTGACTCCAATTTGTGACCTTACCCAACTGCCACTCATCCAACAATATGCGCGCTCGTTCTGCAATAGGAAAGGTATCAGGAAGCCGGCATGTTCACACACGAGTGTATTTATTCCTTCAACACACACCTGGGACTCGGGTCCCTCTCATTACAACCCTGTACGTCTCTGTTCCCTCAGCCGACGTACTCTACATCCGAGTTTCCCAGAACAATTTTAAAGTACAATCTACTGATTCACTATTGGTTCTGTCTCTCCTTCAGGTATCCTTGGCGCTCTCTCATTGGTCTCCTTTGGTCCGCCGGATGTTGGCCCGACTCCTCCCCTGCAGACTCGCGTGCTGGCTCCTCCTGGTGGTGGTTTCCTGACAGTAGTTTTTCCACCAACTGCCTCTGAGTCCTGTCGTCTCTGCATCCTCCTTGCAGTTAGCACCGTCTGTTCTAAAACATTCCATTCTTGCACCACATAGCCTGTTTCGTTCCACCAGTCACACGCTCAGCACTTTACAGTCTCACACTTTCATACACAGGATGTAGCAACATCTAATGAACTACTTTAAGCTCAAACTCTTATATTCCTTTATTCCCTCTCGTGACCTCAGACGACTGATTTTATTGTTAAGCACGAGTTAAAAATCAATAGCCATAAGCTAAAAATAGGCAAAAAATAAAAAATTAGTCGAAAATCAAAAATCAGTAAAAAAATTTAATTCTAGTAGAAAATCAGTAGAAAATTTCATTCCCTCCTCATGGCCTCAGGTACCTGAGGCCACCTTCACATACTCACATCCCGGACTCCCGGAGGGCCACAGCTGTCTCCGCCTCCTGGGGGTCCTTCTGAGGGATCATCATGTACTGGCCACCCGGAGGGAGTGGCCCCAACGTGCGTTCAATTGTCTTAACAGTTAATGATCTCATACATGGAATACAGCAACATCCGCATAACACCATAATAGCAGCAAACACAGCGATATAAATCAGTACTGATGCAATCAAGCTTTTATATTTACCAAAGACGTTTAACCAGTCAGAATACGAACTCGTGTCCAGACCTGAGTGCTCCTTCATTTTGTTACTTAGCGTACGCAGACCCTCCAATGCCTTGGTAAGGCGACCGTCAGGAGACGTATTGTTGGGAATCAGAGAACAGCACTGATCCCCAAAAATACCACACACTCCTCCTCTTTCAGCTAACAACATATCTAAGCCCATTCTGTTTTGGAATGCCATAAGAGACGTGGCAGCCAATTGCTCATGCACTGCCTGGAGTGCTGAGGTGGTGAAGTTCGCCAATCGTTGGACATTATAGTGGACATAATTAATCCGGTCCACATTTTTGTTTACTGTAACGAACAGGAAAATACTCTCCCATCCTGCTGCCACTTGATCCACCAATTTGTATTCATCAGGGACCCCTCTCGGAACTCCAATTGCATCTATGTACGTGGGGTCTCCTGCATTCAACCATTCTTGCATGTCCCTTTTCTTCCTCCCAAGGAAGGGGATTCTTCCCCACTGTCCAACGCTTTCCCAATCCATTCTGGTCAGATCTAATGCTGTCACACTAATTGGCATGATCAGCGTTACTAGGGTGCACTTACCTGAGGCATTGGTGGGAAGTCTATCATACAACACTTTCGCTCCACACCACAGCCAAACATCAGCACGAGCGAGAGGGATTCCTGCTGGCAAAGACACACTTTCATTACACCATGACTCCTGGATACTTCCAATCCCAGGGCCAGTCCCATTTAACTTTAGGCAGGTGAAATTTTATTTCGCAACTTGGGTGTCAAAAATAGGCTTTTTCTTTTCCATACCTGTCAATTGTCCAATTTATCTAACAAATCAAGCCATTGTTGAGTCCAGTTGAAAATTGTCACCCAAGCGTTCACCTGTGTCGGTTGTTTACACTTCAGATTTAGCAGTAGTTGTTGTGTCTGTGTCAGCGTCTTACCACCATCTTGCACTGCTTCATACCATACCGTTCTATTACAGGAATGGTACACCATCACTCGTTCTCCTTTCGCTCCATCACTTCTGTCATCCCGCACCATATGTTCAAACGCCAACATACTCCACACAAAGCACAAGCCAACAAGCAAAATAGTCAATAAAGTTAAACATTTGCATCGTCGTCGTCTTTGTTCAGACACTTTCGAGTCCGAGTTTGATCCAATTCTCGCCATCTTCACATTCCCTCTCTTGACCTGCCTGTCCGGGCGGTCAACCTTTAAGCTCATCATTGGCAGGCACAAAGTCTGGGGCCGGGCGCAACTGTGAGTAATGGTACCACTTTTGTCCTTTAGTTTCCAATTGGACGGCGTGTGAAGTTCTAGCCAGAACCCTAAACGGTCCTTTCCAGCGAGGTTCAGTCCACTTCCGGGAAAGCACCCGGAGGTAGACGTACGGAGTGATGTCCGACTCCGGTGATGCTGATGACGAATCTGCAACCGCCTTGTCTGTGACCTGCGCAGACACACTGGATACGCTTTTGCACCTCACAGTCGGTACAGACTCTCACTCGTGCTTTGTGACCGCATTCATTGACTCCGGTTCGGATGCGAACCTCATACATCCTCGGGTGGTCGAAGCGTTGCGGGCGGCAACCTTCCCCACACAGTGTCCTCGTATTGCTTACGCCACCAACGGCAAGTTCCTCTGCCGCGTTACACACCGCATGCAAACCATACGGATGGACTTTCCGGACACGCACACGGGGCGCATTAGTTTCCACGTTTTCAATTCTAGCAACATTGATATAATCCTGGGGAGCCTGTGGCACAAGAGACACAACCCCCACATTGACTGGGTCACGGGTCGGATTATGGAATGGAGTGAGGACTGTCACAAGCAGTGTTGCGCTGCCGGGGAGGACGGAGGGATTCAAGTTGCTGAGCTTAGCACCGCCTCCGAATTAGCCATGGTACCCTCTTGCTACCATGATTTGAAGCAAGTTTTTTCTGAGTCAAAAGCAAGATCCCTGCCGCCGCATCGGCCTTATGACTGTGCCATTGAACTCCTCCCGGGTACCTCACCCCCCAAAGGGAAACTGTACTCTTTGACAGGACCGGAGCACCAGGCAATGAGGGAGTACATCGAGAAGTACCTGGCAACCGGACTCATTCGCCCGTCATCCTCACCAGCCGGTGCAGGGTTTTTTTTTTTTTTTTTCATTAAGAAGAAGGATTCCACTTTGCGACCCTGCATCGATTACAGAGGATTGAATGACATCACGGTCAAGAACAGGTTCCCCTTGCCCCTGATAGCTACAGCCTTTGAACTCCTCCAAGCTGGACTTGCACACCGCGTATCATCTGGTGCGGATCCGCGAGGGTGACGAATGGAAGACGGCTTTCAACACTCCCATGGGGCATTACGAGTATCTCGTGATGCCCTTCGGATTGACCAACGCCCCGGCCTTCTTTCAAAACTTCATTAACGACGTGCTTTGGGAGTTCCTGAATAAATCTGTCTTTGTATAAATGGATGACATTCTTATCTTTTCGGCAGACCTAACCTCTCACATTCAACAGGTCAGAGAAGTGCTCTGACGTCTGTTGCAGCACCGATTGTTCGTAAATATGGACAAGTGTGAGTTCCACCGGGCATCCGTGTCCTTCCTGGGCTTCGTCCTGGCGGAAGGAGAGATACGTATGGACCCCGGGAAGTTCGACGCGGTGCTGCGGTGGCCTACCCCGCCAGCAGGAAGGACGTACAGAGGTTCTTAGGATTCGCCAATTTCTATAGGAAGTTCATAAGGAACTTCACCTCCGTGGCCGCTCCTCTGCATGCGCTCACCTCACCGCACACCACCTTCGCGTGGTCCGGGACCTGCCAGGAGGCCTTCAGCAGGCTTAAGGCAAGTTTCACTGCTGCACCCGTTCTCATTGTTCCGGCCCCTGATAACCAGTTTATGGTGGAGGTTGACGCATCTAATTCGGGAATCGGAGCCGTCTTGTCTCAGAGGAGTCCCAGGGACGGACGGATCCACCCATGCGTGTTCCTGTCTAGGAAGCTGACCCCGGCAGAGAGGAACTATGACGTGGGAGATCGGGAAATGCTGGCAGTCAAGACCGCGTTGGAGGAGTGGCGGCACTGGCTGGAGGGCTCGCAAGTTCCGTTCGTGGTCTTCACGGACCATAAGAACCTAGAATACCTGAAGTCCACGAAGCGGTTGAATGCCTGCCAGGCCAAGTGGGCCCTGTTCTTCACCCGGTTCCGCTTTACTCTGTCCTTCCGCCCAGGCTCCAAGAACGGCAAGCCAGACGCACTCTCACAGATCCACGAGGGAGGGCGCACGGACTCAGAGGCCGCTACTATCCTGCCAGAGGCGTGCTTCGTGTTCAGCTTCACTTGGGCGGTTGAGTCGCGGGTGAAGGAGGCCCTGGGAGAGGCTCCGCTGCCCGCGGATTGTCTGTCGGACCGCCTTTTCATTGTTCAGTCTCTGCGGGGAGACGTTGTCAACTCGGCTCATACCAACAAGACGGTCTGCCATCCGGGTATGGCGAAGACCCGTTCAGTGGTCGAACAGAGGTTCTGGTGGCCCAACCTTAGCAAGGACGTGAAGGACTTCGTCAATTCCTGCCCGGTATGTGAGGCCAATAAGTCGTCTCGCTTACGATCTGTAGGCGAGTTGCATCTGCTGGCCATCCCCTTCCGCCCGTGGTCACACATTGCACTGGACTTCGTTACCGGCCTGCCGCCCTCCCAAGGGAACACAGTTGTGCTGTCTGTAGTGGACCGTTTCTCCAAGATGGTCCACTTCGTGCCGCTTCCGAAGATCCCATCGGCCAAGCAGACAGCCCAGATGGTGTTGGACGAGGTCGTCCGTTACCACGGGCTACCCCAGGACATTGTGTCGGACAGGGGTCCGCAATTCAGCGCCCGCTTCTGGAAGGAATTCTGCAAACTCATCGGCGCTTCAGCTAGTCTGACATCGGGTCTACACCCGGAGTCTAATGGCCTGACAGAGGATAAATCAGGAGTTGGAGACAGGTCTTCGATGTCTGGCATCCAGGGACCAGAGCACGTGGAGCCAGCACATCAAGTGGGTGGAGTATGCCGACAATTCTCTACCCTCCGCTTCAACAGGTATGGCTCCACTCCATGTCGTGCATGACTATCCTCCGTCCCTGTTTCCTCCACTGGCCACAGACTCCGCGGTCCTGTCGGCCATGGCCGTGGTGCGACGCTGCAAACGGACCTGGGAAGCAGCTTGGAGGACACTGCGCATGAGCCTACAAGTCCGCAGCGGACCGCAAGAGAAGGGCCGCACCAGAGTTCAGGGTGGGACAGCGAGTGTGGCTCTCCACCAAAGATCTCCCGCTGCAGACGGAATCCCGCAAACTGGCTCCCAGGTTCGTTGGCCCGTTCCCGATTTCCAAGATCATTAACCCGGTCGCCGTCTCGCTAAAACTGCCCAGGTCGATGAGGGTGCACCCTACGTTCCACGTCAGCAGACTTCGCCTGAATCGCACTTCGTCGCTGGTTCCTCCTGTCATCACCATGAAAGATGGGTGTCCTCAGCCGACGTGAGCCAGCAGAGCAGGACATTACCACCACCAGTGCTCCTGCTGATGCCCCTGGTTCCCTGATACCCAACTCCAGTAGTCATCAGATTTGGTCGGACTGTTAAGCCAAACCCCACGTATCCTAGTTAGTTGAGATGATGGACAAAAGGGCAGAATAAATCCCTTCTCATCACAAGGGACTGTAGTCTACCCACACCCTCAGATAATGTAAAAAAAAAAAAAAAAAAAAAAAAAACAGAAGAAACTCAGTACGAATGTTTATTCGCATATATGGAAGAGGTTGTTTTTTTAAATAAGTAATGACTGAGCTAAAGAGTAAACATATTGTTTGAAGTTATGCTAAAAGTTAATGTTCGTATAGTGTTTTGCCTACTATACATGAAAGGGGGGATGTCACAGAGTAAAAGATCAAGGGCACAATACTGTGCCTTTTTGACGCAGCCTTGAGTCCCATGATGTGAATATGCCAGTTAGTCTAGTAAGTCGTCTGTCTGTGCTTGATGTGCTGTCGGTCGCGTCTTCAATAAAGGCCGTTTGAAACATAATGTTGTCCACCCTGCGTTACTTGGCGATGTAAAAACCACAAATGTCAATGTTTTGCACGGACTCACGTTCTTTTTTTCTTGCTCTTCGGTGTAACGCCTATCCTTCGTTGCTCACTCGGTGTTGAGGCAGCCCGCAACCCAGGCCAGACAGATTCCTTTGTAATCTCCTGGTCCTGTTGTGTCTTCCTTTTTCAACGTTCCATATCTTTGGGCTTTGCTCCCAGTATATTCCAGGGAGAACTTCTGGAGGATCTGTTATTGTTTCCACAGTCCACATCTGTCCTCGTTCTTGAACTAAGTGGCTGTCTGTTAGCACACCGCTGGTCGCCATTTTGAGACATCACTCGAGTGGTTTTATTCCACTCGAGTGGTTTCATTCCGACTATTTACATCCACATAGACTTCAAGACGGCAGATTTTTTTTATTCCACAATTGCCACCATCTGGAGTAGTCCGTGATAGTCCTCAGTAGAGAAGGGAGGCATCTTGACAGCTGGTCTTGTTGCTAAGCTGGGTTAGCTAAGATGGGCACCAGGCTTGTGCTGATTAGTAGGCCACGCTCACGTAATGATGAAACAAATGATTATCCCCCCACCCCCCACCCCCCCAAAAAAGGTAGCACGACTGACCCATAAAATACATCTATTGTCTCATTGTACTACTTATCATGTAAGTAATGTATAATGCAAGCTATAATGCATGTGATTCCCAGGTTCAGGCACACCAAAGTGAGAAAACCCCGTTACTATGATTGCTTGGCAGTCTCATATTTGACTTTCTCATGACGGGGCTGCTAGTTGTTCACCTTGTTTACCCACGCTCAATTCTCCAGTGATTTCAGCAGGGTTGGACCATAGAATGTTAATTCCTATAAAAATGACTTGCAGTCAATTCATCAACAGAGACTCCCACACTCACCTCGCGGATGGAGGGAGGGCCTTTATCTCCATGGATGAATCTAGAAGGTTTGTGATGTTTACTTAAAAAATAAATGCACATGCCTGTTGATAAACAAATGCACTTTGAACAAATCACAAACAAAATGTATTATTTTCAAATGGTAAGTCATGAAAAATACACACTAACAAAAGCGTGTAAATTGCAGATATATTTGTGAATTTGAAAAACTTTGAATTTGTGGATTTGAAAAATGTGTAAATTGCAGAGTAGCTGGGATAGGTTCCAGTACTCCGGCAACATTTGTGAGGATAAGCAGCTTGGAAAATGGATGGATGTATATCGGTCGATCCGACAAATACAGGTGTAAATTGTATATATTTCTGCATTTGAAAAACACGTGTGAATCTCGGCTATATTTGTGGATTTTAATAACGTGCAAATAATTTTTGGATTTGAACAATGTTAATTGCAGATATATTTTTGGATTTGAAAAAAAAATCATAATAATAAATGTCAGGCTGACATGGTCACCTCCTTGGGCCAAGCACAGTTTCAGTAATTTGGTTTTTCGACTCTTACATCAACACTTTTTCAGACAATTACACCCCAACAGCATGCCTCTTATCAACTTATGGCTGTTGACAGTTCTCGGGTGTGAGGCAAGAGTAGTATTACCTGTCAGTAGAAACCTCATCTCTGAGTGCACAAAAGTGTGAACAACTACTTGTCTAGACTCTGCTGGGCCATTATATAAGGTGTTAGGCTCACCAACTGCCATAAATATTTCACAACCCACTTAGACCCAGAAAGCATGTCACTTTTAGAGCACCCTAAAAACAGGCAACTTCAATTTTAATTGAAATTCAAAGAAAGCTGACGCATTTCACATTTTGACTGGATGTGTAGAGTGTGGTAAGAAGAACCACAGTCATTTGCTGTCTCATAGCTAATGACTTATGAAGAAAAATGGAGATGCCACGAGCATCCTATTCAAGGAAACCTGATTCTCCTAGTGTTTACAGAAAAAAAAATGTGAAAAAGTGTTTTTTTTATTTTCAATTCAATCACGTAAATGTATGTAAGGTTTGCCTTATTCATTGAACATCTCTACAGAAAAAATATGTCATATTGAAGACCTTCATATCTGGTGTGGAATTTATGAATAAGAATATAAGTTCTAAAATGAAAACACAAATACAATGAAGAAAATAAGTATTTTAACAACCTGCTAAATTGTAAATTCTACCACTGAAAAATTATGGAGGGGTCTGAAATTTTCCTCGTAGGTGCATGTCCACTGTGAGCGAGATAATCTAAAAAGAAATATCGAGAAATCATAATGAATTATTTTTTTAACGATTTATTTGTGTGGTACAGCTGCAAATAAGAATTTGAATTCCTGAGAAAACCAATGTTAATATTTGGTACAGTAGCCTTTGTTTGCAATTACACAGGTCAAACGTTTCCTGTAGTTGTTCACCAGGTTTGCAGACACTGCAGGAGGGACTTTGGCCCACTCCTCCACACAGATCTTCTCTAGATCAGACAGGTTTCTGGGCTGTTACTGGAAAAACACAGAGTTTCAGCACCCTCCAAAGATTTTCGATTGGGTTTAGGTCTGGAGACTGTCTAGGCCACACCAGAACATTGATATGCTTCTTACGGAGCCACTCCTTGGTTTCCTGGTGCTTCGGGTCATTGTCATGTTGAAAGACCCAGCCACCACCCATCTTCAATGCTCTGACTGAGGGAAAGAGGTTGTTCCCCAAAATCTCACAATACATGGCTGCGCTCATCCTCTCCTGAATATAGTGCAGTCGTCCTGTCCCATGTGCAGAAAAACCCCCAAAGCATGATGCTACCTCCCCCATGCTTCACAGTAGGGCTGGTGTTCTTGGGATGGATCTCATCATTCGTCTTCCTCCAAACATGTTTAGTGGAATTATGACCAAAAAGTTCCATTTTTGTCTCATGTGACCACAAAACCTTCTCTCATGACTCCTCTGTATCATCCCAATGATCAGTGGCAAACTTGAGACATGTGCTGGTTTAAGCAGGGAACCTTCCGTACAATGCATGATTTCAAACCATGACTGATTTCTCCGTAGCCCTTTCTCGTCATGTGGAGTTGTACAATTTTGTCTCTGGTGTCTTTGGACAGCTCTTTGGTATTGGCCATGTTACAAGTTTGAGTCTTACTGATTGTATGGGGTGGACAGGTGTCTTTATGCAGCTCACGACCTCACACAGGTGCATCTGATTCATGATAATACATGGAGTGGATGTGGACTTTTAAAAGTGGACTAGCAAGTCTTTGAGGGTCTTCTAGCTGATAGACAGGTGTTCAAATATTTATTTTCAGATGTATCACACAAATCGTTAAAAAAAATCATACATTGTGATTTCTGGATTTTTCTTTTTAGATTATCTCTCTCACAGTGGACATGCACCTACGATGGAAATTTCAGAACCCTCCATGATTTCTAAGTGGGAGAAGTTGCAGTATAGCAGTGTGTCCAAATACTTATTTTGTCCCAACGAGAATTGTAATCATAAGGTTTTTTAAAATAATTTTAAGATATTTTTTTTCAAAATTACTGTTCATTTTAAAGGGATTCTATATGGGATGCTGAACAGAAGGCATTTTATTCAAGCAAACCCCCAAAATTTCTAAATGACTTGTGGCAAGATTTAAATTTATATATATTGAAAAGTTATTGCCCCCCAGCTCAGGGCCTGTACATTGGGGTTTACCCCAGTGGATGAGAGGCTAGCCTCTCTCTGCCTGCAGGTAGGGGGATGGATCCTGACTGGCCATGGAGAATGACTTCAGGATGGCTTTGAGGAAATTCTGGTCCACCGTCTGCCATCTTAGGAGAGGGAAGCAGTGGAGCATCAACACTGTATATAGTAGGGATGGAGCACTGCTGACATCAACTCGGGATCTTGTGAGTCAGTGGGGAGAATACTTCGAAGACCTCCTCAATTCCGCTAACACGCCTTCCTACGAGGAAGCTGAGTCTGGGTGCTCTAAGGAGGGCTCATCTATCTCTGGGGTTGAGGTCACAGAGGTGATTAAAAAGCTCCTTGGTGGCAGGGCCCTGGGGGTGGACGAGATTGGCCCGGAGTTCCTAAAGGCTCTGGATGTTGTGGGGCTGTCCTGGTTGACACGCCTCTGCAACATCGTGTGGACATCGGGGACAGTGCCTCTGGATTGGCAGACTGGGGTGGGTGGTCCCCCCTTTCAAAAAGGGTGACCTGAGGGTGTGTTCCAACTTTAGAGGGATCACACTCCTCAGCGTCCCTGGTAAGGTCTACTCAGGGGTACTGGAGAGGTGAGTCCGCCAGGTGGTCGAGTCTCGGATTCAGGAGGAGCAATGTGGTTTTTGTCCTGGCCGTGCAACATTGGACCAGCTCTACACCCTCGGCAGGATCCTCGAGGGTGCATAGGAGTTCGCCCAACCAGTGTGCATGTGTTTTATGGACTTGGAGAAGGCATTTGATCGTGTCACTCGGGTAGTCCTGTGGGGGGTTCTTTGGGAGTATGGGGTACCGAATCCACTGATATGAGCTGTTCGGTCCCTGTACGACCGCTGTCAGAGTTTGGTCCACATTACCGGCAATAAGTCAGACTCGTTTCCCCTAATAGTTCGACTCTGCCAAGGCTACCCTTTGTCATTGATTTTGTTCATAACTTTTAGGGACAGAATTTCTTGGCGCAGGCGAGAGACGTAGAGGTTGTCCGGTTTGGTAGCCTCAACACCGTATCCCTGCTCTTTCCAGATGATGTGGTTTTGTCAGCTTCATCCAGTCATGATCTCTTTCACTGGAGCGATTCGCAGAAGAATGTGAAGCAGCTGGGATGAGTATCAGCACCTCCAAATCTGAGACTATGGTCCTCAATCGGAAAAGGGTGGCGTGCCCTCTCCAGGTTGGTGATGAGATCCTTCCCCAAGTGGACGAGTTCAAGTATCTTGGGGTCTTGTTCATGACTGAGGGAAGAATGGAGCGGGAGATTGACAGACGGATCGGTGCAGCGTCTGCAGTGACTTTGTATAGGTCCGTTATGGTAAAGAGGGAGCTAAGCCGAAAGGCAAAGCTCTCAATTTACCAATCTATGTTCTTACCCTCACCTATGGACATCTGCTGTGGGGGTCATGACCGAAAGAACAAGATCCAACAAGATAAAAGCGGCTGAAATGAGTTTCCTCCACCAGGCCAGCCGAGAGACAAAGTCTCTCCAGCGTGTCCTGGGCCGCCTCCGGTGTCTCTTTCCGGTGGGACATGCCCAGATTACCTTCGGTTCGGGAGGCATCCAGATCAGATGCCCTAGCCACTTCAACTGGCTCCTCTCAATGCGGAGGAGCACCGGCTCGACACTGAGCTACTCCCGGATGACTGAGCATCTCACACAATCTCAAAGGGAGAGCCTGGACACCCTGTGGAGGAAACTCTTTTCTAGACCCACAGCTTGTACCCATCAGTGAGGGTAGGAACGACTGGTAAATTGAGAGCTTCGCCTTTTGACTTAGCTCCCTCTTCACTCCAACAGATCGATACAAAGTCCACATCACTGCAGACGTGCACCGATTCGTCTGTTGATCTCCTGCTTCATTCTTCCCTCACTCGTGAACCAGACCCCAAGATACTTGAACTCCTCCACTGAGGGCAGGATCGCAGAGGACACACCACCGTTTACCGACTGAGGACCATGGTCTCTGATTTGCAGGTGCAGATTATCATCCCAGCCACTTCACACTGAGCTGAGAACCGCTTCAGTGAGCATTGGAGATCACGGGTTGATGAAGCCAACAGAACAACATCATCTGCAAAGAGCAGAGATGCGATGCTGAGGAGACAAAACCGGACACCCTCTATGCCTCGGCTGCACATTGAGATTCTGTCCATAAAATTTGTGAAAAAAAATCGGTGACAAAGGGCAGCCTTGGTGGAGTCTCTCTCACTGGAAACAAATCCGACTTATTGCCGGGAATGCGGACCAAACTCTGGCAGCGGTCATACAGGGACCGAACAACACGTGTCAGGGGGTCCCGAACCCCATACTCCCGAAGAACCCCCCACAAGACTCCCCAAAGGACAGGGTCGAAGGCCACAAAACACATGTAGACTTGTTGGGCGCACTCCCATGCACCCTCGAGGATCCTGCCAAGTGTTGAGCTGGTCCACAGTTCCACGCACGAAAACTACATTGTTCCTCCTGAATCCGAGATTCAACTTCCTGATGGACCCTCCTCTCCAGCACCCCCTAATAGACCTTACCAGGGAGATTGAGGAGTGTGATCCCCTTATAGTTGGAACACACCCTTCAGTCCCCCTCCTTAAAAAGGGGGACCACCACTCCAGTCTGCCAATCCAGAGGCACTGTCCCCGATGTCCATGCGATGTTGCAGATGCGTGTAAACCAGGACAGCCCCACAACATCCAGAGCCTTTTGGAACTCTGGGCAAATCTCATCCACCTCCGGGGACCTGCCACCAAGGAGCTTTTTAACCACCTCGGTGACCTCAACCCCAGAGATAGAAGAGCCTGCCTCAGAGAATCCAGACTCGACTTCCTCATGGGAAAGTGTGTTGGTGGAATTGAGGAGGTCAGACCCTCACAATACGTTTGGGCCTGCCAGATCAGACTGGCATCTTCCCCCACCATCGAAGCCAACTCACCACCAAGTGGTGATCAGTTGACAGCTCCGCCCCTCTCTTAACCCAAGTGTCCAAGACATGCTCTGAAAAGGTGTCAATTTTGGTATTATTGGATCTCAGCGCAGCTTTTGACACGGTAGATCATCATATACAAGTTGGAAACGTGGGTAGGACAAATTAGAATGGCCATAAAATGGTTTAGGTCCTACATGGAGGAAGGAGCTACTTTGTAACCATTGGAAGTGCTCAATCTTAACAAATGGCAATGACCTATTGGGTCCCTCAAGGGTCAGTTCTTTGATCCCTCCTGTTCAGCTTGTATATGCTACCCTTGGGTCAAATTCTGCAAAAATTTTATTCGACCATAGTTATGCAGATGACACAGTTATATTTAGGACTGTCTCCAGATGATTACAGTTCAATTGAGGTACAGTAATCCGTTTCTACTTCAATGCAGCCCGATGGGGGCACAAACCAGTGCAATCTGTAGGCCGGTCCCAAGCCCAGATAAACGCAGAGGGTTGCGTCAGGAAGGGCATCAGGCGTAAAAACTGTGCCAAACAAATATGAGCGTTCATCTAAAGAATCCCATACCAGATCAGTCGTGGCCCGGGTTAACAACGCCCACCCCCGGCACTGCTAACCTGCAGGGCATCGGTGGAAATACAGCGACTCTGGGTCGAAGACAAAGAAGAGGAGGAAACCGGATCCATCGTCAGAAGAAAAAGAGGAATGCACAGAGCCTACAACTGAGTGTAGGGACTTTGAATGTTGGGACTATGACAGGAAAAGCTCAGGAGTTGGTTGACATGATGATTAGGAGAAAGGTTGATATTCTGTGCATCCAAGAGAGCAGGTGGAAAGATAGTAAGGCTAGAAGTTTAGGAGCAGGGTTTAAATTATTCTACCACGGAGTAGATGGGAAGAGAAATGGAGTAGGGTTATTTTCAAGGAAGAGCTGGCTGGTATCAGATCGAGTGATGAGACTAAAATTGGAAATTGAGGGTGTTATGTAGCGGCTATGCCCCACAGGTAGGATGTGACCAAGAGTTGAAAGAGAAATTCTGGAAGGAACTAGAGGAAGTAGTTCTGACCATCCCAGACAGCGAGAGAGTTGTGATTGGTGCAGAATGTAATAGACATATTGGAAAAGGAAACAGGGGTGATGAAGAAGTGATGGGTAAGTACGGCATCCAGGAAAGGAACTTTGAGGGACAGATGGTGGTGGACAAAAAGGATGGAGATGGCTGTAGTGAACACTTATTTCCAGTAGAGGGAGGAACATATAGTGACCTACAAGAGCGGAGGTAGAAGCACGCAGGTGGATTATATTTTGTGCAGACGATGTAATCTGAAGGTTACTGACTACCACTACTAAAGTAGGTAGGGGAGAGTGTAGCTCGACAGCATAGGATGGTAGTGTGTAGGATGACTCTGGTGGTGGGTAGGAAGATTAAGAAGACAAAGGTAGAGCAGAGAACCATGTGGTGGAAGTTGAGAAAGGAAGAATGTTGTGCGGCCTTTCGGAAAGAGGTAAGACAGGCTGTCGATGGACAGCAGAAGCTCCCGGAAGACTGGACAACGACAGCCAAGGTAATCAGAGAGATAGGCAGGAGAGTACTTGGTGTGTCTTTTGGTAGGAAAGGTGAGAAGGAGACTTGGTGGTGGAACCCCAAAATACAGGGAGTCATACAAGGAAAGAGATTAGCGAAGAAGAAGTGGGATACACTGAGAGGACTGAGGAGAGGCGAAAGGAGTACATCGAGATGCGACGTAGGGCAAAGGTAGAGGTGGCAAAGTCTAAACAAGAGGCGTATGAAGACATGTACACCAGGTTGGACACGAAAGAAGGAGAAAAGGATCTGTACAGGTTGGCCAGACAGAGGGATAGAGATGGGAAGGATGTGCAGCAGGTAAGGGTGATTAAGGATAGAGATGGAAATGTGTTGACTGGTGCCAGTAGTGTGCTAAATAGATGGAAAGAATACTTTGAGAAGTTGATGAATGAAGAAAATGAGAGAGAAGGA
Organism: Syngnathoides biaculeatus; assembly: GCF_019802595.1. Classification (NCBI taxonomy): domain Eukaryota; kingdom Metazoa; phylum Chordata; class Actinopteri; order Syngnathiformes; family Syngnathidae; genus Syngnathoides; species Syngnathoides biaculeatus. Next base: position 28,396,647 of record NC_084647.1, on the reverse strand, counting down.
AGAGTTGAAGAGGCAAGTGTGAAGGACCAGGAAGTGGCAATGATTAGTAAGGGGGAAGTCAGAAAGGCACTACAAAGGATGAAAAATGGAAAGGTAGGTGGTCCTGATGACATACCGGTTGAGGTATGGAAGCAATTTGGAGAGATGGCTGTGGAGTTTTTGACCAACTTATTCAACAGAATACTAGCGGGCGAAAAGATGCCTAAAGAATGGAGGAAAAGTGTTGTACTTCCAATTTTTAAGAACAAAGGGGATGTTCAGAGCTGTGGGAACTATAGAGGAATAAAGTTGATGAGCCACACAATGAAGTTATGGGAAAGAGTAGTGGAGGCAAGACTCAGGACAGAAGTAAGTATCTGCGAGCAACAGTATGGTTTCATGCCTAGAAAGAGTACCACAGATGCAATATTTGCCTTGTGGATGCAAGTGGAAAAGTACAGAGAAGGTCAGAAGGAGCTACATTGTGTCTTTGTGGATCTAGAGAAAGCCCATGACAGAGGACCAAGAGAGGAACTGTGGTACTGCATGCGTAAGTCTGGTGTGGCAGAGAAGTATGTTAAAATAGTACAGGACATGTATGATGGCAGCAGAACAATGGTGAGGTGTGCCTTTGGTGTGACAGAGGAATTTAAGGTGGAGGTGGGACTGCATCAGGGATCAGCTCTGAGCCCCTTCCTGTTTCCAGTGGTAATGGATAGGCTGACAGATGAGGTTAGACTGGAATCCCCTTGGACCATAATGTTCGCAGATGATATTGTGATATGCAGTAAAAGCAGGGAGCATGCAGAGGAACAATTAGAAAGATGGAGACATGCACTGGAAAGGAGAGGAATGAAGATTAGCCGAAGTAAAACAGAATATACGTGCGTGAATGAGAAAAGTGGAGGGGGAAGAGTGAGGCTACAGGGAGAAGAGATAGCGAGGGTGGACGAGTTCAAATATTTAGGGTCAACAATCCAGAGCAATGGTGAGTGTGGTAAGGAAGTGAAGAAACGGGTCCAAGCAGGTTGGAACAGCTGGCGAAAGGTGTCTGGTGTGTTATATGACAGAAGAGTCTCTGCTAGGATGAAGGGCAAAGTTTATAACACAGTGTTGAGGCCGGCCATGATGTACAGATTAGAGACGGTGGCACTGAAGAAACAACAGGAAGCAGAACTGGAGGTGGCAGAAATGAAGATGTTGAGGTTCTCGCTCGGAGTGAGCAGGTTGGATAGTATTAGAAATGAGCTCATTAGAGGGACAGCCAAAGTTGGATGTTTTGCTGACAGGGTTTGAGAGAGCAGACTTCGATGGTTTGGACATGTTCAGAGGCGAGAGAGTGAATATATTGGTGGTAGGGTGCTGAGGATGGAGCTGCCAGGCAAAAGGGCGAGAGGAAGACCAAAGGGAAGGTTTATGGATGTGGTGAGGGAAGACATGAGGGGAGTTGGGGTTAGAGAGGAAGATGCAGGAGATAGGCTCAGATGGCAAAAGATGACACGCTGTGGCGACCCCTAACAGGACAAGCCGAAAGGAAAAGAAGAATCTGTCTCTACTTCGCGGATCCCCTATCACAGATACAGTGCATCACGTTTTTTCTTTCACTCCCCCCCCCAAAAAAAAGCCTAGATCAGTCCTATATTAGGTCCTATATTTACGTGAGGCAGATTGATAACACACGGATTGATACAAAGCATATCTCCAGCGCAACATGTGGAACAATAAAGTAAAAAAAAAAAACATTTGTTTGGTTGCTGGCAAGACATCGACCAATGAGAGCTCGATTGGGAACTTCCCTTGTTCTTCCCCATTTCGTTGTTGTCGACGTCTCGTCCACACTTTTGACCAGCTGCATATGTACTGTATCTTAGTCTTGTGTTTGTGATAACGTTTTTTTTTTTGTTGTTGTTTTTGAAGCAATAGCATTTTTGATTATGTAGTTATATTACTGTACTACCTCAGTGTTGTAGGCCAGCGAAAGCTTCCTCCGTGGCACCCGAGAGGTGGTAATGCTGCTGGTACTCCTCTTTGGGACACACCAGGAGGAAACCACTTTGTGCAGCATATGGCGCGGGCACCGCGGGGACCTACGGGGATGTCCTGCAGGACAGGGAATTTTTCACCTTGTTGGACCCTGCATTGTTTCTCTCACACTCGAGGTTGAGGTTTTTTGACTATAAAAAGGCTGGTTCGATTAATTTAAAAATAAACAGCCTCAGAAATGTGTCTGTGTATGAAATGCGCTATGTACAAATACATTTGCTTTGCTTTTTAGGGTTTTGTTCAACCATTTATTGTTCAAATGTTTATAGCTCCCTCTTCACACACTTAAAATCCTTTAATGGTACTGGAAAATAGAGATCCAACCAGTCTGTGGTTGCAAGTGCCATGTACTTCACTGTAGTCTGCTAGAGAGCAGCAATAACAGCAACACCAAACAGATTACCAGACTTGTTAAGAAGGCTGGTGACACCAAGGCATTGAAGTTGGAGACATTTAAGATGGTGATGGATCAGAGTTCATTCAGCAATCTTGTCTCTATCATGGACATAATCATTTCCATGCCAGTCAAAATCAACTGTCAAAAGACATAATCAGCATCATTACCGGAAATAACATTTTTGATCATCTTTTTTGGAGACCAACATTAGCTCGCGCTTCAAAAAGGCACACTCGAGGTTGTACTTCCTTCTCAGGAAGCACGGCCTTCCACAGGAGCTGCTGAGGCAGTACGACACAGCTGTCATTAAATCAGTCCTGTGTTCATCCATCACAGTCTCGTAATGTTACTGACACGAGAAAAGACAAACTCTGACTGTAACAATAACGACTGCTTGTTGGTGCACCGCTACCTATCCAGCTTGACATGTGCTGGTTTAAGCAGGGGAACCTTCCATGCCATGCGTGTATTACCAACAGTCACCTTGAAAACGGTGGTCCCAGCTCTTTTCGGGTCATTGAGCAAGTCCTGTCATGTAGTACTGTACTGATTCCTCACCTTTTTAAGGATCATTGAGACCCCACGAGGTGATATCTTGCACTCCTTTCTCCCATGACTCCTCTTTATTGTCCAAATGATCATTGACAGACTCAAGACGGGGCTTGACATGTGCTGGTTTAAGCAGGGGAACCTTCCGTGCCATGCGTGTATTACCAACAGTCACCTTGAAAACGGTGGTCCCAGCTCTTTTCGGGTCATTGAGCAAGTCCTGTCATGTAGTACTGTGCTAATTCCTCACCTTTTTAAGGATCAGTGAGATCCCACGGGGTGATATCTTGCATGGGGCTCCACTCCGATTGAGATTGACCGTCATGTTTAGCTTCTTCCATTTTCTAATGATTGTCCAACAGTGGACCTTTTTTCACCAAACTGGTTGGCAATTTCTCCATCGCCCTTTCCAGCCGTGTGGAGTTGTACAATTTTACACCAGGTCTTTGGACAGCTCTTTGGTCTTGGCCATGTTACAAGTTTGAGTCTTACAGATTGTATGGGGTGGACATAGAGACCAATGCAGCTAACGACCTCACACAGGTGCATCTGATTCAGGATAATACATGGAGTGGAGGTGGACTTTTAAAGGCGGATTAATAGGTCTTTGAGGGTCAGAATTCTAGCTGATAAACAGATGTTCAAATACTTATTTGCAGCTGTAGCACACAATTCAATCATTAAAAAAATCATAAATTGTGATTTCTGGATTTTTTTTTTTTCAGATTGTCTCTCTCTCAGTGGACATGCACCTACGATGTAAATTTCAGACCCCTCCATGATTTCTAAGTGGGAGAACTTGCAATATAGCAAGGTGTTCACATACTTATTTTCTTCACTGTATCTGTCCGACAGCAGAGAGGATACTGCAACATGTATTTCAACCTCATTTGGCCTCAAGATGCTCATTCAAAGACCAAATAAGCATTCCGTGCAAATGTTATGAAACATATTTATACACAATGTAAGCATACAGTTAAATAAAAATGCTATTTGAAAAAATTAATGATTTAAATCCTGTGTACTCTTGCCCATCTGTCACAAATTTTAGACAGGAGGATTGAAGTGGCACGCGATTATTTCTACCTGCAATTCCCCACACCATCTCCAAACTGTCTATAAGCAGTATAAATCTGAAAATGAGAAAATATACCATCTATCCATTTTCTTGGCTGCTTATCCTCACAAGGGTCACGGGGAGTGCTGGAGCCTACTCCAGCTGTCAACGAGCAGGAGGCGGGGTCTACCCTGAACTGGTTGCCAGCCAATCGCAGGGCGGATCGAGACAAAGAGCCGCACTCACAATCACACCTAGGGCCAATTTAGAGTGTCCAATTAATGTTGCATGTTTTTGGGATGTGGGAGGAAACCGGAGTGCCAAGAGAAAATCCACTCAGGCATGGGGAGAACATGCAAATTCCACACAGACAGGTCTGGGATTGAACACGGGACCTCAGAACTGTGAGGCCAAAGCATTCCAGCTGATCCACCGTGGCGCCAAGAAAACTCAAATGACAATTTTCCAGAATGGGACTTTGTTTGAACAAGTAATGATTGGACAAATGCTGCTTTTGCCATGAACGATAATAATACATCTTTTTTTTAATTTAATTATTTATTTTGGAAAATATGTATTTAAATGGCAAAAAAGCTGGGCTGATTTGGAGAAATATTAATATTAATAATTTTTTTTAAATAGCCCTGATTCGTGTTATGGAAAATTCAGTCGCTGCCAATACTGTTGCCTCAATTGGAGATAGGCAACCTCAAGTACCGATCGGTTCAGACAGCTGGCAATAAATCCTGGGTGCACTGCACCAGATGGTCTGGATAATCTGCCATTTTCTGGTGAATATTGACTCTCATGGCAACAAAAACTTTCTTCTGTTATTTCCAGGGGTATAAAGCATTTGCATGCACACCTGTGGATATAAAAAAATACAAAGTTTGTTCACATTTGGAAACTTCTACAGCTCAAAGACCCATTTCGGTCCAGTACACAGAACCATCCACCCCATTTACATTTCTATGTTAAGCATCTCCTGCATCTTCCTCTCTTATACCCACTCTTCTCATGTCTTCCTTCAAAATATCCATGAACCTTCTCTTTGGTTTTCCTCTCACTCTTTTGCCTGGCAGCTCCATCCTGAGCACCCTTCTACCAATATACTTACTCTCTCACCTCTGAACATGTCTAAACCATTGAAGTCTTCTCTCTCGAACCTTATCTCCAAAACATCCAACTTTGACTGTCCCTCTAATGAGCTCTTTTCTAATCCTCTCCAACCTGCTCACTCCGAGCGAGAACCTCAACATCTTCATTTCTGCCACCTCCAGTTCTGCTTCCTGTTGTTTCTTCAGTGCCACCGTCTCTAATCCGTACATGATGGCCGGCCTCACCACTGTTTTGTAAACTTTGCCCTTCGTCCTACCAGAGACTCTTCTGTCACATAACACACCAGACACCTTTCGGCAGGTGTTGCAACCCACAGGGACACGTTTCTTAACTTCCCCACCATATTCACCATTGCTCTGGATTGTTGACTCCAAGTATTTGAAGTCGTCCAGCTTTGCTATCTCTTGTCCCTGGAGCCTCATGCTTCCTCCTCCACCTCTGTCATTCACCCATATGAATTCTGTTTTACTTCGGCTGATCTTCATTCCTCTCCTTTACAGTGCATGCCTCCATCTTTCTAATTGTTACTCCACCTGCTCCGTGGTATAAGTGCAGATCACACTGTCATCTGCGAACATCATGGTCTAAGGGGATTCCAGTCTAACCGCATCTGTCAGCCTATCCATTACCATAGCAAACAGGAAGGGACTCAGAGCTGATCCCTAATGCAGTCTCACCTCCACCTTAAATTCTTCTGCCACACCTACAGCACACCTCACCACTGTTCTGCTGCCCTCATACATGTCCTGTACTAACATATTTAGTTCTAACATATTTCTCCACCCACGGGCTGCTGGTGGACGTTAAGAAGGGCCATCTGGTGGACGCACTGACTTTCTCCTCGGTTGCCTGGGTCCGCAATGAGGTGACTTATGGCAGTCTCTCCAGTTCACTCTCAATTGGTGAGTTCCCCGGCTTGACATGGCTCACTTTCTCCTCTATCGCAACTAAACATGGGGTCGAGCACCACATCAAGACCAAGGCCCCCCCGATTCGCGGTAGAGCCCGATGACTCGACCCCAAGAAGCTAGCAGTCACTAAGTCCGAGTATGCCAACTTGGAGCCCCTGGGCATCGTCCGCCGCTCGTCCCTAAACTGAGTGGCGCGTGGCGACCGTGTGGAATGAAAAATTTGGTACTTACATTAATATATTGACCTATTTTTACCCAGTTGCCAATGGTGTAATCAAAATTGGCATGTCTCATTTAATTCTCTCACTGTATGCATATCATCAGTGTCATTCATTGATGTAGTATTTTTTATATAAGTGTATAATTTGAGATGTTTTGTTTTTTCAAAGACTCCAGAATTCAATAAATTTATGTATTGACTATATCTATCAACTTTTCAGTGATGTGATATTGCAGATCAAGGTTAATTTTCTTTCCAGCTCCAAAAACCTCCTGAAGTGGAGGATTCGGAAAGTGATGCCAATGCTGTAATTGCCCTGTAAAACCATGAAAGTAAATACATGTTCTGTTTAAAGCACTTTATAAGAAGAAATCCATCAACCCCGAATCATCCACCACCACCAAACATGAGCCTCTACCATTCTTCCAAAGAGAGTTGGCCTATGTAAGAAGCAAGTAAGCCAAAAATGTCTACAAATAACTCGTCTCTTAACTTTTTGTCATATTTGTTCTTTTGCATTGTGCACATGTTGTTGTTCTGGGTTCCCAAAAAAAGGGCTGATGCTGCTTACTGAGTTAAGGGACACCTTCTTCTTCTTCTTTTCCTTTCGGCTTGTCCCGTTAGGGGTCGCCACAGTGTGTCATCTTTTGCCATCTTAGCCTATCTCCTGCGTCATCCTCTCTAACCCCAACTCCTCTCATGTCTTCCCTCACCACATCCATAAATCTTCTCTTTGGTCTTTCTCTTGCCCTTATGCCTGGCAGCTCCATCCTCAGCACCCTACCACCAATATACTCACTCTCTCGCCTCTGAACATGTCCAAACCATCGAAGTCTGCTCTCTCGAACCTTGTCAGCAAAAAATCCAACTTTGGCTGTCCCTCCAATGAGCTCATTTATAATCCTATCCAACCTGCTCACTCCGAGGGAGAACCTCAACATCTTCATTTCTGCCACCTCCAGTTCTGCTTCCTGTTGTTTCTTCAGTGCCACCGTCTCTAATCCATACATCATGGCCGGCCTCACCACTATTTTGTAAACTTTGCCCTTCATCCTAGCAGAGACTCTTCTGTCATATAACACACCAGACACCTTTCGCCAGCTTTTCCAACCTGCTTGGACCCGTTTCTTCACTTCCTTACCACACTCACCATTGCTCTGGATTGTTGACCCTAAATATTTGAAGTCGTCCACCCTCGCTATCTCTTCTCCCTGTAGCCTCACTCTTCCCCCTCCACTTTTCTCATTCACGCACATATATTCTGTTTTACTTCGGCTAATCTTCATTCCTCTCCTTTCCAGTGCATGTCTCCATCTTTCTAATTGTTCCTCTGCATGCTCCCTGCTTTCACTGCATATCACAATATCATCTGCAAACATCATGGTCCAAGGGGATTCCAGTCTAACCTCATCTGTCAGCCTATCCATTACCACTGGAAACAGGAAGGGGCTCAGAGCTGATCCCTGATGCAGTCCCACCTCCACCTTAAATTCCTCTGTCACACCAATGGCACACCTCACCATTGTTCTGCTGCCACCATACATGTCCTGTCCTATTTTAACATACGTCTCTGCCACACCAGACTTACGCATGCAGTACCACAGTTCCTCTCTTGGTACTCTGTCATGGGCTTTCTCTAGATCCACAAAGAAACAATGTAGCTCCTTCTGACCTTCTCTGTACTTTTCCACAAGCATCCTCAAGGCAAATAATGCATCTGTGGTACACTTTCTAGGCATGAAACCATACTGTTGCTCGCAGATACTTACTCCTGTCCTGAGTCTAGCCTCCACTACTCTTTCCCATAACTTCATTGTGTGGCTCATCAACTTTATTCCTCTATAGTACCCACAGCTCTGAACATCCCCTTTGTTCTTAAAAATGGGAACTAGAAAACTTTTCCTCCATTCTTTAGGCAGCTTTTCACCCGCTAGCATTCTGTTGAATAAGTTGGTCAAAAACTCCACAGCCATCTCTCCGAATTGCTTCCATACCTCCACCGGTATGTCATCAGGACCAACTGCCTTTCCATTTTTCATCCTTTGAAGTGCCTTTCTGACTTCCCCCTTACTAATCATTGCCACTTCCTGGTCTTTCACACTTGCCTCTTCAACTTTTCCTTCTCTCTCATTTTCTTCATTCATCAACTTCTCAAAGTATTCTTTCCATCTATTTAGCACACTACTGGCACCAGTCAACACATTTCCATCTTTATCCTTAATCACCCTTACCTGCTGCACATCCTTCCCATCTCTATCCCTCTGTCTGGCCAACCTGTAGAGATCCTTTTCTCCTTCTTTCGTGTCCAACCTGGTGTACATGTCTTCATACGCCTCTTGTTTAGCCTTTGCCACCTCTACCTTTGCCCTACGTCGCATCTCGATGTACTCCTTTCGCCTCTCCTCAGTCCTCTCAGTATCCCACTTCTTCTTCGCTAATCTCTTTCCTTGTATGACTCCCTGTATTTTGGGGTTCCACCACCAAGTCTCCTTCTCCCCTTTCCTACCAAAAGACACACCAAGTACTCTCCTGCCTATCTCTCTGTTTACCTTGGCTGTCGTTGTCCAGTCTTCCGGGAGCTTCTGCTGTCCATCGAGAGCCTGTCTTACCTCTTTCCGAAAGGCCGCACAACATTCTTCCTTTCTCAACTTCCACCACATGGTTCTCTGCTCTACCTTTCTCTTCTTAATCTTCCTACCCACCACCAGAGTCATCCTACACACTACCATCCTATGCTGTCACGCTACACTCTCCCCTACCACTACTTTACAGTCAGTAACTTATGTTCCTCCCTCTTCTGGAAATAATTGTTCACGACAGCCATCTCCATCCTTTTTGCAAAGTCCACCACCATCTGTCCCTCAAAGTTCCTTTCCTGGATGCCGTACTTACCCATCACTTCTTCATCGCCTCTGTTTCCTTTTCCAATATGTCCATTACAATCTGCACCAATAACAACTCTCTCGCTGTTTGGGATGCTCAGAACTACTTCATCTAGTTCCTTCCAGAATTTCTCTTTCAAGTTAAGGGACACCGGCAGGCATCAAAACCATAGGGCAGCACAAGAAGAGGACATTGACATTGTACAGATAAAATATCTGGCCGACTTCAATGTCCTTGAACAGAAGGTGATGGAAGACCCTTCTGCTTCTGCAGAACTGCTATGATTAAGTATGGAAAAAGTTGTTGAGTTTAATTTTAAGAACAAACTAATTCCTAATTTTGCCTTTTTTTGATTTGCAGAAATTCCAAATGTTGAAAGTTGGATGGGTAACCCTCAAGTAAAATATCAAACGGATCCTGAAGAGGTAATTGAATATTATATATATTGTATAGAATGTATCTTTTTTTTACTAGTAATATACAGTTGAGAATCAGGTGAAGATTTTGTTCTTGTTTTAACTTTCAAACAATATTGCATTTATTCATACAATTGAAAGTCTTTTGTGTGCTGTTTGCAGACTTCTGAACAATGCTCTTTCTATAAACAAAATATGGATTCTTGTGCTTGATAGATTCCTAACTGATAGTTATAGTGTTTGCCAGACGTAATAATAACCAAGTCTCTTAATTTTGAACTCTGAATGTGTCTTGAGAAACCACGAGGGGACCCTGAGTGATGTATGAAGTGCGGCCACATCATGCCCGAAATGTGCGCCTGACAGATGCGGTGGCAGTGGCAGGAAACAGGACGGGAGGAACTCGGATGGACAGTAAACATGAGAGACACATAGTTAAAGTTCACATAGTGGAATATTATATTTTAATTTGTTTGTAACATAATTTAAGAAAAAAGTTATTTGTTCTAAACATGTATTACTGTGGGATGAATTACCCAATTGTTTGTAATTGTCTGTAGTTTGATTGAAAAACACTGGTTTCACACTGCATAATAAAGATTTCAATCTTTGTTTTAATGGCTGAATTTCCATGTAGCATGGCAATGTTGTTTCTATGTTCTAAGGCAATGTTGATTGTATGGGGGATTGTCACGTTAATGCACTTTACGAATACAATGTTGACGTTCAGTTCTTTAGAACAGTTCTGCAGAACTTTCTTCAAAACACAGTTCTTTAGAACAGGATCTTTAGAACAGTTCTATAGAACTTGGGTCCTAACGTTCTATAGCATTTCTATTGAATATTTCTATAGAATTTCTATAAAATTTGGGTCCTAAAGTTCCATAGCATTTCTATAGAATGTTTTTGTAGAAATTCTTTAGAAATGTTCTATAGAATTTATTTTAGCAGCGAATCAGTGACACATGCAGAGCTACTACAAAATTTGGTCATAACAGTTCAATTACCAAAGAAGACAAATTCCTTGTGTGTTGTTACACATATGGCAAATAAAGCCGATTCTGATGAAAACGTCACTTGATTTGATATGGCTCAGTCATGGAATGACATGCGGTGACGAGTTACGCGAGCTGATACAACACGTGGCATGAAAAACAAGGTTTAAATTCACAACGTAATCAGCGTGCACTAAGATGTGGCACACGGCAATATCGCTGCCCCCCGCGGCTGCTGTCAAACACCTGACTTAACTTTGTGCTTCTGTAGCTTCAAAGTCATGCGCGGGGCCGTGGAGAACCACACCTCTGACACATTTATTATGTGGTGATTTTTAGGGTCGGTCAGGAAATTTTAACCACAATTTTTTTTTCGAAGTCCTTGGCAAAGTACTTCAGAAAGATGAAGCTATGTTTACTCCTGAGAATGGGCATCTATTTTATTATAAAGGATCAGAAAGTGGACGCAATGGTGGAGTTCAGAATCAGAATCGGCTTTAAGGAAATTTTCTCCGGCAATTGGTGCTGCCCTGGTACGACTTTTAGAACATAGAACAAGGAACAATATAACAATAAGAACAAAAAATAAGACATTTCTGTTTATAGGAACTATTCCTTGTAAGATGGGCAAGATGTAAAATCTATATAGATAGGTGTATTTACAATGTCAACTGTGCAAAGGAAGCAGTTTGTCACGACCCATCGAAACAGAGATAGGACCCAAATGCAGGAGTCGGGAGACGCAGAAAGCACACAGACAGGAAAACCAAGGAGTGGCTCCGTAAGAAGCATATCAAGGTTCTGGCATGGCCTAGCCATTCTCCAGACCTAAATCCAATAGAAAATCTTTGGAGGGAGCTGAAACTCCGTGTTTATCAGCGACAGCCCAGAAACCTGTCTGATCTATAGAAGATCTGTGTGGAAGAGTGGGCCAAAATCCCTCCTGCAATGTGTGCAAACCTGGTGAACAACTACCGGAAATGTTTGACCTCTGTAATTGCAAACAAAGGCTACTCTACCAAATATTAACAATGGTTTTCTCAGGTGTTCAAATACTTATTTGCAGCTGTATCACACAAATAAATCGTTAAAAAAAATCATACATTGTGATTTATGAATTTTTCTTTTTAGATTATTTCTCTCACAGTGGACATGCACCTACGATTAAAATTTCAGACCCCTCCATGATTTCTAAGTGGGAGAACTTTCAATATAGCAGGGTGTTCAAATACATCTTTTCTTCACTGTAAGAACAAACTAAAGAAATGCATGGAAGAAACACAGACCATAGACACAATGTATAGATTTAGTCAAACTATACATTAACGTTACAACCACGACAGGTATCACTCCATTTGAAACACTGTTAGGGAGACCATACAAATTACCGATATTTTCCACACAATGGGGGATCGATGACAAGGCAAATTTGGCAAACTACATGAAAAAAACATTGGAGGAAAGAAAAGGGGAATTCTGGTGGTCTAGATTAACAATGTATCCAATAGGTCATGTCATATGTACTATATCTTGAAAACGTCGTGTTGATCCTCTCTTATTGCCTGCATGGGCGCTAAAGCATTACTATGTGTCAGCAGAAATCCCACCACAGTGTACCCTGGAGGTAATGACTAAAACAACTCCTAACACCACTTGTTAGAAATGGAATCATGTTTATCCAACAACTAAGGCAATAAATGATAAACTGAAATTTTCTACGAATGTTGCATTGGGTAACTTCTCCTATGTTAGCTTTACAGGAACAGGTGTTCAGGTGGGAAGTCTCAATAAAACATGGTGTCGTGATATCCATCTGCAAACTGTCCCATTGCTCCCACGCAGCGATATCTGGTGGTGGTGTGGTGGTTAAAAGTTGTTTGACGCACTGATAAATAGATCAGGAATGTGTGGACTGGTATCACTGCTCTTACCTGTGATTGTGTTTCCATCCACAGCAGAGGACATACAATTGGCCCAATTCATCTTTGGACTTCCCCTCGGTTTCTCCTGAAGGCAAAGGTCTTCTTGGAAAGATGGAGATCCAACATACTTTGATGAAATTGGCATCCCGTGAGGTGCATCCGGTGAGTACAAGCTGGCTAACCAGATTGCTGCAGGATGGGATTCCATCTTGTTATGGGTAACCCCGAATAAAAACCTTGACAGAATCAACTACATACATGACAATGTACAGAAACTAGGTAACTATACGGAAGCTAGCTCTAGTGCCATAAGAGAACAATTAGCTGCAATCTCACTCATGGCATTACAGAACCGCATCGCTGTCGACATGCACCTGGCTGAAAAGGGTGGCGTCCAATGTTCCCTCTAAGCTGCGCAACTGAGCATTTGCGTACTTGTCGCACACTCTCAGCGCAGAGGAAAACAGATCCAGCGCAGTGAACTACAGTCTAAAGTCTTTTTTTTTTTTTAACATGGTACCTACTTCCTAGTTTACCGCCACCATTTTAAAGCGGTAAACTCATAATTACAAACACTGGGGTATGTGAACAAGAGAAGAAAAAGTGGTGAAACTGGATGAGATTTTTTTTTTTTTGGAGTAAAAAAGGTCTGGTCTAAAGCCAAAGTAGAAAGTGCAGGATGAGATGGTGTGTAATGTTAAAATTCCACCTTGGCACAGCCCGACTGAGGATGAAAGCACGGATGATACATTGCCCAAAAAGCTAATTCTGTATTTTAAATATATGAGGCAATAAGATTATTATTATATTATAATATTCATTTATTTATTTATTATATTATTAGTGAAAAGGTTATGTTAGGACAGCAACCTGGGCTAATACCCAGTTCCAGGTGTTTTTTCAGCAGTCTCCGGCCTAATTCTGTATTTTAAATATACGAGGCAATAAGATTATTATTATATTATAATATTCATTTATTTATTTATTATATTATTAGTGAAAAGGTTATGTTAGGACAGCAACCTGGGCTAATACCCAGTTCCAGGTGTTTTTTCAGCAGTCTCCGGCCTAATTCTGTATTTTAAATATACGAGGCAATAAGATTATTATTATATTATAATATTTATTTATTTATTTATTATATTATTAGTGAAAAGGTTATGTTAGGACAGCAACCTGCGCTAATACCCGGTTCCAGGTGTTTTTTCAGCAGTTTCCAGCCTTGTGTGACTAGCCAAAGACGAAGTTGTTGTTTTTTTCTGCAGGAACCTGCTCTGAGTGTCCAGCCACAATGGAGATGTTTCTCAGCAGACTCAACAGCCTTGGGTGTCTAGTCACATCAGTTAGATGCTGTTTTGAGACTTGTGGTGGGAGTAACTGTCGAGTAATGAATGTTATCTGAACAATTATTATCATTTTATTAAATACCTTAATTTCACTTTCATCTATCGTTGTCATTCTTATAATGAGTTGTCTCATCTTTTACCATACAACCCCTTTAATGATCGATTGTCGATGAAGTTAATAACACCTACTTGTAATTCCGTTTTAAGTATTAACTCATTGATAAACTCCGTCTTAATATGAAAAACAATCCGTACAATCCCAACAAGGATTGTTAAATTTAATGAGTCAGTGACAAGTGTAATCGATTCATAAGAGATGAAGCTGCTGTAAATGCGAGTACATTGTTATCCTTTTACTTCTTCTTCTTCTTTTCCTTTCGGCTTGTCCCGTTAGGGGTCGCCACAGCGTGTCATCTTTTGGCATCTTAGCCTATCTCCTGCATCTTCCTCTCTAACCCCAACTGCCCTCATGTCTTCCCTCACCACATCCATAAACCTTCTCTTTGGTCCTCCTCTCTCTCTTTTGCCTGGGAGCTCCATCCTCAGCATCCATGCTGTCACGCTACACTCTCCCCTACCACTACTTTACAGTCAGTAACTTATGTTCCTCCCTCTTCTGGAAATAAGTGTTCACGACAGCCATCTCCATCCTTTTTGCAAAGTCCACCACCATCTGCCCTTCAAAGTTCCTTTCCTGGATGCCGTACTTACCCATCACTTCTTCATCGCCCCTGTTTCCTTTACCAATATGTCCATTACAATCTGCACCAATCACAACTCTCTCGCTGTCTGGGATGCTCAGAACTACTTCATCTAGTTCCTTCCAGAATTTCTCTTTCAACTCTAGGTCACATCCTACCTGTGGGGCGTAGCCGCTAACCACATTATACATAACAACCTCAATTTCAAATGTTAGTCTCATCACTGCACCTGATACTCTTTTCACCTCCAAGACATTCTTAGCCAGCGCTTCCTTTAAAATAACCCCCACTACATTTATCTTCCCAAGTACTCCGTGGTAGAATAATTTAAACCCTGCTCCTAAACTTCTAGCCTTACTACCTTTCCACCTCCTCTCTTGGATGCACAGAATATCAACCTTTCTCCTAATCATCATGTCAACCAACTCCTGAGCTTTTCCTGTCATAGTCCCAACATTCAAAGTCCCTACACTCAGTTGTAGGCTCTGTGCATTCCTCTTTTTCTTCTGACGCTGGATCCGGTTTCCTCCTCTTCTTTGACTTCGACCCACAGTAGCTGAATTTCCACCGACGCCCTGCAGGTTAGCAGTGCCGGGGGCGGGCGTTGTTAACCTGGGCCACGACCGATCCGGTATGGGATTCTTTAGATGAACGCTCATATTTGTTTGGCACAATTTTTACGCCGGATGCCCTTCCTGACGCAACCCTCTGCATTTATCCGGGCTTGGGACCGGCCTACAGATTGCACTGGTTTGTGCCCCCATAGGGCTGCATTACATTGTTATCCTTTTACTAATAAGGCTAATAAGTGAGGATAGACCGGATTGGCTTTGCAAAACTAAAGGCAGTTATTTCACCTTGACGAATTCATCTTGACACCAGCTTAGGAAGCTCCCGTCCCCCGGCATATGCAGTTGGGGTAGAGGGGAAGCTTGACGCTTTAAATGGAGATTAATTTTTCCCAATTTGTTCTGTGGATCAGCGGAATCTGACAACCTGGAATTGGACGAACACACGGAAGGACCCCAAAAGGGCCTCCTTCCAACAATTGGTGACCCTGACGTGATTCTGAACCATCCATTGGAGCAACAGGCAGAAATTTTGGTGCCACAATTGACAAGGTAAGAAGACATTTATCTTCTCAATCTAATTTCTGTCTGTCGGCCAGGGTGTGGTAACGTTTCACTTCCTATTGTTTGAAATGGAATAAGAGGCTGTGAAATGTGATCTTATGGCCAGAAAGTAAAGAGAATAAAAGTGCATAAGTACAAAGGGAAACAGAGAAATAACCAATACATTAAGTGTTGCAATTAGCACAAAGAGAAGGCGAATTCACTCTGTCCTGTTTTGTCTTAAGAGGCGGTGTTGTTCCCTTGTGGAATCTGAGATACCACAATTTCCTCAAACCAAAAACTACTTAATGTATGTGGAGTAAACTGTCGGGGACAGAGAGAAAAAAGAAACCTGTCGGGGACAGAGAGAAACAGTAAACTGTCAGGGACAGAGACAAATCACACCAGATACATTATACTGTGAATAGAGGTGGTTTCGTTCTATTAGAGAATCATAGAAACAGTAATTCCTAATTTTGCGGTGTAAGACGCAACATCGTTCTTCAGAAGAATCTTAGATGTCTTAAAATTCCTCACGTTACGGTGTGAAGTCACAGACATTCCGCCACCTTATTCTACTGCAGTGGAATCGCAGTATTACAAATGTACAAAACGTTGCAAAATGCATCCGATTTGATGTGTCCTGTAATAAGTGTGGAGTTGCTGTGTGATTGGGATGAAATGAGAGACACACTTCCCCAAACGCGAGCAGCCACAGACTCATCACACAATAATGTTACTGTGGCTTTCTGGGCTGGTGTCACCGCCTCTATTAATCACATGCAAGACACTGTTAATGATTTATTGCTCCATAAAGAAAATGACAATTTTTGCATGATGTTGCCAAATTTAAGGTAGTGCTCGCAGGACACGCAGAAATTCCTCAAATACCGCACGACTGATTATTAAATCAATTGCGCGACGCTGACCGTAACGCCCAATGCCGCATAGATGAAACAACACAGCAAACATTGAGAGTGCGGTCCAAGTCCGAACGTATTAGAAGTGACGAGAAAGGGGAGGTGCTGAATGCCATAAATAATTTAGCTAAGAATATTGAAAAATCCGAAGGTTTTGATACATCATCATAATTGCGTGACGCATCCACCGCAGATTGTTCTGTCTGACCTGGTCTTTGCTTCAAAATCCAATGAGAATGCTGATTCATTTATTGACCGTGCTTTGGTTGAGTTCCCTCAGCGAACCGAGCACCAGCCCACTGCCACCACACTATATTTTCAAATTTTCCGTGCTTCTATATTAAAGGGGGTACACAATACTTTCGATGGGGCATAATCCCGATCTCCCTGGAGCCACCCATGATAGATGGCTGACTCATTTGAAATATTATTTGAGGAAACACACCAAAGAAATTGACACAAAAGTAGAAAAATGTAAAAATGCTAAATCCCAATTGACCACGTTACAATTACAAACTTAACAGAAACAAAATGATTCCAAGGTCCACTTTCAAACTCCTCACGCGCCTAATAGTGGTGAGTGTCATGTGCATAATCCGGCCCTGTCACTCCACAGGGTGTCTATTTCTGTTCTTGCAACTCCACCGACGAACCGCATCGCTACATTGAATGGCAGGCCACTTGGAGAGACCGACCCCACTCCAGGGGAGCATGCTTCAGCTGTGGAAAAATGGGACATTGGCCTCGTGACTGCCGCGCATCGCAGCTTCCTTGACACTGGGCCAACAGAGGAAGAGGCAGGAGACAGTATGGTGAGCGGGGCCATGGTGGCCATCGTCACCAAGCTCCATTTGGAGCTCCACCTGTGGCTCCACAGCCACCACATGCTCCCCCACCCATCCAACTGGCGCCACCTGCTGGCCAATACATGCAACCACCGAACCAGCAGTATTTGCCTCCACCTGCTGGCCAATACATACAGCCACCGAACCAGCGGTATTTGCCGCCAACTGCTGGCCAGTACCCGCAATGATGGGGCCCTGAGTCCAATGGACACGGCTTGCAGAAACCGATGATCAGCCTAACAGTAGGAGGAACTGTTATACCTTTTATGGTCGACACTGGGGTGAAACACTCCACAGTCACGCCTCTGGCTCCTGGATGTTCCCTCACGGCTGGTGGCATCCCACTTATTGGATTCAAGGGTGAAGAAATTATCCTGACTCACACCACGGCTATTACCATTCAATGTTATTCACAGACTCTCATGCATTCTTTTGTGTATGCCCCCAACTGCCCGGTCAATTTAATGGGGAGGGATCTCCTCATCAAAGACTGTCCCAATTATCAAATACAGCCCTGATGGACTTTTTCTACAGTTTCCGGATGGAAACACTTTCCACTGCTCTACGGAGAATGAGTATTCTGATACCCAACTACTGGACATTATGGCTGCCATGGATTTGACAACTTCGCCCTTGTGACATGGTTTGTGATCGTATGCACTCCACTCTATACTATGACAGGTGCGGCGACGAGGTTTATGCAGATTCATTTCAAAATGTCGAATGCGATGTTTGGCAATTGAACATCGGTGATTTATTTGTATGAAAACCTGGAGTGGCATTCAACACTTCATTGAGTGATGAACAATTAAAATGATACATGATGGTTCACCCAACCGTTCAGTGCAGAGTGAATTTTCTTCCGTAGTTTTTTTGTACACAACAATGCAGTTCTCTTCCAAACAGACCATCAGCTATGTTACTGTTGGAGTGGGTGAGTGAGTTCAGCAAAGTTTGGAACATGATGCCTGAAGTAGTTGGAAAGACCGAGAAAGGCCAGCATGGTTTTGACATTTGTTGGTTTTGGGTGATAGAGGATATCATCTTGTGAGAGGGAGACATTCCTGTACCATGGCATGAGATCTGACGTTGGAGAAAGGAAACCTGTGGTTGGGAAATCTGGAGATTGGACTTGGAACACTTGAGTCCAACAGAGGCCAAATGAGAAAGCAAATAACTAGTTGCCTCAAGACAGGAAGTTTCAGATGGAGCCGCCAGCAAGAGACCATCCACATACTGCACCAGGAGAACCCCATGAGGCAAAGCGGAGACACCAACTGACAAAGACAGTCATTGAAGAGTGCAGGTGAAAGGACAAAGCCTTGAGGCAGGTGATGGTAGCAGTAGCAAACACCATTCTAAGTGAAAACAAAAAAACTGCTTCATTGAAGGATGAAGCAAAAGAACACATTAGCCAAGTCGATACAAGTGAAAAGAGTGTGGGCCGATGTAATTTGGGAAAATGCTGAGTGTGGGTTCGGGACGGGCAAAGTGAGGGTAAAAACGACCGCATTAATTGCTTACAGGTCATGGACCATGCGAAACTTTCCAGTGTTTTTCTTTTCAACAGGTAATTGGCGGTGTTAAAATCAGAGCCAGGAATTTCACACAAAACTCATGCTTTGAGAAAGCCATCAATTGTTTCTGAAATGCCAATCATCCCAGCCTCTTTTACAGAGTATTGCGGAACATATATTTGTCCTGGTTTCATCTGAAACACAACAGGTGATACGTTGCAGAGACCAACATCAGAGGGATCCATGGACCACAACGATGTGGGGAATCAAGAAGTTGACCAACAAAATCGCTGTCGTTGTTTCACGTCCATGGTGCCTATACAGAAGCTGGTGGTCCAAAACAGAAGTGGGTAAAAATGTGTTACACTGAATCCAATAAGCATCACGTGACAGGGAGTAGAGCAATAGAGAGTGAAAGAAATCTTGCCAATCAGTGGCCGCCGTGCATGCCAGGACAAACGGACCGAGATCCTTCGCTCTATGCTGAGGCGAGACCATCAAGGAGACATGTGGGTGACAAGAAGGCATGGAAGGATCCGAGGGATCCGCCATACCATTTGAATTGTTCAGGAGTCAGGAACACCGGAAAGGCGACACCTGGTTGACTGCAAACAAATCAACCGTGTTCAATTTCCATATGTTGTTTTCAATTTCCTGAAATGCCTCGCTATAGCTCTCATCCCCTGATCTGTCATAGTACAGAGTGCAATGCATACAATCAGTTACCATATCATAAGATCTGAGGTTACGAACCAAAGGTGACCAGAGAGTCCAAAAGTGTTCAGCTTTGAGCCAACCACTGGAGTCAATATCTACTCTTACCCAGTAGATGTCGGCAGTGGCGTATGCCACAGGGTTTTGTTAAACAAGGGAGGCAGAGCAGCAGTAGATGTTACCATCCGGAAATTCCAGGATGAGTCCATCAGGGCTGCATTTGATGAGAGGGCATGTGGTGATGAAGAAATCTCCTTGAATGCAAAAAGTGAGATGCTTTTTGCTGCTGTGATTGCTGCTGGTGCTGTGCAAGATAACCTCTCCCTCGGGGTTGGTTTTAACCTCCTTGATTGTAGCTACGTGCAGGTTGTTGGCCTCTGGCTCTGCCTCTCCATCCAGACGCTTGAGGTCGCTGTCTCCACTCGTGGGCCCAATGACCAGGCCGTCCACAATTGAAGCACATGTTACGGCCACCGGGGGGTGGGGGGGGTGGAGGGGGGAACCTCGACCCATGAATTAACCTGCTTGATACATGATGCAGTCGGAATCGACAGAGGGAAGTGAGATCACAGCAAGAGTGGCTTTTTCCTGATTTTTCAGATTTTGCCACTGCAACATGCCAAGTTGTGTTTTTGTAATTATGTGTCTGTCTAACTTGGACTCATTTTCTTTAGCATGTCTCCCCAAATGAGGTTTAAGATGCAACAACCACCAGTCAACCTCAGCACCAGGAAGGTCCAGATTGGTCTCCATGCCCTGCATTACAAACTTGGGAACACCCTTCAAAATTGCTGCTCGGAACACTTGCAAATGCAAGGCGGAGGCCATAGGGCTGCGTCCTGTTTTCAGAGTGTAATCAGTGAGGGCCCGGTCAACAAAAGCTATGGCCTCCTCATCTGCTTTGGGAGCAAACACCAGATCTGAAATTATACACTCAGGGAGTGGAAACAAACTATTTAAAGCTGGAGACAAGGTTAAGTAATTTTCTCACGGAAGAGATTGATTATCACGGATAGAAGAAAAACCTGAATTTTGCATCAGGGTATTCAACTGTGAAAGCGGACATGATTGTGTAAGGAGAACACGGATATCACCTGCTGTTAACATTTGTCCGGTAACCGCTCTCTGCACTGTCTGAAGCCAACTGGCACCACCAGATTGCATAGGCGGAAGTTTCTGCATCAACACACTCACACTCACTCAGTGGGAGAGAAAGGTTTGTTAAAACACAGCAGAGATGCCAGTAGCTGGGTCAACTTTGGCTAACATGGGTGCCTGCAAAATTTGGGAATGAGTCACAGGCCGATGAGGAGGAAAAGCTGGACCTTCGGAAGATTCCTCTGGGTCTTCAGGATCCCTGGTTCGTTCAAGAACAGATTCAGGGTGGGCACCTGAAACATTCTGGACATGAGTCTTTATTTCTGCTATTTGTAAAGCTGTTGGGATGTTTAATTGGAAAGAGTTCGATCCATTTTGAAAAGGCATCCTCCATTTTGTTTTAAATCGACTCCTCCCCTTTCTCTCTTTTTTTCTTTAACGCGGAGGGTGGACCTCCTTGCACACTGACGCGGCCAACAACTCAAAGAATTCAGCCTTAAAAAATGCAAATGTATAAAAAACAGGAATGAGAACAGTAGATGTACAAGACATGTAGCCTCCATTGGCCTTGCACTCACACACACTTACACACACACACACGCTTGCCTCACCATGCTACAATCGTGTGTGTGCGCACATGTGAGGCACTCACCCACGAGCCAGCAGATGCCGAAGGACGCCCCTTTTTGTTTTTTTAACCTACCATTGGGTGTCGTCATACCCATTTTAGACCATTTTATTAAGGTCACTAATTTCTACAATTTATGTTATCTCTCAGATGGATTATTAAAATTGTTATATGTATTTATTTATTTTTTTTTTTCAAAAACTGCTCGAGCCTCTTTATTTTAACGAAACAGTCCTTTGATTTCGAATAAGGAATTCTAGTCTCTAGGATTCTCCGAAAAGAACGAGACTACTACTGGTCCAGAAAGTTTTGGACTGACCTCAACCTACCAGTGTGTCCGGCAGTCACGGGATTTACAACCTTTTTGTGCTGGCAAGGATATATGTGGCTGTTGAGCCGAGCCCCACTGAGGACATGAGGACTGCATAATTATGCAGTCATGACTAAATATGGGCATAAGACATACCTCAGTGTGAAACCTGAGAGGGACATATAGAGTTAGTGGTGCATATCCCACATAGTCATGTGTAGGAAGTAGAGCCTCCTGCTACTGCACAGAGGCACGCAGGAAGACCTTGTGCCACTGGATCAAGTTGATGAAAGAAATACTCCACTGGATGGTGTTGAAAAACACTGATGTCAAATTTCCGTAGCATTCGTCTCCAAACTAAACAAAGGGCTTGGATGAGTCCAGAATCACAGAGTAGGGCAGGATTTAAAGGCATGCGTGAGGATTTCAAAGTCACTGGTAGCCTCAAGTGTTCATTTGATATGCGATGAAGAAGTCAGTGATGTGTCCAAAGTGAGAGAATGCATGACAAAGTCTTGAGCACAAGAATTTGGTATGAAATGTCTACAATTAGAGCACATACACAAAAATGACAACACCTGTCTCTTTGTGAGTGGTTTGGGTGTGTCAACAATAGCCTGTACATGATGCTGGGAAATCATTTTTTACTTGTGGAGTGGTCCTAGGAACTCAACTTCTTGTGATACAACTGCAGTTTTGATCATCAGAATCAAAATCTGAATCAGCATCAGAATCAGCCTTATTTGGTCAAGTGTGTAAAAAAAAAAAAAACACCCAAGGAATTATTCTCCGGCGGACAGTGCTGCTCTGGTACGACATACAGAACAAAGAAAAACAAAGCAGGAAGCACAAAGAACAACAGACATTTCTATTTATAGGAACTATTCCTGATAAAAGTCGTCCAAGATGTAAAATCTTCTTCGTTGAGAACGAAGATAAGTGTCTCAACGTAACACAATGCGTAAAACTTGTACAGAGTCTCTTTGCCCATTCTTGGTTCCTGTAATAGACCAGTGCAATGACAGTGCAAAGACAATTGTGCAAAGGGAGCGAGTTAAAGTGACGAATCATGCGAAAGTCTACAAAATAAATTACTAGTACTGTAATTGACTGGACCAGCCGAATCTACGTGTCACAACAATGGCACAAGGCAAAAAATGGTATATTTGCTGATTAAGAATATGACTTAATTGCCAGAGGGGGAAAAACAGTTTGAATGCCTGATCCTCGCATAGGTACCCTCGCTGTTGAGATGTTCAAGGATGAAGTGCAGACCCTTGTTGACTGCATCATTCGCAGACCTGTTAGCTCAATAGGCGAACTGTAGTGGGTCCACCTGGAGACCTGTGAAGCTCTTGAGATGGCATACAAAGGACTTCATGACCACAGATGTCAGGGCAACAGGCCTGTAGTCATTAAGAACAGAGAGCGCTGCTTTTTTGGGGACAAGTATAATGGTGGCGCGTTTGAAGCAGGCTGGTACTTCACACAGTTCTAGAGACCCGTTGAAGATCTTTGCAAAGACAGGAGCAAGTTGGTCGGCGCAGACCTTGGGGCAGGACTGGGACACAAGGTCTGGGCCCGGTGATTTGTTGATCTTTTGTTGTTTGAACATCTGTCTAATGTCCCCTTCATGGATGCTAAATGGTGGAGAGGGAGGTGGAGTGGAAGGTGGTGTGGCTTGGTGCGAAGTGTGGAAGTGTCTATTTCGAATCTGCAGTAAAAGCTATTTAGGTCTTCGGCTAGCCCGCTCTTGTTTTCTACCGGGGGTGAACGTCACTTGTAATGAGTGAGCGATTGTAGACCGTGCCGAACTGATTTGGAGTCATGAGCCCTGAGATGTTTTTCCAGTTTAATTGCATAGTCTTTCTTTGCACTGTTAATTTCTGTAGTCTTAATCTTTAGATTGTAGAGGGCCCTGTCCCCACTACGCTATGCAATCTCTGTAGCCTGGCTGAAAACCATGGTTTGTTGTTATTGAACGTGCGAAAGGATTTTGTTGGAACACACACACACACACAGCTCCTCACAGAAACTCACATTTGCAGTAACAATATCCATGTATTCATCTGAGCGGCGTGCTGAATTTTCAAAGGCACTCCAATTTGTACAGTCAAAGCAGGTTTGAAGTTTTAATTTGGCCTTGTTGGTCCACTTTTTAAGTGATTTTCTAAAAAGGCTTCGCACATTTAAGTGCTTGCCTGTATGTCAGTATTAGTACAGATCAGTGATCAGAGGAGCCAATGGGTGTATGAGAAATTGCACGATATGTGTTTTTTATGGATGTGTTAAGACAGTCTAGTGTGTTGCCCAGGCTAACGCCTGCCCCGAGCACTGTTAATTTGCAAGCCGTAGGTAGAAATTCAGGTAATGTAGGTCAAAGACAAAAAAGAGGAGGAAAGGGACTTAGTCGGCAGAAGAAGAGGCAAGCACAGGCCCTACAACTGTGTGCAAGGACTTTGAATCTTGGGACTATGACAGGAAAAGCCAAGGAGTTAATTGACATGAGGATTAGGAGAAAGGTTGACGTATTGTGCATCAAAGAGAGCAAGGGGAAAGGGAGTAAGGCGATAAGTTTAGGTGTATGATTTAAATTATTCTATCATGAAGTAGATGGGAAGAGAAATGGAGTAGGGGTTATTTTAAAGGAATAGCTGGCTAAGAATGTCTTGGAGGCGAAAAGAGTATCAGATGTGCATAATGTGATTAGCGGCTATGCCCCACAAGTAGGATGTGACCTTGAGTTGAAAGAGAAATTTTGGAAGGAACTAGACAAAGTTGTCCTGAGCATCCCAGAGGGAGAGAGTGTTGTGATTGGTGCAGATTTCAATGGACATGTTGGCAAAGGAAACAGAGGTGATGAAGAAGTGATGGGTAAATGGTGGTGGACTTTGCAAAAAGGATGAAATTGGCAGTGGTGAACACTTATTTCCAGAAGAGATAGGAACATTGTGACGGACAATAGCGGAGGTTATTGATTGTAAGGTTGTGTTGGGAGAGAGTGTAGCTCGACAGCATAGAATGGTGGTGTATAGGATGACTATGGTAGCGGGTAGGAGGATTAAGAAGACAAAGGTACACCAGAGCATCTGGTGTTGGAAGTTGAGGAAGGACGAATGTCGTGTGGCCTTTCGGAAAGAGGTGAGACAGGCTCTAGATGGACAGGAAGAGCTCCCGGAAGACTGGAATCCTCCTGTTAAGGTACTCAGAGAGGCAGGGAGGAGAGTACTTGGGGTGCCTTCTGGTAGGAAAGAGGAGAAGGAGACTTGGTGGTGGAACCCCAAAATACAGGAAGTCATCCAAGGAAAGAGATTAGCGAAGAAGAAGTGTGACATGGAGAGGACTGAGGAGAGGCGGAAGGAATACATTGAGATGCGACGTTGGGCAAGGTAGAGGTGGCGAAGGCTAAACAAGAGGCATATGACGACACACCAGGTTGGATACGAAAGAGGGAGAAAAGGATCTCTACAGGTTGGCCAGACAGAGGAATAGAGATGGGAAGGATGTGAAGCAAGTGAAGGTGATTAACGATCGCGATGGAAATGTTGACTGGTGCTCGAAGTGTGCTAAGTAGATGGAAAGTACTTTGAGAAGTTAATGAATGAAGAGAATGGGTGAGAAAGTAGAGTCGAATAGGCAAGCGTGAATAACCAGGAAGTGGCAATGATTAGTAAGGGGGAAGTTAGAAAGGCACCGAACAGAATGAAAAATGGAAAGACAGTTGGTCCTGATGAAACACCAGTGGAGGTATGGAAGCAATTTCGAGAGGTGGCTGGGGAGTTTTTGACCAACCTATTCAATAGAATACTCGCAGGAGAGAAGATGCCAGAAGAATGGCAAAAAAGTGTGCTCTAGTGTTCTAGTTCCCATTTTTAAGAACAAAGGTGATGTTCAGACCTGTGGAAACTATAAAGGAATAAAGATGATAACCCACACAACGAAGCTATGGGAAATAATAGTGGAGGCTAGAGTCAGGACAGAAGTATCTGTGAGCAACAGTATGATTTAATGCCTAGATAGAGCACCACAGATGCATTATTTGCCTTGAGGATGCTCGTGGAAAAGTACAGAGAAGGTCAGAAGGAGCTACATTATGTCTTTGTAGACCTAGAGAAAGCCTATGACAGAGTACAGAGACGAACTGTAGTATTGCATGCGCAAGTCTGTTGTGGCGGAGATATATGTTAGAACAGTACAGGACATGTATGAGGGCAGCAGAACAGCAGTGAGGTGTGCCATTGGTGTATCAGAAGAATTAAAGGTGGGACTGCATCAGAGATCCATGCTGAGCCCCTTTCCTGTTTGCGGTAGTAATGGATAGGCTGACAAATGAGGTTAGACTGGAATCCCCTTGGACTATGATGTTCGGAGATGATATTGTGATCTGCAGTGAAAGCAGGGAGGAGGCGGAGGAACAATTAGAAAGATGGAGGCACTCACTGGAAAGGAGAGGAATGAAGATTAGCCGAAGTAAAACAGAATATATGTGCATGAATGTGAGGGGAGGAGGAGGAGTGAAGCTTCAGGGAGAAGAGATAGCGAGGGTAGATTACTTCAAATACTTGGGGTCAACAATAGAGAGCAATGGAGAGTGTGGTAAAGAAGTGAAGAAACGGGTCCAAGCGGGGTTGAACAATTGGCAAAAGGTGTCTGGTGTTCTATGCGACATAAGAGTCTCCGCTAGGATGAAGGGCAAAGTTTATAATACAGTGGTGAGGAAAGAAGAAGAACAATAGTCTAGTGTGTTATTTGCCCTTGTCAGACATTTCTCCCGTGCACCATTTCTCATTGATGTAAAAGCATCTTCCACCAACTTTCAATTTCTTTGTTAGCTCCAGGACGCTGCATGGTGTTGAAAGCCCAGTAGTGTAATGGTGGTGTCTGTAGTCCGACCCCAAAGCCAAGTCTCTGTAAAGCCCAGGGCTGCAGAATGTCAAAAGTCTTTGAAGGTCCTGATAAGAAGCAGAAGTTCATCCATTTTGTTGGCTCGGGATCGTAAAGGATGTTTTGTAGCCTTCTGATGCAAATTGTTTTCACAAAACAATCATATCAGTCTCACACTGTTCTTTGGTGGGAACACCAATAACAAATAATCTACATATTGTAGCAAAACTGTGCCCAGTGTGAGTGTCAAGGGTTCAAGACTGCGGGAGAGTGCTTTGCAGATGAGAGTGGAGCTTCATGTCAGACACTGGCGTAAGCGGTTCCAAGTGTACGTTTTCAATTTGAAAGTCAAAGCAAACCAAAATTGTGAATCTTTGTGAACTGGCACATAAAAAAAAATGCATTACAAAGGTTAACAACTGAAAACCACTTTGTGACATTGTGGCGCTTGAGGATCTGGTTGATTCGGGTTGGTTGGGCAGACTTGAATGGTAAGCATGGTTGTCTCACTTTTCTTTGGGCATCTTTTTGTTTGTACTTTTTCTCATATCACACTGTTTTGTTCCTGAAGTGAAATCTCTGGTTTGTTGCATGACTGTCACAGCTTTTGATTGTGATGCACATTTTCACTATTCCATCTCTGACAGGCATTTTCCTGACCTCTTCCCTTTAGTCTCACTGCCTGGGTGATGTCGACCGTTATTCACTTTTCTCATTCTGAATCTGCGAATAGCGTGAAGGATTTTCTAAACCGGCGGTGTGAATTTCTGGATGACTGTGAGGTTTTTGTTTTGTTGATGCGTGATGATTTGCTTTTTCCTTTTTTATACCTTAGCTTTATTTATTGTTTTACTTTCTTCTAACTTGTTCATGTTAATATTTAGTGGGATTGCTTCGCTTTTGCTTTTTTAGATCGCTAATGTTGAGTGCTTAGTTACTTGTTTGGCTTTGTTTTTAGTGTTTTGATGACTGTTTTTGATGTTTGGATTTTAATCCGTAGGGTTGACTGATGTAGTGGTAGATTGAGTAGGTTGGATTAATCAAAAGGCGTGAAACTGTGTTGTCAGATTTATGTTTTACATATATACCAAATATTTGTTATATTAGTTCTACCTTCAACTTGAACAGATTTTATCTGTTGTGCCTTTTAGTTCTCCCAGTCAGGGTACTCCTCATGTGATGTTGTTCCTACCAGCTCCTTGTGTATACAGCTGGACATAGATAACAGTCTTGTTTTCTCTTTCTGTCTGTTTCTCGTTTATATAATGAAAGGACTTGATTTAATTTAATTTAATTTAATTCTTTTATAAGTGGTGACAATTCGCAAGATTCGTACCCTTTTCTTTGTTTGCAAAGACTTTCCATTGTTTTTGTAATAAAAATCCACAAAGACAAGATTGTCTCCTTTCTTATGGTGTCAGAAAAAGATTTTGGCAAAAGACTTGGTACACATGAGTGCCGGTATCTCCGAAAAATGCACACTTCTGTGCACATATGCAAACGTTCATGTCGCGGAAGTTTTTTTTTTTTTTCTTCTTATGGATACATGGTACCTACCCTCTTTTTTTTGCTACAATCTGACATTCAGAAGAAGGGTTTCTTCCGTTCACTAACTCTGCTTGGCTTAGAGATCATGTGTTTCATGTGAGCTTTTACGATTGTGGAAGTTTTTTTTTTTTATTTCTAATGACAAAGCACCTGAACGCACTCTCTTTTTTTGCCACGATCGCCCAGTCTAAGTACCAGTATCGCACAGCTGCACAATGCGTCCACACACAGTTTGCTCAAGTTCATTGTGGTCGTTGAGAGCGTACTTTGCTTGCATTGATTCCGGCATTTGCGTGCCCGCTTTTCTTGAGTTCATTACGGTTGTTACAGGTATTGTGACAACAAGCTGAGGGTGTGTGGATCTGTGTCGATGTGTGAGTGAGACTTCACTGCGCAGGCACGTACAGCGAGAGGGTGGGAAGGAAAAAAGGCATTTTGGCAACCGGGGAAGAGTATCTTTATTGTTCCCGGCACACAGATGAGCTGTGCAACAAGAGAAGGGAGTTAACCCAGAGGAGGACAACATTCTTTTTCTTTTCCTTTTGGCTTATTCCTATCTAACACCCACTGTCCTAATGTCTTCCCTCAAAACATCCATTAACCTTTTCTTTGGTCTTCCTCTCACTCGTTTGCCTGGCAGCTCCATCCTCAGCACCCTTCTACCAGTATACTCACTCTCTCGCCTCTGGACATGTCCAAAACATTGAAGTCTGCTCTCTCAAACCTTGTCACCAAAACATCCAACTTTGGCTGTCCCTCCAATAAGCTAATTTCTAATCCTATTCAAGATGTTCACTCCGAGTGAGAACCTCAACATCTTCATTTCTTCCACCTCCTGTTCTGCTTCCTGTTCTTTTTTCAGTGCCACTGAATCCGTATATCATGGCCAGCCTCGCCACTGTTTTAAAAATTTTGCCCTTATCCTAGCAGAGACTCTTCTGTCACATAACACACCACACAGCTTCCACGAGCTGTTCCAACCTGCTTGGACCAGTTTCTTCACTTCCTTATCACACTCACCATTGGTGTGGATTGTTGACCCTAAATATTTGAAGTCCTCCACCCTCACTATCTCTTCTCCCTGTAGCCTCACTCTTCCCCCTCCACCTCTCTCATTCACGCACATATATTCTGTTTTACTTCGGCTAATCCTCATTCCTCTCCTTTCCAGTGCATGTCTCCATCTTTCTAATTGTTCCTCTGCATGCTCCCTGCTTTCACTGCATATCACAATATCATCTGCAAACATCATGGTCCAAGGGGATTCCAGTCTAATCTCATCTGTAAACCTATCCATTACCACAGCAAACAGGAAGGGGTTCAGAGCTAATCCGACGCAATCCCACCTTCACGTTAAATTCTTCTGTTACGCCTACGGCACACCTCACCACTGTTTTGCTGCCCTCATACATGTCCTGTACTATTCTAACATATTTCTCCACCACACCAAACCTCCGCATGCAGTCCCACAGTTCCTCTCTCAGTCCTCTGTCATGGGCTTTCTCTAGCCACCTTTCCAAATTGCTTCCATACCTCCACCAGTATGTCATCAGGATCAACTGCCTTTCGATTTTTCATCCTTTGCGAGTGCCCGCGTCTCCCGACCACGGTCAGGTGACAATTGCTGAATAGGTAACACGTTTTTTTTGCAAACCGCCATGAGCATTGAATGAAAACAGCTTGAAGTTTCCCAGTGGGAACGTGATCTTTGGAGAAAATATTTTTTAATTTTTTTCTCTCAAACTGGAAGGGGAAAATGCAGTTAAAGGGTATGGAATGCAGTTAAAGGGTATGGAAAGTGTTCAAATCGACTTTTGCTTATACTATACAGTTTTTTATGCTGAATTTGAATCTGAAATCAGATTTGCAGAAAACACTTATAGGTATCGATTATTAGCAAAGGTTGATTGCACATTGATGAATTCCCCGAGCACACGACGGAAAATCTCGAGAAGATTTGTGACGTCACACCAAGAAAAAAAACATACCTGCAGTGCAAGATTAATTTGAGAATGATGACAAATTTTCCGGTAATTGGAGCGATGGACATGATTCTGAAGGGTCCCATGAAGACGGTGAAGAACAGTGAAGTATAGAAAGGTATTAAAGGTTATCAATTTGAGCAGCTGGGCATAAAGGTTCCAATCCTTCACTAGCAGCAGTCAGACCGAGGGAGGAAAACCTACTTCGTGTTGGAAACACTGACAGGTGAGCATTTGTAAAATTGTTTTTGTATTCAGGCAAAAACTGATAATTAGAAATGGCAAAGCTATCCTGAATGAATATAGGAGGTTTTCGGTCTTGTTTTAAAATTATGCAAAGACCCAGTATTTTTTCTCAACATTTTGACACCAAGTCGCTGGAGTCAAAGTTGGTAAATTATCACAACTAAGGATTTTAAGGAACGACATATGTTAATTATATTATAATGGTTCCTGATAAAAGCAGCATTTGTCCAATCAATGCTTGTTCAAACAAAGTCCCATTCAGGAAAATTGTCATATGAGTATATTTTCTTATTGTCAGGTGATTGAGACATACTGCCTGTATACAGATTGTGAGATGGTTGGGGAATTGTAGACAGAAATAACCACATGCAACTTCCATCCTGCTGTGTGTCAAAGATTGGTGACACCGCTAACTTGCAGGGCATCAGTGGAAATTCAGACACTGTGGGTCGAGGACACAGAAGGGGAGGAAAATTTGTCGGCAGAAGAAAAAGAGGAATTCAGAGAGCCTACAACTGAGTGTAGTGACTTTGAATGTCGGGACTATGACAGGAAAAGCTCAGGAGTTGGTGACATGATGATTCGGAAAAATGTTGATATATTTTGTGCATCCAAGAGAGCAGGTGGAAAGGTAGGAAGGCAAGTAAGTAAGTAAGTTTAGGAGCAGGGTTTAAATTATTTTACCATGGAGTAGATGGAAGGAGAAATGGAGCAGAGGTTATTTTAAAGGAAGAGCTGGCTAAGAATGTCTTGGACGTGAAAAGAATATCAGATCGAGTGATGAGTCTGAAATTTGAAATTGAGGGCGTTAGTATCATGTGATTCCCGGCTATGCCCCACAGGTAGGATGTGACCTAGACTTGAAAGAGAAATTCTGTAAGGAACTAAAGGAAGTAGTTTTGAGCATCCCAGACAGAGAGAGAGAGAGAGTTGTGATTTGTGCAGATTGTAAGGACATGTTGGTGAAGGAAACGTGGGTGAAAAAGAAGTGATGGGTAAGTACGGCATCCAGGAAAGGAACTTTGAGGGACAGATGGTGGTGGACTTTGTTTTCTTTGTGCGATTACTTTAACACTGGTTCCTTACATAGGCTGCTGTTTGTATACCATTATTCCAAAGTCTGTCTGGTAATTTGCTATCCAATAACATACATCTGCCCATTTCGTAAACCGTTTCCCACCCCCTCTCAGCTGTCCCGTTTTGATGGGGCGAATAAGGTGCTGAAGTTTCATGGCAAATCACATTTTTAGTGAACAGAGCTTTAAATTCTCTGCTAGTGTATTCGCTCATATGGTGCTTAGTCTGCCAATAATCTCTCTGTTGCATGTATTACATTGCTTTTGGATTTTTTGAAGTATACAGTGAATGCATCTGAATAGTCGTCTGTGAAGACAGAATATTTGTGCCCCTCTCATAGGACCCGCTAAGTCAGTGTGGAGCAATTGTAATGGCACTGTGGCTTTTCTGTCTGGCTCCCTATTACTTGTTTGTACAAATTTCCATTTTGTGCATATTTCACATTGTTCTGCTGGTATGGATGTACTGCCTTTTATCTCCATACCATTTATCACACACTGTAATTTTGGTACATTCTCAGAATTGCAATGACCGAGGATTTCATGCCAAGTTTGCATGTCATTGCACACGTTACACTTATCATTGCTGACAATATTTTCATTAGTATGGAAGTACAATAGGTTACCACTTCCATGAAAATCAAACCTGTGGTTACTTTTGATGATCATGTAGCTGTCCTTCTTGAAAGTGACTATAGCTCCACCACTTGTCCCTCTTGCCACTGAGAAGATGTCATCTGGGTATGTTGGCACGTCCGCGACCCTTGTGAGGATAAGCAGGTAAGAAAATAGATGGATGGATGGATGGATAAAATATAAATGCTGTTGTTTTCAGATGCAATGACTGTTGGAGTATGTGAATAATCGAAGAAAAAGTGGTGTAACTGGATGAGATTTTCTCTTTTTCAAGTGAGAAAGGTCTGGTCTGAAGCCAAAGTTGAAAGTGAAAGAGGAAATGGTGTGTTATGCTAAAATTCCACCTTGCCACAGTCTGATCACAGATGAAAGCACAATACAGCGCACAAAAAGCTAATTCTGTATTTTAAATATAGGGGGCATTAACCTTAAAGGGCTGACCTTGCCTCCTGCCCGTTGACAGCTGGGATACGCTCTAGCACTCTTGCAACCCTTGTGAGGACAAGCAGCTTAAAAACATGGATGGATGAAGTTCCATTTTAGCGCTATGGGCTGTGCTTTACATTGATATTTTTTTCCAATCCATCCATCCTGGGTGCAATTTAGAGCCTCCAATTAATGCATGTTTTGTTTTTTGCCCAGAAAAAAAACACACAGGCACAGCGTGAACAACCATGCCGCTCTAAAATGGAACTATTTCATGTAATAATTTTATTTTATTTTTTTACTATTCACATCCAGCAAACGGTGGCACGTTGAAACTTCTGATTAAAGCATTGCCCTCACAGTTCTGAGAACAGGGGTTCAAATCCCGGCCCCGCATGTGTGGAGATTGCATGTTGTCCCTGTACCAGCATGGGTTTTCTCCGGACACTCCGGTTTCATCCAACATCCCAAAAAACCTGCGTTAATTGGAGACTCCAAATTGCCCTTTAATGTGATTGTGAGTGCAGATGGTTGTTTGTCTTTATGTGCCCTGTGACTGGCTGGGAACCAGTTCAGGTTGTACCCCGCCTATTGCCTGAAAACAGTTGGAATAGACTGTTTTCGACCATGTTATCTCATCCGTGCACTGCTTACAAATGCACAAATGTTCGTATGACTGTTGAAAGTGGCACAAATATGTCGAAAAAGACTTTGGAACGTTATCGGGGCTGATTAGATGTTGTTTCAAGAAACTGCTATGATAAGAAGTGTGCTTTGATCGACAATATCGACCCATATGCCTTGGAGAAACACAAATGGAGCAAGAATTTCGAACTGTGGGCATTGGTAACCTATCCAGATATCGTCAACTATCTGCTCTTCGAGACAAGCGCTTATATCATGGACCAACTAAAGAATTACAAAGGTCTGGAGACCTACAACCAACTCATCAATGGGTGGGCTTGTGAAGCGGCGGTATCCATTGTAAGCAACCTGTGTCTCCACACTGCACACTGCAATTTAAATATGGAGACTGAGGCTACTTCATTTCTGAGTGAATGCTGTCGAAAGTATTCATTCGCGTGATTACAGTCAGCGTTGTGTTAAATTATGTTGATTATCCCAATGAAAGAGGTGTAGATTATTATTATTTTCGTTTTTGCAAACATGTGCGGATAACAATCACTTTGAGGGATGAGAAAAGCAAGTGCAAACCGAATATGTGAAACAGTGAAATAAAGATTAAGACAGATTCATTATGGAGTACAGGGTGGGTTGGTGGGGGATTCAGTTCTGTTTCAGTTGCTTTCGTGGGCTGACAGAAAATACAGATTTTGAGCGACATGCATTGCATATTATGTAGGCCCTTGGAACTAAATAATACTTCTCCTTCACAGAACTTAGTTATTTCTAAGTAGGTGTGAAATTCTAAAAGGATTCAATACCTACCAAGAATAAAATGCTTCAAGCAAACTCTGGCATAAGGGAATGACTTGGCTGTAAGATCGTCCCTGTTGATACGAGACAGCCACAGTTGTCGCCGTTTAATTGATAACTGCTCAGTTTTCTCGCACTAGTTCTTGATCACAGCTAGCAGTTGAAAGATGGACGCTTGATTACACACACTTTAGTTTGAGCAACTGATATTATAGCAGTGCACTCCCATTCATACGCCTTTCTGAACTTATTTCTGCTGAGATACAGTTTGTATACTCGAATTCACCCATCCAAAATGGCGACCGTTTTCTAAAACCCGGTGGTTGTGTGACGTTGGACGACCACAGTCTAAAGGCTCCAGCACTCCCGCGACTTTTGTGGAGATAAGCAGTTTGTAAAATGGATGTTAACTGATAGCATACGCTTTGATGTTTAAAGAATTGCAAAAGTCGTTGATCAATGAGCACGTTACGACTTAATGTCAGTGTATGCACGATCTAATACGTGAACGTCGACCTTTCTAATATGGCCACTACGTCGGCACGTCAGTTTGTCAGCTCGCTACATTCGTTGACGCACCTACCCATTCGAGATGCCAGTCCTCCTCTCCGAGAAGAGAACACAGGATATGACGAATCCGTTTAAAATGGCAGCGCTGTTACCTTGTGTTTCCAAGTGCAAAACGGGTATTGGCTGTTTTTCTCCAATTTGCGATGAACACATTTTTATTTATATTTTTTATCGCTAACCTTAACGGTCCTTTATGTGATTTTGACTGCAATTTTCTACTTCAAATTTTCTTTTATTAAATAACTCGGAGGCTATATCGCACTTTCATCTATTCACGTTTAGCGTATAAAGTGGTTACTTATCAAAGATTTTATTAATATTGCTTCAGGGCTTTTGGATCGTGGTCCGATTCTTCTCCTGTCCTCATTGAGGTTTGCATCCAAAAAGGCTGGCGGTAGCACCAAGAATCATGGAGGAAAGAGCCCTGGCAGGAGATACGGCTTCAAGAAGCAAGATGGTAGTACGCAAATACTTGTGAATTTCTAAATAAATCTGGTCTTGCGAATAATTTGACCTATATGCATGTGATATGCAAATAAAATGCACCTGGCTTTCTTATAAAGATAATATGTGTAACATTACAAAAGTTGATTTTCACAGGCACAGTAGTGGAATGAAGCCACATTACACACGTATTCCATTCCAGTTACAGGGAAAAACAATGTGATGAGATTGACATATTCAATGTGTTTCATCACTTTACACAGATAAACCTGTCTTCATCACCTACCTATGGGCATATAGCTACAGTAAAAATGAAATCAGTACCACAAATCGACTATTTCAATGATCCCATTAAAATCCACATTAAAATGGTTCCAATTGCCAAACACTGCCATTTTAAAATTTGACTCTTAAAAATGAGAAAAGAGTATCAGCTGAGCTACCCCCTTACAAAGGTAAGACAAATGGGGGAATTGATGCACCTAACTTCAAACATGATTGCTTATCTCACCAAATACAGTACCTCAACTAGAACAGGTAGAATGCAATTGCCCCAAACTTTCAGACCTCCCATTAATCAGCACAAGTTTTAAACACCATGATTGTTGGACTATGACAGGAAAAGCTCAGGAGTTGGTTGACATGATGATTAGGAGAAAGGTTGATATTCTGTGCATCCAAGAGAGCAGGTGGAAAGGTAGTAAGGCTAGAAGTTTAGGAGCAGGGTTTAAATTATTCTACCACGGAGTAGATGGGAAGAGAAATGGGGTAGGGGTTATTTTAAAGGAAGAGCTGGCTAAGAATGTCTTGGAGGTGAAAAAAGTATCAGATCGAGTGATGAGACTAAAATTTGAAATTGAGGGTGTTATGTATAATGTGGTTAGCGGCTATGCCCCACAGGAAGGATGTGACCTAGAGTTGAAAGAGAAATTCTGGAAGGAACTAGATGAAGTATTTCTGAGCATCCCAGACAGCGAGAGAGTTGTGATTGGTGCAGATTGTATTGGACATATTGGTAAAGGAAACGGGCGATGAAGAAGTGATGTGTAAGTACAGCATCCAGGAAAGGAACTTTGAGGGACAGATGGTGGTGGACTTTGCAAAAAGGATGGAGATGGCTGTAGTGAACACTTATTTCCAGAAGAGGGAGGAACATATAGTGACCTACAAGAGTGGAGGTCGAAGCATGCAGATGGATTATATTTTGTGCAGACGATGTAATCTGAAGGAGGTTACTGACTGTAAAGTAGTGGTAGGGGAGAGTGTAGCTCGACAGCATAGGATGATCGTGTGTAGGATGACTCTGGTGGTGGGTAGGAAGATTAAGAAGACAAACGTAGAGCAGAGGACCATGTGGTGGAAGCTGAGAAAGGAAGACTGTTTTGCGGCCTTTCGGAAAGAGGTAAGACAGGCTCTCGATGGACAGCAGAAGCTCCCGGAAGACTGGACAACGACAGCCAAGGTAATCAGAGAGAGAGGCAGGAGAGTACTTGGTGTGTCTTTTGGTAGGAAAGGGGAGAAGGAGACTTGGTGGTGGAACCCCAAAATACAGGGAGTCATACAAGGAAAGAGATGAGCAAAGAAGAAGTGGGATACTGAGAGGACTGAGGAAAGGCGAAAGGAGTACATCGAGATGCGACGTAGGGCAAATGTAGAGGTGGCAAAGGCTAAACAAGAGGCATTTGAAGACATGTACACCAGGTTGGACACGAAAGAAGGAGAAAAGGATCTCCACAGGTTGGTCAGGCAGAGGGATAGAGATGGGAAGGATGTGCAGCAGGTAAGGGTGATAAAGGATAGAGATGGAAATGTGTTGACTGGTGCCAGTAGTGTGCTAAATAGATGGAAAGAATACTTTGAGAAGTTGATGAATGAAGAAAATGACAGAGAAGGAAAAGTTGAAGAGGCAAGTGTGAAAGACCAGGAAGTGGCAATGATTACTAAGGGGGAAGTCAGAAAGGCACTACAAAGGATGAAAAATGGAAAGGCAGTTGGTCCTGATGACATACCGGTAGAGGTATGGAAGCAATTTGGAGAGATGGCTGTGGAGTTTTGGACCAACTTATTCAACAGAATACTAGCGGGCCAAAAGATGCCTGAAGAATGGAGGAAAAGTGTTCTGGTTCCCATTTTTAAGAACAAAGGGGATGTTCAGAGCTGTGGGAACTATGGAGGAATAAAGTTGATGAGCCACACAATGAAGTTATGGGAAAGAGTAGTGGAGGCTAGACTCAGGACAGAAGTAAGTATCTGCGAGCAACAGTATGGTTTCATGCCTAGAAAGAGTACCACAGATGCATTTTTTGCCTTGAGGATGGTAGTGGAAAAGTACAGAGAAGGTCAGCAGGAGCTACATTGTGTCTTTGTGGATCAAGAGAAAGCCTATGACAGAGTACCAAGAGAGGAACTGTGGTACTGCATGCGTAAGTCTGGTGTGGCAGGGAAGTATGTTAAAATAGTACAGGACATGTATGATGAGAGCAGAACAATGGCGAGGTGTGCCTTAGGTGTGACAGAGGAATTTAAGGTGGAGGTGGGACTGCATCAGGGATCAGCACTGAGCCCCTTCCTGTTTGCAGTGGTAATGGATAGGCTGACAGATGAGGTTAGACTGGAATACCCTTGGACCATGATGTTCACAGATGATATTGTGATATGGAGTGAAAGCAGGGAGCATGCAGAGGAACAATTAGAAAGATGGAGACATGCACTGGAAAGGAGAGGAATGAAGATTAGCCGAAATAAAACAGAATATATGTGCGTGAATGAGAAAAGTGGAGTGGAAAGAGTGAGGCTCCAGGGAGAAGAGATAGCGAGGGTGGACGACTTCAAATATTTAGGGTCAACAATCCAGAGCAATGGTGAGTGTGGTAAGGAAGTGAAGAAACGGGTCCAAGCAGGTTGGAACAGCTGGCGAAAGGTGTCTGCTGTGTTAAAATGGCAAAAGATGACACGCTGTGACAACCCCTAACGGTACAAGCCGAAAGGAAAAGAAGAAGAAGATTGTTTTAAAAATCCAATAATTCTCTCCCACTACCAGTTTGGTCAGAAATTCTGGAAACCATACTATGTTAATTAGCACCATATCATTCCTCCCCATTCTGATACAATCTTGATTTTGAGATGAACAAGTCCCCTTTGTGGTAGCACATTAGGGAAAAAAAGTGAAATTGACTTGTCAACACAATTTATTAAAAAATAATTCATTAAAACAGCAATCCTAAAAAGATTATCAACCCACTCGAACACTAAGAAATACCCGTTTTTGTTCAGAAAATAGTAGAACTACTTCCACAAAACAAAAATCTCCATTAAAAAAATCTATCCTTTCATTTCCCAACCCACTGATCCACACAAGGGTCCTGGGAGTGCTGGATCCAATCCCAGATGACTTGGGTGGACTACACCTTGAACTGGTCGCCAGTCAGTCGCAGGGCACATATCCACAATGTCAGAGTGTGTGAGCTGAACCCACATTGCCTGCACCAAAGTCAAGCACGTGTATCACCACACTATCAGTGACTCAATTTCATTAAAAAATATACAAATCTCAATGACTAATTTCATACATTTACCAGTCACAAAATGAGAAAATGACCTCTGTCTACTGACATTGATAACGGCACAAATCTGTTGAAACACATAAGAAAAACAGTAATTTCTAGCTAATCCAGTTCAAAGTATGATATAGATGACACGTTACACAATATAATGGACAGAAAATTGACTTTTAAAAATCAAACATATGCACTCATTTGACTGAAAACTCACCAGGCACCTATTTCATTCGAGAAACTTTTCTTGGTTTTGAACTATAGGATGCAGATTTCTTTGTCTGCTGAGGGATTTAAAAGGTCTAGATCTTCTAATTAAATTTTTCAACTGGCCAGTCATCTTCTACCACTTTTCTGCGTCGGGTCGCAGGGGCAGTAGCTTCAGCAGGGATACTCACACAAGTGTCTTTATGCAGCTAACAACCTAACACAGGTGCATCTGATTCAGGATAATACATGGAGTGGAAGTGGACTTTTGAAGGCGGACTAACAGATCTTTGAGGGTCAGAATTCTATCTGATAGACAGGTGTTCCAATGCTTATTTGCAACTGTATCACACAAATCGTTAAAAAATCATACATTGTGATTTCTGGATTTTTTGTTGACATGCACCTATGATGAAAATTTCAGACCCCTCCATGATTTCTAAGTGGGAGAACATGCAATATAGCAGGGTGTTAAAATACTTATTTCCTTCACTGTATAACCCCTTAATCTCTAAAATCAGATCCGATTGAACCAGGTGGAACCTGCTTCCTTTTTTAGAATTAGGACAGAGGATGGAAACAATAAAAATGAAATAACTACCCGGATTATTTTACCATCCATCCACCCATCCATCCAATTTTTACCGCTTCTCTGGGTCAGGTTGCGGGGGAAGTACCTTGAGCAGGGATACCCAGACTTCCCTTTCCTCAGCCACTTCATCTAGCTCTTCGGGGGGGATTCCAAGGTGTTCCCAGATCAGCTGTGAGACATAGTCTCTCCAGCGTGTCCTGAGTCGTCCCCATGGTCTCTTTCCGGTGGGACGTGCCCGGAACACCTCACAAGGAAGGTGTCTGGGAGGCATCGGGGTCAGATGCCCCAGCCACCTCATCTGGCTCTACTCACTGCGGAGGAGCAGCGGCTCGACACTAAGCCCTTCCGGGATGCCAAAACTTCTCACCCTATCTCAAAGGGAGAGCCCGGACACCCTGCAGAGGGAGCTCATTTTGGCTGCTTTTTTCTCCGTGATTTTGTTGTCTTGGTCACGACCCACAGCTTGTGAACATAGGTGAGGGTAGGAACGTAGATCGACTGGTAAATTGAAAGCTTCTCGTTTCAACATAGCTCCCTCTTTACCACACTCGACCGATACAAAGTCAGCATCACTGGAGATGCTGCACCAATCTCCCACTCCATTCTTCCCTCACTCGTGAAGAAGACCCTGACACCTGACCTCCACCATTGTTCCAGGATCTCATACCCAACCCGAAGAGGGCACACCACCCTTTTCCGACTGAAGACCATAGTCTCAGATTTGGAGGTGCTAATTCTCATCCCAGCTGCTTCACACTCTGTTGTGAAGCGCTCCAGTGAGCATTGGATATTACGGCTTGATGAAGCCAACAGGACCACATCATCTGCAACGAGCAGAGATGCAATGCTGAGGCGACAACACCGGACACCCTCTACGCCTCAGCTATGCCGAGACATTCTGTCCATAAAATTTCTGAAAAAAATCAGTGACAAAGGGAAGCCGTGGTGGAGTCCAACTCTCACTGGATACGAGTCTGACTTATTGCTGGCAATGCGAACCAAACTCTGACACCAGTTGTATTAAGATTGAACAGCCTGTGTCAGGGGGTTTGGTTCCCTGTACTCCCTAAGAACCCCCCACAAGACTCCCAGAGGGACACGGTCAAATGCATTCTCCGAGTCCACAAAACATGTAGACTGGTTGGATGAACTTCCATAAACTCTCAAGGATCCTGGTGAAGGTGGAGAGCTGGTCCACTGTTTCACGGCATGAAGAAAAACGACATTGCTCCTCCTGAATCTAAGATTCAACTTCCCGACGGACTCTTCTCTCCAGCACCCCTGAATAGACCTTACCAGGGAGGCTGAGGATTGTGATCGCCCCTGTACTTGGAACACCCCCCTAAAAAGGAGGGACCACCACCCCAGTCTGCCAATCCAGCACTATCCCTGATTTCCACGCGATGTTGCAGATGGCATGTCAACCAGGCCAGCCCCACAACATCCATAAACTTTAGTAACTCTAAGAAGATCTCATCCACCCCGAGCCCCTGCCACCGAGTAGCTCTTCAACCACCTTGGTGACCTTAACCTCAGAGATAAGAGGAGCCCGACTCAGAGAACCCAGACTCTGCTTCCTCATGCAATGACCTGTCGGTGGATTTAAAGAGGTCTTTGAAGTATTCTCCCCTCCGACTCACAACGTCCTGAGTGTAGGTCAGCAGTGCCTCATACTCACTATACACAGTTGACAGTCCACTGCTTCCCCCTCCTGAGATGCCAGATGGTGGACCAGAAATTCCTCGAAGCAGTCTTGAAGTTATTCTTCATAGCCATAGGCGAGAAATGCCAAACAGGTGGATTGGATGGAGGGATTTAGTTGAATACCGTCAATGTTTATCAGACCTCACACCACGAATTTCTTTTTATGGGGATGTCTAAAAGGTGGGACAGTGGAGCAGCTGTAGAGCATTGGCCTCACAGTTCTGGGGACTAGGGTTCAAATCCCGGCCTGCCTGGAGTTTGTATGTTCTCTTGTGCCTGCATGGGTTTTCTCCATGGACTCCAGTTTCCTCCCACATCCCAAAGACATGTATTAATCGGAGACTTTAAATTGCCCCTCGGTGTGATTGTGAGTGCAACTTTTTTCTCAATGTGCCCTGTGATTGGCTGGCAGCCAGTTCAGGGGTGTACCCTGCTCCCTGCCTGATTACAGCTGGGATTGGCTCCAGCACTCCTGCAACCCTTGTGAGGATAAGTGGCGCAGAAAATGGATGGCCGTACATAAAAGACAAACTCTACACAATGAGACTTGCAACACTCACTGAATTGAGAGCAACCATTGAACGGGAATGAACTTACATGCATTTTTACCCTCTTCCTCCTGAATTTTCCTGGTTAGCCCTATGGGGATAATGGGTCTGTTCCCCC
This sequence comes from Syngnathoides biaculeatus, assembly GCF_019802595.1. Classification (NCBI taxonomy): domain Eukaryota; kingdom Metazoa; phylum Chordata; class Actinopteri; order Syngnathiformes; family Syngnathidae; genus Syngnathoides; species Syngnathoides biaculeatus. Next base: position 28,354,993 of record NC_084647.1, on the reverse strand, counting down.
ACTTCCTAAACCTAACCTTTGGGGGGTACAGGGGGTACCTGTTTTGCAGATGCTCTTCATCCCCAGGTGCCCGGGGATGCCCATTTGCCCCAATCTGTGGGTCTCGTCCTGGTCTCCGGGCGAGGGTTTATGAGCCGTGGTGCTGGGTTGTCCTCTTTCCTTTCCCTGGGACCGCCCAGCCTGGTAATTGCCCTTCTCTCCCTCGGGTCCCCAGATAACTTGTGGGCTCATGGTGAGTTTTAGCGCCTCCCGCCTCAGTCGGGACTGCCTTCTGGCCCAGTTCTGGTCACTGGGCTGTGCTTAATCTGGTTCTGGGAGTCATAATTGGTGCTGTGAGGTGGTGGGGACTTCTTTTTATCAGTCCTGCCATTCTGTCAAGCTGAGCAGGTAGCTAGTGCACTGCATGTTTTTAGTACTCTCACTGTACATACTTTGCACATTGGCCAATAGGGTCCCTGAGGACTTGCAGCAGGTATAGTTGGCTGGCACCGGGCCAGGTGCTGGGACATCTTGTCTGGTCAAGCTGTACTCATATTTTTTTCTGTTTATGCCAAATTTGATGTTATCCATGGGAATAATTTCTGACACTGTTCATGTAAATTGGATGTAAATATGCTTATATTAAATATGCAAGTCTGCTGTGAAAGAACATCTTGTTTGAATCATTTCAAATCCATTTTGGTGGCATTTAGAGCCAAGAAGATCAGAATGGTGTATATTGTGTCACTGTCCCAATAGTTATGTATTTGACTGATTTATGGTATCATGTTTTGGCAGGTGTGATACTGCCACGCGGTATTCACATTTGATGTCGCTTACAGTGGTCCTTGGAATTCTCAGGTGTCACTGTAATCTTGATAACATTTTCATACTCTTTTATCTCTACTTGTAAGGAAACTTTGTCCGTGCTGGCAACATTCTGGCAACACAGAGGCTGCTGAGGTATCACCCAGGAGCCCATGTAAGTGAACTATTCCATGTACTTGTCGTTTGTTTAATCTTGTACCTACAGATGTGTCATTCTGTTTTGAAGGTTGGGATGGGAACCAATAATACTCTTTATGCTCTTGAAGATGGTTACATCAGGCTCACCAAGGATGTCTACACCCCATTCCCTCGCAGTCTGGAGGCTAGCCAAATCATCACCAAGCTTGGCAAAGGAACTTTACTTTACAAAACCTTTATCAATATTATTCCAGTAAAGCAAGAGCCCACATTCAAATTGCTTAGCATGGTCTAAACCTGATGTGGACGTAGTTGTCGTGAGGTTCAAACAGTACTTTTGGTAAAAATTCTACAACAATGAATTTACAAATTTCTTTTTACAGTGGACTTCCCCAAAAGTTGCATTCATTATTCAAGAGGAACCACATTTTCTGAAAAAAAAAAAATCACACCATGCAAAGCTCCATTTTACTGAGCATGGATCAGATTATTTTTGCAAGTGTTGGTTTTTCAATTTTTTTTAACTAAAAGGTTGTCAAATTCTGTTTTGACATAGTCCATGTTGGTAGCATTCCCCTCACACTTATGATTGACAATTTGATGTAGACTGGAAATTTTTCTTCACACCAGTTTTTCAAAGTTACTGTAGAAAGTGGTTGGGTAACCCCAAAATGCTTACATGTCTGAAAATGTATTAAATATGCTGATGCGAAATTTAGAGTTAGTTAATTTAGAGTTAATCACTCATAGAAGTTGCCGCAAAGAATTTGCTTTTGCAGGCCACCTAAGATGGTGTGTTAGGGTGGCTGTGGCCCCAGGCGTTGAATTTGTTTCAGTACAGTAATAGTAACAGTAAGTTATCTTTTTTTTAATTAATTTATCAAAAAGACTGTTACCTCGGCACCACCATCAGATGTCCCTACATTACAATGACTGAAATGAGTTATTAATTACAAAAATGGTTTCACACATTGAAGATGATGAATTTCCTAATTTGCTTCCAGTTTCTATTAATTTGATACATGTGAAATTACTCAGTTCTGTCATTAGAAAACGTTTTTTTTTTCTCCAATTCTCACAAGAATTCGGTGTAAAACACAAAATCCCATTTTTTTTACATTCATTATCAGGTACTGTTCCACTCCAAATTCCTTGGTACAATCATCTGGTGATAGTGCTGGGATAAGCTGTAAAAGTTGTCATGCAAACAACACAATCTTTCAATAAAGATTTTGTGCTTGTCCATCCATTCATTTTCTCAGCCGCTTATCCTCATAAGGGTCATGGGAATGCTGGAGCCCATCCCCACCGCCACCAAAAAGGAAGTGGGGCACACCCCGAACCAGCTACCAGTCAACTTCCAGGGCACATTAAGACAGACAACAGCCGCAGTCACTATCACACTCAGGGGTAATTTAGAGTGTCCAATTAATGTTGCATGTTTTTGGGATGCGAGAGGAAACCGGAGTGCCCGGAGAAAACTCACGCAGGCACTGGGTCAACATGCAACTCCAGACAGGCGGGGACGGGATTTGAACCCCAGTCCTCAGAACTGTGAGGCCAACCCTTTACAACTGCACTACAATGTATTTTTTTCCAAAAATGCCTGTCGCAATTTAAAACCAGTCACCAACCTCTAGTTTTTGGATCACTTTTACTTTGGTTAATTTTGATTTAGAAGACAACGTACGAGTAGTTGTCTCTGTGCCCTTGAGACTATTCTTGTCTTCACAAAGAAGCAAGGTGAGGTAATGTTGCTTCTATATAAGAAGGTGGTTTCAAAGGTACTTTAGTGGTGCTCAAAATGATTTGGAGTGTCAAGGGTTTTTCATAGTAGGACAACATTCTGACACTCCACAGCTGTGTCATAAGCAGGAAGAACGTCATGATGACGACCATGCCACAGCCTTCTAATTTGGAATTTAACCACTTTTAGGGTAGGCATTTCAGATAGGTGTCCCTAATAATAGGTTAGATGTCTTTTAATGTCTTCTCTGACTTTGGCTATTTTTAGACACTATAAGCCTACACCCAGCCTCCCGTCATCTTTTCTGCTCACCTTACCAAATAGATCCTAGACTGAAATGATCTTTTTACAATGTGTCAAATTAACCTAAATTTAGTTGTCTATTTTTTTCATGTATTTTTTAAGCTGTTGGCATTGTCGGTAACTTGAGAGCGCCAATGCTCCTTCCTCACACCTCTCACAACCACCCAGCTCCACTAATTTGGCCGCCTGCTGAGAGCCTGGATGATGCTTATCACTTGGTGCTTGTGTCCCCCCGTTCTTTTAACATTTTTTCCCAATTTCTTCTTGTTCTTTCGGCCTGTCCCGTTAGGGGTCGCCACAGCGGGCCATCTTTTTCCATCTAAGCCTGTCTCACACATCCTCCTCTCTAACACCCACTGTCTTCATGTCCTTCGTCACAATATCCAACATTTTCTTTGGTCTTCCTCTCGCTCTTTTGCCTGGCAGCGCCATCCTCAGCACCCTTTTACCAACATACTCACTCTCTCGCCTCTGCCCAAACCATTGAAGTCTGCTCTCTCTAACATTTTTACCTATTTTGTCAACTTTTCTCTTTTTTTCTTTGATTTACTAAAATGTTTTCCATCGAAGCGAAAGCATTTCCCAATGAAATTATATCTTTGATGTATGTGCGAGCCATTTGTATACAGTAGGTTGAATCTGGTCCCCCTTGATTTTGAAAGCTTGAGTCTTTTGAACTGAACTTTTTTTCTAGCGTCAGGCTTGATATTAAAAGTAAAATGGTGAAATTCGGATAAAATATTTCAATGCTTAGGGGTTCCTCATCGCGATGGAAATCTCAACATTGCATCAGTCAAATTGACACATTAAAGCCTACATTTCTACTCGCATCAGTGAACTGCAAGCAATAAAATATCTGTGATTTCATAAAACAATAGCCAAAAGGAAAGATTATAATGTATTTGTAAAATATTCATTCAAATGAACATCCATCATTCAAAACATACATCCTGAAATGTACCTACAGAACGCTGCAATAGTAAAATGTTACATTTTTCTCAGTTTGTCTACAGTCTACAAATGCAAATACCAATTTGCAATTTCAGTTTTCATTTTCTTCCATTGGTTTGGTACAGCTTTCCTGTCATTTTCCACAACTTGCAAAATATATATCCATCCAGCGAGCTTTGTGTGTCACACCGGGTTTCTGAAAGTTGGATGTATTGTCCTCTCCTAGGTAAACTAAAACCAAGTCTAGCAGTTCTCGGTATATCTGGGTATCTCTGCTGAAGCTACTTCCCCCGCGACCCGACCCGGAAAAGCACTAGATAATGGATGGATGTTACATTAAGAAAGTCTTCATTCATTTTATCCTGTTGTTCTATTAGGAAATGGCATGCTTGTTGCAACAGTGTCTTTCCCACAAAAAGTGGTAGCTTGTTTGTTTCTTTTTATGTTTCAGAATTTTCTCCGCATGGAGGCATGATTAACATATTCCTCCAATGTGCCAGTATTCAGGCCAATGCAATGTTTGTTAAAGGATGTACAATATGTATGAATGTGACTCTCCAATGTGAAGTAATATTATAATTACATATATTTTGTAGAGTAATTGAAAAAAAAGTTGAAAGTGACCATATTTGAAATCCAAGCAAAATCTGGATATGTGCCAGCTTTCAGAGGCAAACCAAAAGTAATATCCTTGACCCTGCCCCTGACGTCGCCGGTTCTCAGCATTACACACTATTCGTTCTAGCTAAGCCAAGATGCCGACTTGTTCTGCACCAAAACTGAAAAAACCCACCCAAATTTGTCCTTCTTTAACCTCCCGTGGGGTCAACCCTACAGGATAAAGCTAGTAGGCTGTCACAGTTGTGGCTCATTCATCAGCGGGGAAATTTTGCACGCATTTAATCATTACTGGTTATTAGCTCCTAAGTTATAGCCTCTTGTGCTGGTACAGTAAAGCAACAACATACATTATGAGGGTGGTGCAGCTGTTCAATCCTGGACCTCTATGTGTGGACTTGGCATGTTCTCCCTGTGTCTGCATGTGTGTAACCTGCCTGCTACCCGTTGACAGCTGGGATAGGCTCCAGCACAGCTTCGACCATCGTGCGGCTAAGAAAATGGATGGATGGATGGATATATACGTGTAACACTTCCCGGTTACTATTTACCCCTTCAACTGCTGTTGGAGAGGTCCATGTGCATCTTTATCATTATGCCACTCACTGTTAGTCTTGAATGTAGTTGTCATTTTCACTCTATATTCCTCAAAAGGCTCATCCTTTTGTTTTACTCTTTTTGTTTAATTTTTGTTTTAATTTTTTATTTTTAAATTTTGTCTATAATGCTGGGTTGCTCTCTGAATTTTCAAATTTTCCACATCTACATATTGATTCATGTTGGCTTTGTGTGAAGTGTACATCACCCATAGTTAAATTCTTAGACCACATCATTTTCTTTCCTTTTTCTGACTCGACACGTCCATATTTTCTCTTCTGCCTCTCTTTAAGAGACAACTTACTGAGAAGTTTGTCCAATTCTTCACAGTTATCTACATTTCCAGAAAATCTGTATTTTTCTTTTTTTTTTCTGCCACTTTTCGATTAATCTTGTTGTTCCTTTGTAATCAATTTCAGCTAAACGGCATTTTTTCTTTACCTAAGCTTTGGAAAGTGGACAACTGGATTATTTTGGATCGACTTTGCCGCCATTTCTGACGGTCTTATTTCTTATAGGCGTCTAGATATGGTTCCTCCGTTTTGGGAAAAATTCAAAGTGCTTACCTTTGGGTCGAATACCAAGCTTCTACTCCCAATTTGGAGCGGGTATTTCTGGGTGCTTTTCCTCACAACGCTTAGTCAGTTTTAGATTTCCTAAACTGAACATTCACTCTGTACACATTCACACTCACAGACTGCTCAAATTCTGTGTCCTGAAACTTAAGAGTTTCTCTTCGGAAGTAGCAATCTTCCAACTATCTTATTCTTTTAAAAATAGGAAATATACTCGTGGTTTGACAATAGTTATTCTGTGCTATTTTTCTTGTGAAAAATAGGAAATATACTATACGTTCGAGATATTCTGTGCTATTTTCTCCTTGTAAAAATGTGAAATATACCAGTCTTTCGACTAGATATTCTGTGCTATTTTCTCAGTAAAAAATAGGAAATATACCAGTCATTCGATGAGATATTTTGTAATGCAGCCCTATAAGGGCACAAACCAGTGCAATCTGTAGGCCGGTCCCAAGCCCAGATAAATGCAGAAGGTTGCGCCAGGAAGGGCATCCGGCGTAAAAACTGTGCCAAACAAATATGAGCGTTCATCTAAAGAATCCCATACCGGATCGGTCGTGGCCCTGGTTAACAACGCCCGCCCCCGGCACTGCTAACTTGCAGGGCATCGGTGGAAATTCAGCTACTGTGGGTCGAAGACAAAGAGGAGGAAACCGGATCCGTCGTCAGAAGAAAAAGAGGAATGCACAGATCCTACAACTGAGTGTAAGGAGTTTTAATGTTGGGACTATGACAGGAAAAGGCCAGGAGTTGGTTGACACGATGATTAGGAGAAAGGTTGATATACTGTGCATTCCCATTTTTAAGAACAAAGGCGATGTTCAGAGTTGTGGGAATTATAGAGGAATAAAGACTCAGGACAGAAGTATCTGCGAGCAACAGTATGGTTTCGTGCCTAGAAAAAGTACCACAGATGCATTATTTGCCTTGAGAATGCTAGTGGAAAAGTACAGAGAAGGTCAGAAGGAGCTACATTGTCTCTTTGTGGATCTAGAGAAAGCCTATGACAGAGCACCAAGAGAAGAACTGTGGTACTGCATGCGTAAGTCTGGTGTGGCAGAAAAGTATGTTAAAATAGTACAGGACATGTATGATGGCACCAGAACAATGATGAGGTGTACCTTAGGTGTGACAGAAGAATTTAAGGTGGAGGTGGGACTGCATCAGGGATCAGCTCTGAGCCCCTTCCATAAGAAGCATATAAAGGTTCTGGTGTGGCCGAGCCAGTCTCCAGACCTAAACCCAATAGAAAATCTTTGGAGGGAGCTGAAACTCCGTCCTTCTCAGCGACAGCCCATAAACCTGTATGATCTAGAGATCTGTGTGGAGGAGTGGGCCAAAATCCCTCCTGAAGTGTGTGCGAACCTGGTGAACTGTAGTTACAGGAAACGTTTGACTTCTGTAATTGCAAACAAAGGCTTCTGTACCAAATATTAACATTGGTTTTCTAAGGTGTTCAAATACTTATTAGCTGTATCACACGAATAAATCGTTAAAAAAATCATACATTGTGATTTCTGGATTTTTCTTTGTAGATGATCTCTCACAGTGGACATGCACCTGCAATGAAAATTTCAGACCCCTCCATGATTTCTAAGTGGGAGAACTTGCAAAATAGCAGGGTGTTCAAATACTTATTTTATTCACTGTATGATATTCGTTTGACTAGATATTCTGTGCTATTTTCCCTACCTGTGAAAAATAGGAAATATACTAGTATTCACAAGGCTTCTCCTACACAGTACCTTTGTGTGGACGACGACCCATCTACGCGCAGATTTCCTGTCGACACATTCCTGAAACTCAAGAGTTTTTCTTTTATACCCCATAAGAAAATTGTTATTCCCCAGACGTCTTCTTGTCCCTCAGATTTCAGTCAACCTTCAGATCCCAGTTTGAGAGTTCAAGGATCAGTCCCTTAATGGGTCTGTGTTGCCGTGGCCACGGTCTTTCCTGGAGGTTGACTCTGAAGCTGGGATCCTCAGGTATGTTGGTATCCGGCTCAAAGGACCAAGTCAATGTCAGGTTTGACGCCTGACCGCTGGATTAATTATGCAATTAATTAGGGACAAGAAGAAATATTTAATTGGCTCATGAGGAAAACGGGTTTGGCTGACCAGCTGCACCTCCAAACCACGTTGTACCACTTTTTTTTTTGCTTTCTCAGGTTACAAGTTCACGCAGTACAAATGGTGGAACAGATGGCTACACCCACCCCAACATAAACACTAAGGTACATGTTTCTTCAAGGCTGCAACAGTGTCCTGATAAACCCACAAGAGAAAAGCAGGGCATTGTTTCAAGACATGTTTATGGCGTTTGGGAGTATCCGCATGTGGTAGAAGGGGAACGTTGCTTCCCAGTGTTGAGGAGTATCTACTTAAGGTCGGCAGGGGGGCGTCGCATCCCAGGCGTTGCAGGGTCACACTCTAAGTCTCGGATGCAGCTCACAGGGAGAACAATTCAGAGTAAGTCTAACAAACAAATGCATGATAAAACAATTTGAACAGTAACTAAAATACTAATAAATTCTTTCACAAAATCGCATGGTAATTTAAAACAACTTTGTTTAAATGCTAAACGAAGGAATATTTTCTTCAATGACCGATATAGATCAACATGGAGAAAAAGGTATCAAAAATGTCCTGATGAATGTAGTTTTACAGAGTCCAATTTATTATGTCCAAGTAGGTTGGAACAGCTGGCGGAAGGTGTCTGGTGTGTTCTGTGCGACAGAAGAGTTTCTGATAGGGCGAAGGGCAAAGTTTATAAAACAGTGGTGAGGCCAGTCATGATGTACGCATTAGAGACAGTGGCACTGAAGAGACAACAGGAAGCAGAGCTGGAGGTGGCAGAAATGAAGATATTGAGGATCTATCTAGGAATGAGCAGGTTCGATAGGATTAGAACGCATTAGCGGGACAGACAAAGTTGGATGTTTTGGAGACGAAGGTTGAGAGCGCAGACATCAATGGTTTGGAAATGTCCAGAGGTGAGAGAGTGAATATATTGGTAGAAGGGTGGTGAAGACAGAGTTGCCAGGCAAAAGAGTGAGAGGAAGACCAAAGAGAAGGTTGATGAATGTTGTGAGGGAAGACATGAGGGCAGATGTTGTTAGAGAAAAGATGCAGGAGATTAGCTTGAATTGAAAAAGATGACGCGCTGTCGTGAGCCCTAGCGAGACAAGCTGAAAGGAAAAGAAGATATGAGTGGCGCAGCTGTGAAGCCTCACTGTTCTGACGTCCAGGGTTCACCCGGCCCTGCCTGTGTTGAGTTTGCATGTTCGCCCCATGCCTGCGTGGGTTTTCTCCGGGCATTCCGCTTTCCTCCCACATCCCAAAAGCATGCAATATTAATTGGACACTCGCAATTGACCCTAGGTGTGATTAGTGTGACTGTTGTCTGTCTCCATGTGCCCTGCGGTTGGCTTGCAACCAGTTTAGGGTGTACCCTGCCTTCTGCCTGTTGACAGCTGGGATAAGGTCCAGCATTCACATGACCCTTGTGAGGATAAGTGGCTAAGAAAATGGATGGATCAATGGATATATGAATGACTACTCAACTCTCATTGTTGCATCTGCTTCATTATTGATGCTCATCTCTGTGGCTCCTCATGAGCTGAGCCTTTTTGTTCTGGTTCAAAACTAGTTATTTAATTCCTGTAATTCTCTTTTATAAATTTTAAAAGCTGGTTCCAGATTTGTTGAGCCACCCAGGAGTGGAAGTAAAACAGATACGTCCAGTTGTGCATCGACTATAGGCTTTTAAATCCAGACAATAAAATATTCTTCCAACCTTCCAAAGCTAGAGGACACATTCTCAGCCCTAAATGGTTCTGAATGGTTCTCTGTCCTAGATTTAAAGTCAGGTTACTACCAAAACAGCCTTTGTTTACCTGCTGGGATTCTGGGAATTCAACAGAATGGCTCAACCTGTGGTGATCGCCCCCAGCACATTCCAAAGACTAATGGAAAGGTGCATGGAGGACCTATTTTAAAGATACATTAGTTTTCCTTGATGACATAATTGTATTTTCCAGAACTCTCGATGAGCACGAAGAAAGACTCATGAAGGTACTAACCCATCTCAAAGAGTTTGGGTTGACGTTACCGCCAGAAAAATGTGTTTTCTTCCTGTTATATGGGCCACGTTGTCTCCAGAAATGGCGTCGAGACAGATCCTGAGAAGATTGCAGCTCTGAAGACATGGGCTGTTCCCCAGACCTCGCTGGAGCTGAAATCCTTCCATGGCTTTGCGAGATACTATGGGAGGTATGTAAAGGGATTACTCAAGTGAAGCACCTTCACAATTTAACCTTTGGATACCCACCTCTCCACAAGAGATCAAGAACGAAACCACCAGACCAAAAAGAAACAAAATCAGTGTCATGACCCGAAAGAACACTTTGGAGTCTGCTGGACGCCAGCTTGCCATCACTCCTGTTCTCGCCTTTGCTGACCCCCAGAGACTATATATACTGCTACATACTACTACTATATATACTACTGTATATAGTATATATACTGCACAACGATCCCAGTTCATCGGGCTCGGTGCTGTTTTGTATCAGGAGCAAGGAGGATATGCGAGCAGAGGTCTGACAAGAATCAAAAGCCGCTATCCACCACACAAGCTAGAGTTCCTGGCACTCAAGTGGTCAGTCAGAGAAGAGTTCAGCGACTTCATAGTAATCACTTCATCGTTGTATCAGATGGTAATCCGCTGACGTATATTCTAACCTAGGCAAAACTTGACGCCACCAGCTATAGGTGGTCCGCAGTGTTATCCACCTTCTCCTTTAAGCTTTTCTATTGTCCTGGAAAGCAGAATGGAGATGCGGATGGATTATTCCGCAGACCACATGGAATGCTAGCAGACAACCTGAAATCACAAAAAGAACAAGAGCCTATACATCAGTTCACACAAGATCCCCTCTCTGACCCAACAATCATCAATATCATATATCAGGCTGTTGTGAGAGCAAACTGTGAGAGACAGCTAACTTACAGCATCTGTCCTGATGATGAGAGAGAACCAGATACACATCATGTTGTCTTTGAAGCATCCCTAAAAGGTGTTCCTAATAGTTATGAACAAGAAGAGCAGTTTGGAGGTCTCCCAACCACCCTCCATCTATCAGAAATGGAGATCTCAGCTAAGCAACGGGGTGACCAATGGATAAAATGCCATCACCCAGATTGAGCATGGAGACCATCCCGCCTCCACCCTTGCCCACTCAACTTTCTGTTCTCCCACTACTTCTCCGAGAACTCAACCGTCTCGCGCTCAGTAATGACATCCTACTTGGGCAATGCTAAGTGGGGTCCCACACAACTTACCATTTTATTCTTCCAGCAGAGCTCCGCGACACAGTTCTCACCAGCCTGCATGACCATATGGGTCACATGGGCACCGACTGAACAGTGGATCTTGTACAGGCCCGATTCAATTGGCCAAAAGCAGCAATCGCTGTGGAAAGAAAACTGACGACATGTAGCAGGTGCGTGCGAAAGGAAGGCACAATCTACAGCCCCCTTCTTCAATATTTTTGGATTACTTGTCCCTGGAGGCTGACAAAAGCGCGACCAAAGATATTCTGTTGATAAACCATTTCACTAAATTTGAGGTTGCTATCACAACACCTAATCAAAATTAGGAAAGTGCTTATGGGAGAACTTTATGTTACACTATTGTATTCCGGATACTTCAGACGTGACCGCCTCAGACTAAGAACCTGGTGATTGAGTGTTAGTCAGGAATGACTGCATCCGCAGAAAACATAAAATATCAGACAATTGGGAAGGTACAGTTCATGTAGTAGTGAGAAGGGCACTCTCCCAGTATATGCTGTCAAACCTGTAAATGGGGATGGTCCTTTAAGGATGCTACACAGGGACCTGTTTCTTCCATGTGAGCACTTTTCTGTGGAGAAAAGTAGTAAGCCTCTGCAAAAGCCAGTGCCAGCAACCTATGCAAACCTTGGGGTAGAGGAAGAGGATGTCTCAGATGAAGATGATGATTCTCTAATTGCTGTTTGGTTAAACTTCCCCATCTCTATGACCAGTGAAAGTACTGTGCAACTGGTGCCCATAACCACTATTCAAGATATTCAGCATTCTGAACCCCCAGATAGGTTATCCTGTTGAGAGTCCTGTAAAAGCTTAAAATGATGATGATTCACTAGAATGTGTCAACCTACCTAGATCTTGACGACCAACCCGATTTTGACAGTAAACCTGTATCCAATAGTATTTTAGACGGTTCTTTGATGTTTATTGAGTCTAACTCTTATCAAAACAGCACTATTTACCTGAAAACAGTGCCAAACTGACTGAACAGACTAATGAAACCGCCTTGACTCAAAAACACTCATCTAAGGATGATGGTTCAGATGACAAGGAGAGCAACTTTCAGTTTCCTCAAGTATATTAGTGAGAGGAGTGACAATCTGAAAAGAGCACTGAAATGGAAGGAAGTGATGATGCAGAAGAAAATATGCAAATTATCTTCTCCGGAGATCTGAGAGAAATCGTTGACCACCACAACTGGATTACCCCGTGTTAGAAAATCCCTTGATCACAGCTGTAAAATCCTTGTTTCAAGGACTATCAGACATTCCAATGAGCCTGGCTGGAAAACTGACAGCCTATCACATTTGCCACGCCTGCAGTGCTATGTTAAACAACTTGAGACAGAGCACCTTGTGTTTGAAGGAACCCACTATTCAAGTGAGCAAAAGAGTTGAAGTATTTGAAAATGTGACTGATGGGTGTTTCTAGTTCCTCAGGTGTTGAGTTTTAGATTGACAGCTTAAACATTCGATAACACTTTTTTGGCTTTGGGTTTCACTTGTGAAAGTGCACTGGCTGTTCAGCAAAAATGAAGCCTAAATGGCTGTCTTGAGAGAAAAACAAAGGAGGAGATGTCAAATTGATCAGCAGTATTTGAGAAACATTGGGCATTGCCAATACACAATTTGGAATGCGCAGAAAGAGAAAGAAACTACATGTACTGGGCAACAGACATCAAACAGGTTGGCCAAGGGTATCAACAGCTCTTGATGGTAGAAACGTGAGAATTTTGAAGAAACACCCAGTTACATCATGTCCAGGGGTAAGAAGGTATTATTTAAAAAAGACTTCAAGTGAAGGAATATTTCTACCCTATACCTCTACCAAAGTGATGAAAAGGCACAATATTTAAACCATTCATCAGCAAAAATAATCAAAAGGCCAGACTGGGTTTTGAAAAGATAAGGGATGAACCACAAAAGTTCTGGGACAAAGTTTTATGGACTGATGAGCCCAAGATTAACTTCTACCAAAGTGATGGAAAGACCAAAGTATGGTGAAAGAAAGGAAAGTTAATTTGTCTTCACAAAGAAAATATCTAGTCTGGTCTCGGAAATATCACAGCTTGGACTTGCATGGCTGCTTCCTGAACGAGCTCACTCGTCTTTATTGATGATGTAACTCATGATGCACCAGGAAAATTAATTCTGAAGTTTACAAAACCATTTTATCTGACAATTTACTGAAAAATGCATCCAAAGTAATCATGCAACAAAAAATGACCCCAAACACTGCCCACACAACAAAGGGAGAAAAAGTGGAAGGTGATTGGCCAAGACAATCAACTGACCTGAACCCATGCATGCAACTAGCATGCATTTTACTTCCTGAAAAGATTGAAGGAAGGAAACCCCCAGGAAGTAAAATAGGTTCCTATAAAAAAAAAAGCATTTTAAATGAAGAATGCAACAGTCTGAAATCAATTGGTCGCTTAATGCAGTTATTTCAAGTAAGGATTATGCCACCAAATATTAATTTACTCACGTTAATAATGTACCGATATTTTTGCGCACTTGAAAAGTTGGGTGGCGTCAAACAAAAGGTGGTATGTCCTGAGTTTTTTTTTCTAGATGTAAATAACGTGAATAAAAACTGGAATTCTGAATTTTTGTCACATATTCATCTTTTGATTTTGAACCTAAATGTCTTCAGGATACAACAGACAAAGGACTAGACCTTGCCATTGTAATACTTTTGGAGGGGACTGTAAATGAAAATCCAGGATTTTTTTCTTCTTTTTTTGGATCAGGCAGTCTTCTCAGTAATACGCCCAAAGACAAAGGAACAAATAATTAATACATCAGATAGACTGTTGGTATCAATGAGACTACCAAACTCATACAGTATTCCTTGTGACTGGCCAATAAAAAGTGGATAGCCTTGACACTTTTCACAAAATGTTTCGAGATACTGGGGTTTTATGTGGATGTGCATTCAAAAGTTAACAGATGGTCTCATCAAGTTTACCTATAAAGGTTACAATACATTTTATGCTCATCCTAATATTTCAATTAAAAGAAGAATACCTCTTACTTTTTAAAAGTACTGTTGAGAGACAGTAATTATAGTTCATTGTTCTGCATATTTAAAAGTAGAGAAGCAGGAGAAACCAGGAAGGTATGGTGGGTAATGATTGATGAGAAGACCAGCTCACTGGATGACACAGTATTTCTTGTAGTCTAACTCAAAGTCTTCATCGATGCCACTGGTGTCAGCCATTTCCTGCCCATCCATCTTTGGCAGGAACTGTGAGTAATTTACTCCCTGTTGCTCATAGAAGAGCATGTAGGCTGAGTCAGTATCAATCTCTTCAAAATGCACTTCCTAAAGAAAAAAAAAAAACAACAATTGGTAGTTTAATTTAAAAAAATAATAAATCAGTAATTTCATAACGTGGACATTTTAACATATAACAAACCTTGGCTGATGCAACAATTATGCTTTGTAGGGAGGTCACTGAACAATGTTAAAATACCAAACTATCACCTCTGAAAATTGTTGTTGTCTTCTTTCAAAAGTAAATACGATTTAATCTGAGGAACTGGTGCACTTGCATTTTTTTCTAGAATATCACTTAAACCCAAACCCATTTCCCTTTAAGAGGTCGATTGTATTTGAAATGAGCCAAGTCAAAATGTTATAGCATGTATATGCTGCTCCCTGTATTAACTGTACCAATTTTTCTGGGGGTCGGGGGTTAACTGGGGCCAGGAGTTTGTGAGAGAGGCACAGGTTTAAATACAAACACACATAACAAACAAATTGATTCATTTATTGTACTTATTAGATCAGGGTTGGTTTTTTTAAGTGGAATCAGGAACATTCTATATTATTATATTATCATCATCACATTCTCAAACTTGATTACAGACAATCCAGACATTCTCTTAGCCGTTCATCCTCACAAGGGTCTCGGGGAGTGCTAGAGCCTATCCCACTGTCAACGGGGAGAAGGCTGCGTACACCCTGAACAGGTTGCAACCCAATCGCAGGGCATATCGAGACAAACAGCCACATTACCAATCACACCAAGGGGCAATTTGTGCAATTAATGTTGCATGTTTTTGGGTTGTGGGAGGAAACCGAAGTGGCTGGAGAAAACCCACGCAGGCACTGGGAGAACATGCAAACTCCATACAGAGGGGTCTGGGATTGAACCTGGGACCTCAGAACTGTAAGACCAATGCTTTCCAGCTGATCCACCGTGCCTCCTGATTACAGACTAACGTTGAAAATTAGTTCAAGCCAGACATCTATGCATCACATGCTCCAATTTTTAAAGGCAAAAATACACAACATTTCAGCAAGAGACAAGGCTTATATAAATATTTATTACAATAGGCTACTGTTGCTGGCTTGCTAGATTTTGAATTGTGGTAAGGTGAACTAATGGGAGCTAATGCAGTTAACTCATGCTGATAATGACTGGCCAGGCTGCGATTAGAATTCATCAAGTTGACAAATGAGTTGATGTGTTGCACCAATACATATACCAGCACCAGGCCAGTTTTGACAAAGTATAGCAGTGTACAATTTTATTATTATTTTTTGTACCAGTAGTTAAAAATATCAAACTAAACAAATAAATAAGCGCCTTAAGGGCTCTTTATACTGCTTGACGCATTGGCCCGGTGGCCGCTCTACATCACTTGACGTGGACATAACAAAACGTGTTGTTGCCCGCGGAATGTCATCTGTCGTGTCGAAAAGTGCTTGAACAAGTGGATCAAAATGACCGGGATAATTTCTTTACTTAAGCAGCAAAATTGATAGAGAAGGCGGCGGTGGAGCTGGGAGAAACGGTATGTCAGCAGAGCATGTGACGTAACCGGGCAAATCATTAAGGATGAGCTCCGCTACTCTCTCCACCCAGCAACTTTTTTGATGTGTACACAAGCAAGGCACGCAGCACCTCCGCGGGGCAATGCAGACGTCACGTGGTGCAATGTGGGTGTTGTCAACCGCACAACCACGGGAGTATAAAGTAGTCTAAATAGAACGGGAGATTAGAACCATTCATTCTGTATCAGTGTTACTTACCAACAGACAAACTAATAGCAGTTACAAAATTGTTTAAAAAAAAAAAAGTTTTCAGCTCCTGAAATAATTTTGAGTGATGTGATGCATGTGTATTGACTCAGAGCCATCTGCCAAAACCTCCCCCACAACTTGATAAGATGCATTCTTCCCTGCGCCACAGTCTGCTGTTTGAGAATCATTAGAAGATGCTCAACTCTAAATGAATTTGCTACTGTCCCAGGCTATAAGGTTCCCAGCTCCGTGGTAGCCTTCAGACACCCCTTCCACATTCCTTTGTTCGAGCACGCAGTTTGGCCAAGGTGGACCTGGGTGGTCGCCCATGTGTTGTGGGGCCTGCTGTTTGTGTGTTGTTTTTTTTTTAGGTCTCTTCCCGGAGTGACGTTCCTGGAGTACTTCACCAAAGAGACACCCGGGAAGCATGGTTTCAAAATATCCATCCATCCATTTTCTTAGCCGCTTATCCTCACAAGGGTCACGAGAATGCTGTCGCCAACCGAGCTATCAACGGGCAGGAGACAGGGTACACACTGAACTGGTTGCCAGTCAGTCACAGAGCAAGTATCAATACCATCACTGAGCGGGAATCAATACCATGCTGCCTGCACCAAAGTCAGGCAATACATCATCAGTGACTCAAGTTTCAAAATATAAGTACATAAAATATAATTTGAATAATATTATTCAATATTAACAGGTTTGGGTGTGGTGAATGGATTCACCAAAAGTAATCAAACATACTTTTACGAAGTAAAATCAATTCACGAGGCTCAACTTCAAAACTGAATGGTTATTGTGGGCGATAATCATAAAAATAAGCACAGAAGACGACTTATGCCTCATTATTGCTGAGACAAAGTCACTAAGCCCAACATGGCACTTGACAACAGCGGGACAATAGGAAGAATTACAAGAATTACAGTCTCACAGGACCTGAAGTGGGTGACGAACATCAACTCTGCTCAAAAACCCCCAGGAAAGGATATACATCTTGGGGCTTCTGAGGAAGCACGGCCTGTCACAAGAGCTGCTGAGACAGTTCTACGCAGCGGTCATCCAATCATACTGTGTACCTTCATCACAGTCTGGTTTGGGACTGCCACAAAAAAGGACAAACTCTGACTCCAATGAACAATCAAAACTGGCGAACAGATTTTCGGGACCACCCTACCCACCCTTGATGACTTGCATGCCACTCAAATTTGGTCCAGAACGGGCAGGATCCTTTTGGACCTTCCACATCCTGGCCACCAGCTCTTCCAGCTCCTTCCGTCAGGTAAGCGCTACTGATCAATGAATGTCAAAACTAGCAGGCATTCAAACACCTTTTTTCCCTCTAGCAATTAAGTAATTAAATTCTTGATAAGTGGACCTAGTTTTTTCTGCCTCGTATCATTGTTGGGACACACCCTGACATCCATTATGGCTCTACAAAAACACCAGATGTCCTATGATTCCTCTGGAAGCTGATTAGGGTTGTGTGGCAGAAGAGGGAGTTACCAACTGCCTGGCGTAGGACTGGGCAACTTTTTATTTCAAAGGAGAGGGGCTCATCAAAGATTGGGCAGTTCCAACAGATCAGCCTTCTAAATATCGAAGAGAAAATTTTCTTCTTCTGTAGACAGCACTTGACTATTTCAAGGTCCCAGCGACGCTTACAACCCTGTGAACTGTAGTACTGTATGCATAAGTCTGGTGTGGCGGTGAAATATGTTAGAATAGTACAGGGCATGTATGAGGGGAGCAGAACAGTGGTGAAGTGTGTCAGAAGATGTGACAGAAGAATTTAAGGTGGAGGTGGGACTGCATCAGGAATCAACTCTGAACCCCTTCCTGTTTGCTGTGTTATATCCATTACAGACAGACAGTTGAGGTTAGACTGGAATCCCCTTGGACCATGATGTTCACAGATGACATTGCGATCTGCAGTGTAAGCAGGGAGCAGGTGGAGGAACAATTAAAAAGCTGGAGGCATGCGCTGGAAAGGAGATTAGCTAAAGTAAAACAGAATATATGTGCATGAATGAGAGGGGTGGAGGGGGAAGAGAGGCTCCAGGGAGAAAAGAGAGCGAGGGTGGACGACTTCAAATACTTGGGGTCAACAATCCAGAGCAATGGTGAGTGTAGTAAGGAAGTGAAGAAATGGGTCCAAACAGGTTGGAACAGCTTGCGGAAGGTGTCCGGTGTGTTATGTGACAGAAGAGTCTCTTCAAAGATGAAGGGCAAAGTTTATAAAACAGTGATGAGACCAGCCAAGATCTAGGGATTAGAGCCAGTTGCACCGAAGAGACAACGGGAAGCAGAGCTGTTGGTGGAAGAAATAAAGATGCCGAGGCTCTCTCTAGAAGTGAACAAGTTGGATAAGACTAGAAATTAGATCATTAGAGGGACAGACGAATTTAGATGTTTTGAGACAAGTTTCGGGAGACGGACTACGATGGTTTGGACATGTGCAGAGGTGAAAGAGTGAGTACATTGGTCATAGGGTGCTGAGGATGGAGCTGCCAAGCAAAAGAGTGAGAGGAAGACCAAAGAGAAGATTGATGGATGTTGTGAGGAGTTTGGAGTTAGTGTGGAGTTTGTGTTCGATATGAAGTTGCAGATCGGCATCCATGGAAAATGATGACGCATTGTGGCGACCCCGAACGGGACAAGCCGAAAGGAAATATAATTGTATCCTTTTTTTTTTCATCATCCTATGTACTTGTACACGACTATACAATGTGAATTTCTTTTTCATCTATATCTAAATATAATGCACTCTATAGACTTTTTGAAAATATTTTGGGAAAATTTTGCACGGTAAAAACCGATCCAACAAGAAAATTGTGGCTTGTCCCGAGTAATGCGAGTGAGCTAAAAATGTAAAACCGAAGGAAACCAAAAAACAGTCGACAAAAACCTGCTTACTTTGCAGTTCAACTCATTATATAATTGATACTCAGGATAAAAAAAAACACAACACTTACCTTACAGGTGCTATCATTGTAATAGTACCACTTTCCATTGGGGTTTTTAGCATATGTCACGTAGTGGCCTCCACCCATGATTCCTGTATGGCACTGTTGACGTAAAGTATGTTTCAGAGCAGTGGCTTTAAATAAAAACTGCTGATGTGACAGAAGTCTACACTTTTAGCTGTAATATGCAAACATAAAAGGTTTAACCAAAACACGAGATTTACCATTTAAGAATTTTAGCCATACATCAATTTTCGTTGACTCAAGTGTAGAAACATTTAGCCGAAAATTACGGGGGTAAAAAATCCTTAACAGGAAGAGTTTATCACACCCCACACTCAATGTTACAGACGTTCTAGACATGTTAGAACAGGTCTGGACTTATCTTGGGCCCACAAGAGCCACCCTCCATAAATGGAATAACCTTCTTCTACTGATAGATGCCCTCTTTTATTTTCATCAATAAAGCAAAGATATTTTGACAAATCAACACCCTCTGAAAAGACAAACTGCTTTTGAACTCTATAGACAAAAAGAATAATCCAACAGGTAATTAGAGATAAAGTCTTGTAGATATTCACATAGAAAACACAATGTTTCATTGAGTGCTCACACAGCAGATGTCTTCCCTCTACACAATAGGACATGTGATGATTATCCATTATCATGAAACATCCACACATTGTCCCTGGTTTGTTCAATTGTCAGGAAAAAAAATGGAAAACTGTGAAATCCCTTTGTTCCAGGTTGAAGCTCACTGTTTCATTAAACACATTATTTTTTTGGGTGCTCACATGACAGAAATGTGATCCACACAATGTGCGATGGCATCTCATTGCATACACATTCACAACCAGAGCCGCATTATCCTGGCCGTGGTCACACGTGACAGAAAAAACAGACCTTTGTAGCAGCACAACAAACTCACGTAATAGAAACACAATCATAAATTAGCAAATTTCTCCATCCAAAGGCATGCCAAGGCATGTTCCGTGAGATAAGGCACATTGGTCAAACTTATATTCACAAGTTCAGCACCAAACTAGTGTTGGTGGTTTTTGATCGTTGTATTTCTTCACAAAATACATTACTACTGGTGCGCATACAAAAGCAGGACTGCAGTAGGATATTACCTCACATTATTTAAACAGCAGAACAAAGACGGGGTTAATTTACCACTGAAACATTTTACCTATTGCCTTTACTTGAGTCGCAGGGGCTCAGCAGGATAGCGTCGGCCTCACAGTTCTGAGGTCCCGGGTTCAATCCCGGACCTGCCTGTGTGGAATGTGGATGTTCTCCTTGTGCCTGCGTGGGTTTACTCGGGGCAGTCTGGTTTCCTCCCATTTCCCAAAAGCATGCATGATTTGTGGACACTCTAAATTGCCCCAAAGTGTGATTGTGAGTGCGGCTGTTGTCTGTCTCTATGTGCCCTGTGATTGCCTGGCAACCAGCTCACGGTCTACTCCAGCACTCCTCGCGACCCTAGTAAGGATAAGCGGCTAAGAAAATGGATGGATAGACTTTAGTCAAGTAGGATATTAGAACATTGAAACATTTTCTTTTTCATCAGCAAGCTAATGTTTCAATTATTTTCTACACATTTCACTTAATTTTCTCCTTTTCCTTTCAGCTTATCCTGTTAGGGGTTGCCACAGTGCGTCATCTGTTTCCATGTAAGCCTATTTCCAGCATTTTCTCCTCTCTCACCAATTGTCCTCATGTCTTCCCTCACAACATTCATCAACCTTCTCTTTGGTCTTTCTTTCGCTCTTTTTCCTGGCAGCTCCATCCTCACCACCCTTCTGCCAATATACTCACTCTTTCATCTCTGGACATGTCCAAACCATCGAAGTCTGCTCTCCCTAAACTTGTCTCAAAAACATCTAACTTCGTTTGCCCCTCTAATGATCTAATTTCTAACCTTAGAGTTGAAACTGGACGTTCGTGAAAATTCCTGAAAATCCAAATGTGAGTACTAAATAAAGGTGTGAAGTCCTGCCCCCGCCCCCACCGTGAAGTTTTTGAAAAAAAAAATGGATGGCTGTGGTGCATTTTGGCGATATCTGTGAGCAAAATTCAGACAAAAATTTAAAGTAGAATTTCTAAGTCCTGATTAAAAAAAAAATTGGCCAGGAGTTCCCCAAGGGCCAAGCCCAAATTTTTTTTGCCGCCCATCGCCCTATCACTGGATAATACAAAATCACATTTGTCACTTTTCAGTAAAAAGACATCTAAAATTGTCCTTTTCCCCACATTATACATATTATATAGTATAGATATAGAATATACATGAAAATATATCGTACAATTTCTACACTGTACAGCAAAACATGTTAAAGAAGTTGATCTGTAGTAATTACTATTAACGTTTAAGTCTCAAACTTGTTACGTCGCTTAGTACTGATACACTCGACCACATTGCTCACTATCTTAGAAATAAATCTAGTAATACTAATAGTCTGAGTTGCCTTTAATATATATATATATATATATATATATATATATATATATACACAAACACACACACACAGGCACTGACATGAAGGGTCTACACCCGCAATGTTTTGAAAATGCTCAAAGTTTAGGAGCACGCATCGCCGTGATTGCCGTGAATAGGAGGCCGGCTTGTTAGAACGCGCCTTCATGTGCATGCGCTCGACGTATTGGCCACACATGAATTAAGCAACGAGGTGGATGATAGACGAATGTATTTTTTTGGGGGGACACACACACATGCCGTAACACTGCCTTACGATCAACGCAATGAGAACCCCTGGTGTAACTGAATTTCCTTTGACATGGCTCATGATGTTGATGACCTTGGATGTAAATGCGCTTGCAGTACGTGAAGCAGCTCTGAAAACGCGGTTTAGGCCAAACTTCCATACATGCTAAGTACGGTGAACTTGCATTTCCTGTTTCCGGATGAATACTGGTTGTTTTGGATCAGGCAGTTAACAACGTTTATGAAACAAACACGTAAATTAATGTCAAGACTACATAAAATAAGCGACGTCTTGAGAGAAGGCGAGGGGAGGGGCGTTACTGTTACTCGTGTTAGTGCTTCAACATGGCTTCGCTCGTGAGAGCAAAACAATGAACTCAAACGCATGTTTGTTCAATGTTGTCAACTAATATCTGGATTAATTTTAGGCAATTTTTCCTCAATTTTCCAGAGGAATTTTCATGAAAACTTGAAAATCCGGTGGACTTTCATCACTGAAATCTGATCCAACCTGCTCACTTCTAGAGAGAACCTCAGCACCTTCATTTCCGCCACCAACAGCTCTGCTTCCTGTTGTCACTTCGGTGTCAGTGTCTCTAATCTGTACATAATGGCTGGCCTCACCAATGTTTTATAAACTTTGCTCTTCATCCTATCAGAAACTTTTCTGTCACAGAACACACCACATACCTTCCGCCAGCTGTTCCAACCTCCAAAGACATGTTTCTTCACTTCCTTACCACACTCATCTTTGCTCTGGATTGTTGACCCGAAGTATTTGAAGTCTTCCACCAATGCGACCTCTTCTCCTTGGAGCCTCACGCTTCCCCCCCTCAACCCTTCTCATTCACACACACATATTCTGTTTTCCATCCATTTTCTTCGCTGCTTATCCTCACAAGGGTCACGGGGAGTGCTGGAGCCTGTACCCCGCTGTCTCCGGCAGGAGGCGGGGTACAGCCTGAACTGGTTGCCAGCCAATCGCAGGGCACATTGAGACAAATAGCCGAACTCACAATCACGTCCAAGGGCAATTTAGAGTGTCCAATTAATGTTGCATGTTTTTGGAATATGGGAGGAAACCAGAGTGCCTGAAGGAAACCCACGCAGGCACGGGGAGAACATGCAAACTCCACACAGGCGGGTCCGGGATTCAACCCGGGATGTCAGAACTGTGAGGCCAACGTTTTACCAGCTGAGCCACCATTCCACCCGTATTCTGTTTTACTTCGGCTAATCTTCATTCCTCTCCTTTCCAGTGCATGTCCCCATCTTTTAATTGTTTCTCCACATTTGTCTTCCATGTTTGTAAAGGAAACGGGTGATGGAGAAGTGATGTACGGCATCCAGGAAAGGAACATTAAGGGACAGATGATGATGGACTTTGCAAAAAGGATGGATATAGCTGTCATAAACACTTTTTTTCCCAGAAGAGGCAGGAACCTACAAGAGCGGAGGTATAAGCACGCAGATGGATTATATTTTCTGCAGCCGATGTAAACTGAAGGAGGTAACTGACTGTAAGGTAGTGGTGGGGGAGAGTGTAGCTCGACAGCATAGGATGGTGGTGTGTAGGATGACTCTGGTGGTGGGTAGGAAGATTAAGAAGACAAAGGTAGAGCAGAGAACCATGTGGTGGAAGAGAAAGGAAGAATGTTGTGCGGCCTTTTGGAAAGAGTTGAAACAGGCTCTTGATGGACAGGAGGAGCTCCCGGAACACTGGACTATTACAGCCAATGTGATCAGAGAGACAGGCAGGAGAGTACATGGTGTTTCTTCTGGTAGAAAAGGGGAGAAGGAGACTTGGTGGTGGAACTCCAAAATACAGGAGGTCATACAAGGAAAGAGATTAGCGAAGAAGAAGTGGGACACAGAGAGGACTGAGGAGAGGCAAAAGGAATACATTGAGATGCAATGTAGGGCAAAGGTAGGGGTTGCAAAGGCTAAACAAGAGGCATATGATGACATGTACACCAGGTTGGAAATCAAAGAAGGAGAAAAGTGTCTCTACAGGTTGGCTCGACAGAGAGATAGACATGGGAAGAATTTGCAGCAGGTAAGGGTAATTAAGAATAGAGACGGAAATGTGTTGACTGGTGCAAGTTGTGTGCTAAATAGATAGAAAGAATACTTCGAGAAGTTGATGAATGAAGAAAATGAGAGAGAAGGAAGAGTTGAAGAGGCAAGTGTGAAGGACCAGGAAGTGGCAATGATTAGACAGAGGGAAGTTAGAAAGGCACTAAAGTGGATGAAAAATGTAAAGGCAGTTGGTCCTGATGACATACCGGTGGAGGTATGGAAGCAATTTGGAGAGATGGCTGTGGAGTTTTTGACCAACTTATTCAACAGAATACGAGCAGGCGAGAGGATGTTTGAAGAATGGAGGAAAAGTGTGCTAGTTCCCATTTTTAAGAACAAAAGTGGTGTTCAGAGTTGTGGGAACTCCAGAGGAATAAAGTTGATGAGCAACACAATGAAGTTACAGTGAAGAAAATGAGTATTTGAACACCTTGCTATATTGCAAGTTCTCCCACTTAGAAAACATTGAGGGGTCTGAAATTCTCATCGTAGGTGCATGTCCACCATGAGAGAGAAAAATCCAGAAATCACAATGTATGATTTTTTTTAACGGTTTCTTTGTGTGATACAGCTGCAAAGGGTTTCAACACCTGAGAAAACCAATGTTAATATTTGTTGCAGTAGCCTTTGTTTGCAATTACAGAGGTCAAACTTTTCTTGTAGAGGTTCACCAGGTTTGCACACACTGCAGGAGGGATTTTGACCCACTCCCCCACCAGACCTTCTCTAGATCAGACAGGTTTCTGGGCTGTCACTGAGAAACACGGAGTTTCGCTACCTCGAAAGAGTTTCAATTGGGTTTAGATAGGGAGACTGGCTAGGCCACGCCAGAACCTTGATATGCTTCTTACAGAGCCACTCCTTGATTTTCCTCGTGGTGTGCTTTGGGTCAGTCATGTTGAAAGACCCAGCTACGACCCATCTTCAATGCTCTGACTGAGGGAAAGGGGTTGTTCCCCAAAATCTCACAATACATGGCCTCAGTCATCCTCTCCTTTATACAGTGCAGTCGTCCAGGCCCTTGTGCAGAAAACACCCATGCTACCACCCCAATGCTTCACAGTAGGGATGGTGTTCTTGGGATGGAACTCATCATTTGTCTTCCTCCAAACAGTTAGTGGAATTATGAATAAAAAGTTTAATTTTGATCTCATCTGACCACAAAACTTTCTCCCATGACTCCTCTGTATCATCCAAATGGTCATTGGCAAACTTAAGACGGGCCTTGACATGTACTGGTTTAAGCAGGGGAACCTACAGTGCCATGCATGATTTCAAACCATGACGTCTTTGTGTATTACCAACAGTCACCTTGGAAAGGGTGGTAGCAGCTCTTTTCAGGTCATCGACCAAGTCCTGTGGTGTAGTCGTGGGCTGACCTTTCTAAGGTTCATTGAGACCCCACAATGTGATATCTTGCATGGGGCTTCACTCCGATTGAGATTGACCATCATGTTTAGCTTCTTCCATGTTTTTAATGGTTGCTCTAACAGTGGAGTGGACCTTTTTTCACCAAGCTGCTTGGCAATTTCTCCGTAGCCCTTGAAAGCCGTGTGGAGTTGCACAATTTTGTCTCTGGTGTCTTTGGACAGCTCTTTGGTCTTAGCCATGTTACAAGTTTGAGTCTTACTGATTGTATGGGGTGGACATCGAGACCTATGCAGCTAACAACCTCACACAGGTGCATCTGATTCAGGATAATACACTGAGTGGAGGTGGACTTTTAAAGGCGGACTAACAGGTTTTTGAGGGTCAGAATTCTAGCTGATAGACAGGTGTTGAAGTACTTATTTGC
The DNA here is from genome assembly GCF_019802595.1 of Syngnathoides biaculeatus. Taxonomy (NCBI): domain Eukaryota; kingdom Metazoa; phylum Chordata; class Actinopteri; order Syngnathiformes; family Syngnathidae; genus Syngnathoides; species Syngnathoides biaculeatus. The sequence goes on along the minus strand of NC_084647.1, from coordinate 28,329,304 downwards.
AGCTGTGTCACACAAATTGTTACAAAAAAATCATACATTGAGATTTCTGGATTTTTGTTTTCAGATTATCTCTCTCACAGTGGACATGCACCTACGATGAAAAATTCAGACCCTGACATGATTTCTAAGTGGGAGAACTTGCAATATTTTCTTCACTGTATCTGCAAGCAATAGTATGGCTTCATGCACAGAAAGAGTACCACAGATGCATTATTTGCCTTGAACATGCTAGTGGAAAAGTACAGAGAAGGTCAGAAGGAGCTACATTGTGTCTATGTGGATCTATGACAGAGTACCAAGAGAGGAACTGTGGTGTAGGGTTAGGGCTGCATGTGTAAGTCTGGTGTGGCGGAGAACTATGTACAAGACATGTATGTGAGCAGCAGAACAGTGGTGAGGTGTGCTGTAGCTGTGACAGAAAAAGTTTAGGTGGAGGTGGGACTGCATCAGGGATCATTTCTGAGCCCCTTCTTGTGTGCTGTGGTAATAGATGGGCTGACAGATGTTAAACTGAAATCCTCTTGAACCATGATGTTCACAGATAATATTGTGATATGCTGTGAAAGCAGGGAGCAGGTGGAAGAACAATTAGGAAATGGTGGCATGCACTGAAAGGAGAGGAATGAAGATTATCCAAAGTAAAACGGAATATATGTGCGTGAATGAGACAGGTGGAGGGGGAAGAGTGAGGCTCCAGTGAGAAGAGGTAATGAAGGTTGGATGGCTTCAAATACTTGGGGCCAACAACCCAGAGGAATGGAGAGTGTGGTAAGGAAGTGAAGAAACGGGTCCAAGCGGGTTGGAACAGCTGGCGGAAGGTGTCTGGTGTGTTATGTGACAGAAGATCTCTGCTCGGATGAAGCGCAAAGTTTATCTAAAAGTGGTGAGGCCCACCATGGTCTACAGTTTAGAGATGGTGCCACGGAAGAGGCAACAGGAGGTGGCAGAAATGAAGATGTTGAGGGTCTCTCTCGGAGTGACCAGGTTGGATCGGATTAGAAATGAGGTCATTATAGGGACAGACAAAGTTGGATGTTTTGGAGACAAGGTTCGAGAGTGCAGATTTTGATGGTTTGTGCATGTCAAGAGGCGAGAGACTGAATATATTTATAGAAGGGTGCTGAGGATGGAGCTGCCAAGCAAAAGAGCTAGAGGAAGACCAAAGAGAAAGTTCATGGAAGTTGTGAGAGAAGACATGAGGGCAGTTGATGTTCGACAGTTGTTGTGACGACCCCTAGCAAGCTGAAAGGAAAAGAAGAAGAAGATTATTATGTAATTATTTTAATTTTTGTTTGTCCCATACATTTTAGATCATTTTGCATGGTAGGACGACATATACGGAGTGAGATTATTTTTTTTTCTCTTGTCCATGTGTTTGCAGTTGCATCTTCCGTGTGGGCTGGACTCAATCCTGATCTTGGGAATGGGACCACTGGGGTGACTTCTCTGGGACACTGGCTGCGTTACTCACCCATGCCCCATGGGTGCTGGGGTGGTGCCGACTGGCATCCTCCTGGGCCCTCTGCTCGGGCTGATGGTGGGGTCCATTTGTTGCTCCTCGGGCTGGCTCCCTTTCTCTTCTTTCTGCTCTTTATATCCTGCAGTTTGCTCCTCCTCTTCCTACAGGAGGGAGGGTGGTCACCTGCAGGCTGTGGGGCCCGATGTGTTTTTTTTTGGCCTGGTCTTAGGGAGGAGTCCACCCCCCACACTCAGGGGTGAGTAGTGGGTGCCGACAGGGGTTTGCGGGGGGAGGTCCTGGAGGTGGTGTCCCTTTTTGTCAGTGATTGTCTGGCCTGTTGGACCTGATGCACAGGAGCCGTCCTTCATAATCACTCACTGAGCACACGCACACACTATTTACTGTCCATACTTCTTCCACTTATCACATCTGCTCCACATAACCAGAACAATGGGTTCTTGGGGGGCTGACGTGGGTTGCGGGTGTCGGACCAGCACATGGGTGCTGTTTCCTGTTGCGAGCACCCTTCCCATCTGCTCTGCCCGCCCCCTATTTGAAATGTACTACCCACATGTATCCCCTTTTGCTTTTAATGCACCACATATACTCTGGGGTTGCGGTGGGTCACAGGGTTTGGCTGTTAGGCAGTAGTACCTGGCAGCCCTGCCTCCCCCCCGCTCGGCTCACAGGTCCTCTAGATTTTAAATGCACCCTTTCACTTGGGAGTGGGGGAGGTGGCACTGATTTACTTAGTAAGCCCAATGACCTGGCAGTCACAGTCACAGGGTGGAGGTGTGTTTTACAATTCGATACATGGTGGTGTTCTGCCACCCCTGGCTGGATGGCTGTTTGGCATGGGGACTACCTGGGTTCCCGCCCTCATCATTTTTTTGTTGGGAACACCTATGCACCCCCTGTTCCAACAAACAAGGGGCATTATCCCATTCTTGGGCTGGGACTGGCCACAGCCACTTTTCCCCCAGTCCCATTTCCCTGACACAACAACGCGCAGACATACTGAGCTTGAACTAGCAATACCAATAACAACCGTAATAAACTGAAACAAAGTGCGCATGTAAATACCGTTAAAAAATGCAAGCAATGTTCCCTCTCACCTACTGGAATGAACTCAAGCAAAGCATATAAGCAGAACTTTGATATGGTTTCGTGCGTTCACAAGAGCCGCACGAAAGCAGGCAAAGAGCTGCATGCTGCTTGAGAACTACGGGTTGGGCACCCGTGGGCTAGAGTGTTTCCATTTTGTTGACCTACAGACAGCACAGGGAGAAGGGACATGATGGGCAGCCCCAATACTAATCTGTGGGGCTGTCTAGCTGCTACTGATGATATACAGTAGGTAGTGGCGGCTGAGACTGTTCATTGCACTGTCACATACAAGTAATAGCATCAGAAAGACTTTAAAGGACGATAACTGTTTATTACGTTCGCTAGCTTGCAAGCTAATGAGCTTGTGAAGTCATGAACTTGCTCGACCACGGCTATTTCATGCAATGTGTTGTTTTTGTGTGGAATCTTGCATAAAGGAGCCTGTCAAAACAATGTTAAATGTTTATTGAAAACAGCAGCAAGAAATATTCTGCCTTTAATTTACGTGACACTTGAGTTCATTTCATGCAAAGAAACATATTTGCTTGACAGATAAGCAAACCTCTATTTTTCACGATTTCGGGCCTTATTTTACAAGACTATTTTGTACTTTTACAGTCCTTTTAAGTTCAGAAAACCTCATTACCTGACCCCACCAACCAGTGGTTGTCATTGCCTGAGGAGTTCTCTGCCACACTTTCTGTCCAGATAAAAAAAAAAAAAATACTGGCATATCAATACAGAATATCCATCCATTTTCATCTGCATATACAAGGTTTGGGGTGCAGATGCAGTAACTTTAGCAGATAAGCTGAGGTTTCCCTCTCGCCAGCCATTTCCTCTAGCTCTTCAGAGGGGATCCCAAGTCATTCCCAGGCCAGCCAAGAGTAGTCTCCAGGGAGTCCTGTGTTGTCCCCGGGGTCTCCCTCTGGTGGGATGTGCCTCATTAGGGAGTAGTCCAGGAGGCATGCTGGCATAAATGCCCGAGTCACCTCATCTGGCTCCTCTCAATGTCGAAAAACAGCAACTACTCTGAGCCCCTTTACGGATGACTGAGCTTCTCACCCTATCTCTAAGCGAGACCTCAGACACCCTGCTGAGGAAACTCATTTAATTCGCTTGAATCCGGGATCCAGTAAATTGAGAGTTTTGCCTTTCGGCTTAACACCTTCTTCTACACAACGAACCAATACAAAGTCCACATCACTTCAGACACTGCATCAGTCCGCCAGTCAATCTCCCACCCCATTCTTCCCTCACTTGTGAACAAGACCCCAAGAAACTTGAATTCTTCCACTTGGGGGAGTATCTCATCCCCAACCTGATAGAGTACCCCACCCTTGTCTGACTGAGGACCATGGTCTCAAATCTTGAGCTCCTGATTCTCATCACAGACATTTCATGCTCTGATGAAAACACCTCAGTGAGAGTTGGCGATCAGGCCTTGATAATGCCAAGAGCATCACATCATCTGAAAAAAGTAAAGGTGCAACACTGAGGCCACCAAATCGGACCCACTCTTGTGCCTTGGCTCTGCCAAGAAATTCCATCATAAAAGTTGTGAACAGAATTGGCAACAAAGGACAGCCTTGGCAAACTCCACCCATCACTGGAAACAAGTCGGACTCATCTGTACTGTCAGCAGTACAGATCAAACAGGGGTTTGGTACCCCATTCTCCCGAGGGACACAGTCAAACACCTTCTCCAATTCCAAACATGTAGAATGTGTGGACAAACTTCTGTGCACCCTCACTGACCCTGCTGAAGGTGTAGGGCTAGTTCAGTATTCCACAGCCAGGAAGAAAAGCACACTGCTTCTCCTGAATCTAAGATTCAACTTCCCGATGGACACTCTTCTCCAGCACCCCAGAATAGACCTTACTAGGGAGGCTGAGTTGGAACACACCCTCCAATTGTCCTTCTGAAAAAGGTGGACCACCTTAGTTTGCCAATACAGAGACAGTGTCCCAGATTTCCACACGATGAGAGAAATGTTAACCAGGGCAGCCCCACAACATTCATAAACTCTATTAAGTCTGAGAAGACATCACCCACCTCCGGGGCCTTGCCACTGCGGAGCTTTTTAACCATCTTGGTGTTATCATCGCCAGAGATTGGAGGGCCCACCTTAGAAAAGCCAGACCCTGCTTCCTCCTGGGAAAGCATGTCAGAGGAATTGAAGTCGTCATCAAAGTCCTATCACCAGTGACTCACAACATCCCAAGTCGCAGTCAGCACCACCCCACTCGTACCATACACAGTGTTGATAGTGCTCTGTTTCCCCCGCCTGAGATGCTAGATGGTAAACCATAATTTCCTCGAAACCGTCCGGAAATTCTTCTCCACTGAACTATTCCCACACCCAAGTTTTTGTCTCACCAACCAACAAAGCGGCAGTCCGCTTGGCCACCCAGTACCTTTTGGGGCTGTAGACCTCCTGCCTCAGGAGTGCCAAGGCCCAAAACGCCTGATAGGACTCTTTCTTCATCTTTACAGGATTTCTCACCACTGGTGTCCACCTTATAAGTGTCATGCAAGATGTAAAATCTTCATTGAGAAGAAGTAAGAGATAAGTGTGTTAACATCCCACATTGTGTTCCGCTTGTACAGAGCCTTTACCAGTTCCCGGTTCCCGTTATAGACCAGTGCAATGACAATTGTGCAAAGGGAGCAGTTTAAAGTGACGAATGGTGTGATAGTCTACAAAATATATTACTATTACTGATTGGACTAGGGGCGGCACGGTAACTCAGCTGGAAAGTGTTGGCCTCACAGTTCTGAGGACCGGGTTCAATCCCAGACCCGCCTGTGTGTAGTTTGCATGTTCTCCCCATGCCTGCGTAGGTTTTCTCCAGGCATTACGGTTTCCTCCCGCATCCCAAAAACATGGAACATTAATTGGAGATTCTAAATTTCCCCTACGTGTGATTGTGAGCGCAACTATTGTCTGTCTCCATGTGCCCTGCGATTGGCTGGCAACCAGTTCAGGGTGTACCCGGCCTTCCTGCCCAAGAACAGCTGGGATTGGCTCCAGCACTCCCATGACACTCGTGAGGATAAGCAGTTCAGAAAATGCATGAATGGATGGATTTGAAACCTTTGTGTGTACTATGCAAAAAAAAAAAAAAAACAGAAAGTGGGAAGGGGTGAATACTTTTTCACAACACTGTCAATAAAATAAAACCAAAAGTTTTTTTTGTCATTATGTGACTATGCATATGAGAGAATGAGTGCTACACCATAAGGTGCTTGAACCAATATAAATAAAATAGTAAATAATGGAAAGCATATTTGAGTTATTTGTTGCAATAAGTAAGCACTCCAGCACCCAATGAAAGAATCCCAGGGGTGTGTGGTAACAGACATGCAAGTGGATTCAGAAAGGGGTCCAAAATGTGGAGGCGAAGGACCTCACCAGATCAAACCAGGACCTGGGGTATGCCTGAGATGAACCTTGTGGACACGACACGTCCCACGTCGAGGGACTCAGGGCAGTTCTCCGGCCCCCGAAGGTTCCCCGACAACTGGTCACCGGGCGGTGGGCACAGGGACCCATTGCCTTCCCCATTACCCACCACCCTCCACCACCGCCCCACATGGCCCACTCCCCCGACACCCAGGAGAAAGGGAAACCCCCCACATCCCACAGGGCCTGCGATGTGGCCAGTCCCAGCCCAAGAATGGGATAATGCCCCTTGTTTGTCGGAACAGGGGGTGCATAGGTGTTCCCAACAAGAGAATGATGAGAGCGGGAACCCAGGTAGTCCCCATGCCAAACAGCCATCCAGCCAGGGGTGGCAGAACACCACCATGTATCGAATTGTAAAACACACCTCCACCCTGTGACTGCCAGGTCATTGGGCTTACTACGTAGTATGTCTGCACGTTGTTGTGTCAGGGAAATGGGACTGGGGGGAAAGTGGCTTTACTGCTCCTGCCACTCACCTCAACTGTGCAATGAGAGAAGGAAGATTTAACCCCAAGCAGGATGACTTCAGCACGGAAAATACTTCTCCCGACCGAGGTCACGTGACCGCAGCAGGAAAGGTTAGCACATTATTTTCGTAAAACTGGCTTTCACACTGAATGAAAATAGCTCGAAGCTTCCCAGTTGGATGGTGATCTTTGTAGAAAATAATTTGTCAAATTCATTCTCAAAATGCGAGGGAAAAATGTATAGTGAAGCAAAAATATGTGGATGAACACAGGATGTTTTAATAGAGCGGGAGAGCTTATATTATTTTGTGGTTGAGCACAACAGCAAGCCACTCTCTGCCTTTTGTGTCAGACGGCTTTCGCATTTCACAGCTTCAAAACTCTTCACTTCAACTCACTCCATGATAAGATCGACCTGGGAATTCCTAAAGAGACTAAGCTTCCGAGTCACAAGTTAGTCACTTTGAAAAATCACACAGAAAAGCAGATGCAGCTTTTTAAAAAAAAAACAATAATGAAGCATCCAGAGACGAATGCTTGCATCGCATTAAGTGGCTTGGAACATTGGAAGGCCCAAAAAGCCATACATTGAAGGATCATTTTTAAAAAAATGCCTCACTGATATCGCTGAAATCTTGTGTCTGAAAAATAAAAACCTTAAATGAATGGTAGAAGACGTTCAACTGTCGCGCCACACTGTTAAACAGAGAATATTGGACATAAGCATGGCTACAGATTCACTGTTGCAGTCAGACCATCAATAATGTGAGTATTTTAGTGTTTCATTAGATGACACTTGTGACATACAAGATTTGGTTGAGCTGGTCTGGTAGTTTGTTCTTGTGAGAGAGCACGAAATGTTTTTTTTTTTTTTTAATTATTGGCCTGTGGTCTTTGTACTCTGTTGGAGTTGATTTTTGTTCTTATTATGTCTGTGTATGACATTTACAATAAATCTGGGTGAGCAAAGGTGTGTGAAGAGGGAATGCTATCCATGTATATGATATAGCTCTTTGATGTGTATGATGTGGCTCTTTGCCATAACACAGTAAAAAATGTGGCTCTTCATCTCTGACTTGTTGCCTTCCCTACTGTAGCCCAAAGAACACTTCAGAGAAAATTCATTTTGGGGGGTTTTATTGATGTCATATAAACAGGCCAACCTATTAAGTAACTTAGAAGTGTACAAAATAGCCAAAGGTGTTACTCTATACTTAGATTGTGGGGCAGGGGTGACTCATTTCAGAACATATTCTGTACGCCCCAGGCTGTCCTTATGCTTCGCCCCAAAAAGTCGAATAGCTGAGATGATGAAAAATGGTTTACGATGGCTACATCTGAACAATTGAGTATTAAATTTTTCTCAGATTTCGAAAGTTTTCATTCCATTTCTTCAAATATTTAATGTATTAAGAAACAAAAAATAGCTTTCTAGTTTCTTTCGGCTTGTCCCTTTCGGGGTTGCCACAGCGTGTCATCTCAGATGAACGCACATATATGTTTGGCATAATTTTTTTTTTTTTTTTTTTAATACACCGGATGCCCTTCCTGACGCAACCCTTCTCAGGGAGTGGAGGCCCCAGTTGGATATGAACCCACAACCCCTGGTTTACCAAACCAGTGCTCTAACCACTGAGCTACGGGGCCTCACGAACAAAAAATAGCTTTGCAGTCCTTTTAATCAAGGAAGGAATTTCAAAGGAAACCTACGCATCCAAATTCGGCAGACAAATGATACTCAACAAAATATCTAGTTTGTAATCTTTTTTTCATCTAATTATTCGTTTCAAGTATTTTTCTTCATTTGGTGCAACAAGGTGAGACCTTAATGAGAAGTCAAAGGACTGCTGAAGATAAGGTAAGTAAAGATATAAGGTATTAAATCAAATCAACCTTTTGTATCTCTCTTTTCACAGATAATAAGGTATGCTCTGACAAACAGAAAATCACTGGTTCCGTTCATTAAATCTGATCAAAGAAACTTTGTAAGGGTTTAAGGTTAACAATAAATACTGAGCAGTACTTACTGATATTGCATAGAGACTGTAGATGGAATCCAAATATTTTCTTTTTTGGCTCTCTGTGCTGCAGTTTGTGGTGACGTCATGACCCCTGATCACATCAGTTAAACTTTTTGATGACTTTAGACTATATGCTGAAACTGATTCAAGTAGATGTTCTGACCTAAGGCCAAATTCATCTCTTTCAGCAAATTCATCCCGTCCAGGCGTGTCTTCCAGTAGTGTGCAGTCCTGTGACTCAGCGTCAATAGATTCCTCGAGATACTCATTGCTATTAGAAAGGCGATGTTTGCGGTTCATCTGGGGCAGATGTTGACGTATGGGCTTATAACCTCCACTGTAAGTTCTGGGTCTGGTAGATGTTTTGCTGTTTTGGCACGGTGGGGCATCCCGGCTCAAATCAGGAAAAGCTGTTGGTTAAAAAAAAAAAAAAATTCCAATTCAGAACTTTATCCCATCCGAGCAATGTGTTTGAAAGATTCCAGTTCACTTCAAGTAGAATAATTATTCATGTGACAAAAAAAATGTTCAAGTTTGAAGTTTTTGTTTATATTGTCAACTAAAACAAAAATTCAATCCATGCACATCATCAATAACTATAACAACCACACAATATGACGTATCAGCATTTAAAAGTGCTTCAGTAAAAAATATATAGAAGTCCTCTGTGTTCAAATAACAGCAGGCGATAGAAAGGCACATTTAATTTTTTTTTTTTTCCCCTGACAGATGTAATTTGCTGATGACTATGATGTATGTTGGTATTCCGGGGTGAATGGCTTTTGGGGAAAAAAAAATATTAATCTAGTGGTATGTGAGGTGACGACTGGGGTGAAAAGTGTCTGTAGGATTAGTCCTGGCCCTAGTGTGATAAGTGTTGGCAATATCCTGAAATGGTGGAAGAAGGAGCCAACGACTTTTTCTGCAGTTGTTATAACCTTGTAGTGATTTTTCGTTTGCAACAGAGCAGCCTGCATACCATGATGTAATGCAGTTTGTTAAAATGCTTTTAAAAGCAGAGCAGTAAACGGTTACCAGTAGTCTTTTATAGAGGTTGTTTCTTGTGAAAATCCTGAGGAAGTGAATGTGGTGCCAGACTTTCTTAAAAATGGCAATGGTATTTGTGGTCCAGGACAGGGTGTTTGTGATATATATACCATGAAATTTATTGCTCTGCAGTATTTTCACAATTCATTGTCACAATTGATAAAAATGGGGGATGAGTCAGCGCTGAGTTTCCTCAAGTCCAGTACTGTATACTGCAGAGCACCACAGAGACGAGGTGAGTCTAACCACGCTTGTGTCGTCTGCAAACTTAATGACTTAACTTATTATTATTGGAGAGGTGCACAGGTGTGCAATTATAGGAGTACTGACAGTACAGAAGTGGGCTCAGTACAGAGCCCAGGGAGCAGGTACTGAGAGGGATGGTTAGAGTGGTGAGGGCCAATGTTCCCTCTAATTTTTTGCGTGTCTGAGCAAACACACCAAGGCCGTGAGCACTCACTTTGTCCACTGTGAGCAACATTAGACGTATGCACTGTGGTCAATCAATGTCATCCATTGAAGTTCCATGGCTCATTGAAAGGTTCATATTACATTCCCATCAGAACTTTTTTAAGAACAATTTCGTGTTTTTTGCAAACTTACATTGAAAGTGTCAACAAACAAAAAAATACATTACAATATAGATACATACCAAGCCAAGTATTAAATATAAATTTGAAATGTCGTTTCCAACTTTGTTTATTTTTTTTTTTAACCCACAATGATATCCCTGTCTGTTTTTCTTGCCTTTTATATTTAAAATACAGAATTAGCTTTTTGGGCAATGCTCTTTGCTTTCATCCTCAATCAGGCTGTGCCAAGGTGGAATTTTAAGATTTACACACCTTCTCATCCTACACTTTCTGCTTTGGCTTCAGACCAGACATTTTTTACTCCCAAAAATAAAATCTCATCCAGTTGCACCACATTTTGTTCTATTATTCACATACCCTGGTGCTTGTAATTATGAGTGTACCCCTTTAAAATGGAGGGGGGTAGTGCCAGGTAAACTAGGAAGTAGAGTGGAGGCAGTGTGCTGCTGTGTTTAAAAAAAAAAATGTCAGGCTGTAGTTCAATGCGCTGGACCTGTTTTCTTCTGCGCTGAGAGTGTGAAACAAGTGCACAAAGCCGCAGTTGCGCAGCTTAGAGGGAACATTGGTAAGAACTAAGTCTGACAGTTTGGGTGCAGTTTGTGAGAAAGTCCATAATCCAGAGGCAGAGCTGTGTGTGAAGACCAAGGGGAAGCAGTTTTCTTATCAAAATGTGTAGTATAAAGGTACTAAATGCTGAGCTGTAATCAACAAGTATCTGGACGTATTTGTTCCTGTGTTCAAGATGTTTCACCGCTGAGTGGAGAGCGATGGTGATGGCATCCTCCATTGCCTCGTTCAACTCTCACTTGTCAGTGGTTGGTAGAACTAATGGTTTCAAAGCAGTTATAGTTTAAAAATGTAATTTGAAAATTCAATTTTAAAGCAAAAAGAATGAATTAAAAGAGTAATGATAGATAAATAGTGCAGTGTAAAAGCATAATTGTTCATTAATAAAACTGGCATTTATCAGCCTGACAACTGAAGGGAAAAATAGTTTAAGTAGCAGATTTTTTTCATCATTTAAAGGGTGCACAGTAATTCCACCCTGTGGGCATTACAATATCAACTGAATATAACATTGTCTCCTTGCTTGATAATGCATTCTAATAAGTGCACGACATTTTTTTCTACACACAAGTCAGGAGGCTGAACTCCAATTATCTTAGATCAGACCTTGACTGATTCAGACAGCTATTGCTCTTCACAGATGCACCGATAAACCAACAAATGAATGTCAAAAGACAATAACATAATGGAAAAAAAAAACTGGTTTCTTGTCTGTTCTTAGCCGCTTATCCTCAACGGGTCAAAGGAGAGTTGGAACCTATCCCAGCTTTTCAGTACATAATTCCAGAAAGTAAAGTATATCTCCAATTATACTCTCTAATGAACCAACACTTACTGTATGACTGATGGAAGCACAGTTCAAGGTCCCTGGAAACCAAGAAGTTGCTGGGGTCAAAATTCTCCCTTGGGAACTTAACAATCTTTTGAGACTTGATCCAACAACCATTCACAAAGTGGAACCGCTTGAAGTGGACAATCTAAAAGAAAACACAAGAGTTAGGCTCAGAAAAATCCTGACAATGAAAAATTTAGGGCTCTCCCTTGATACACACCTCAAAAGAAAAGTGTATTACGGCAAAATCTTTTCCTTGATGAAGATAGAAAAAATATAAAAATGTAAAACAAAGTCAATTCAAGTATACAAGACAAGAAAACTAAAATAGACTTTATCCCGATTTTATTGGCCTGATTGGAATCGGCCGATAATTGACAACTGGAGTGACAACGGTTTAAGGATGCAGAGGTAAGAATTCTCCGCCACTTGTGGTAGAAGCTTGAGAATTCCCTCAAACAGAACGTAATTGTCATCCTGTTCAGGGGAAGTCAGTTTAGTCACCCTCGGTGAACCACTGACTTCAACATGGGAAAATCATGCAGCAAAATAGTTGACAAGAGGATCTGAGACAAAAATTACCATGTAAGGACTGGAAGTTTGTAGAAAGCCAATGTCCTTCTAAAATAAAATATCTAAATTTTTGGATAAAAAAAATATGGCTTTGCTGGCCAGCTCAATACGCAAAAAATAGTTCACGTGCAGGATAAAATAAGAACCACACACAAAAATGATTGGATGTTAATAGCCATAAAAAGAAAGGAGGGGAAATTTAAAAGGACCATTAACAAAAAAAACAAATTATGTCATTTTTAGACCTTACAAATTACTGCCGAGCCTGGATACCGAATTTTGAAATAACAGCACCGTAATCAAAAATAATGTATGAGGAAAATTTAAAAATGACATCCCAAATAAAATGGACAGCTGGGGCAGAGCGGGCCTTTTTTGAGTTAAAGCAAGTTTTGGTGTCAAGTACAGCCTTAGCATTACCTGACTATTCAAAACCTTTTGTTCAAATGGTAGATTGCAAAGGAGAATATATGACATCAGTATTGACTCAAACGTATGGAGAAAAAATTCGACCAGTGGAATATTTCTCATCCAAATTGGATAGTATAGCTTGTGCACTTCCTCATTGTGTCAGGACTGTGGTTGCAGACTCAATGGCTGTTGAGAGTAGTTCCTCCATCGTGCTTTTTCACCCACTAACACTAAGAGTGCCACATGCTGTGGGAGCCTTATTGCTACAGAACAATATGACAATTTTGTTGGCTGGTTGAAGTGAAGTGGATAGTGCAGTCCAACCTCTGGTCCAGGTATGGGGAAGGTGAGCTGACGTTCGCATTTAGAGAGGCGGAATCAGCTTGTGAAAGGGCCCACGCGATTCCTGCGTCTGTGGTAAACAAAGATGCCTATGAACATCAAGTGGATGGTGCAAAGAAACTCATCAATGATGTGATGGCAAGCTTCACGGAATGGGAAGGGTGGATCCCGGGAGCAGGAAAAAAACCTTCTGGATGGCAGAGTGAAAGGCTTAAGAAAACTGAAGAACAGCCTCGAAGCCAAAAAGGCAGAATTCCTAGTGGTTCAAAGAACTGCAGAGGAGGAAATGAGAGGAAGAGCCCAGCAGCCTGTTCTTAAAATTAAACCCACCAGCCTACCCAGATTCTACGACTCAAAAAGAGACTTCCATCAATGGAAAAGGGACTGGGAGAGTCTTCAGAGACAAGGTAAGCCAACTGGCTCAGCAGAAGCCAAAAAGATCCAGCTCCTCGACAGTGTTGATGAGAAGATCTGCAGTGACCTAAAAGACTGTCCTTGTACAAGACCACAGAGGACATGTTCAAGGTGCTGGAAAACAGATTTGGAAACAAAACAACCATAGCCCTGGAGATCACTGAGTACCTGAAGAAAATCCACCCTCTGAAGTCATACCAGCCCAGGAAAATGATTGAAATGATCCAATCAGTTCAAAAGGCCCTTAATGACCTCACAGAGCTCAGCAACACTGGAGCCATCAAGAATCCGCTTGTAATCAAATCAATAGAGAGCAAACTGCCAGATACAATGAAGAGGGACTGGCTAGTCTTCATGGTCAATCCTGTAAACGCAGTCACACCAGACAACCACTTCGATAGCCTCCTAAACTACCTGAAAACTCAAGAAAAGGTCTTGGAGAGGCTTAAGCAGCTTGGAATATGTGAGAAGCCGGACAAAAAGTCAGCTGAATCCAAGAAATACGTCTCAACCAGGTCCACAAGAAAAGGGGGATGCGATGAGTGGCACAAAGAAAAACTTTTCTTCTGCAAAAAGTTTAAAGAACTGGAGCCAAAAGACACGTTGAGTGCTGTGGAAAGAAGGACGGCTTGTACCACAGAGGGTGAAGGTGATTGGAGACCTCGTCTTATGGGACGGCCCACTGGGGAAGACAGTTGATGGAACGCACCCAGATCTCTTTGAGAAAGTGGATTTGGCAGCTCACACATCCAAAACACACTTTGCATGGTCCATGAGAGCCACTGCTGTGAAATATCAAGAACTCAGTAATATAGAGGGATTCAAAGCTGAAACCACAAGCACTGTTGCAGATAAAGAATTTCTCAACTAGTGGAAATGGAACAGTCTTGGAGCAGCTTGCGAACCAAAGTGTGGAGGATGCAGATGTAGCAACTGCCAGCCAGGAGGAAAGGAGATGACACTGAGCGAGGAAAGAGAGCTGAAGAGTATGAGTCAACATTGGTGACCGACCAGCAGGATGCATTGCACAGCTGGTCGTGAGAGAGACTGTAAATCTACCTATGTTTACTCACCTGTGAGTGTAGGATCATGGAGGAATATTCTTATGTTGATGATGTGCTTACCTCCCACAACGACCTGGAAACGCTGGACGAAGACACCAGAAGATTTGAAGAGATCCTAAAGGCAGTCGGATTTTTCCTTAAGCCCTGGTTTCGGTCAGGCCAAAGTGGGAGGGAGATGCCCACACCAGGAGCAACATTAAGTAAAATACTTATTCTGCCAATCAAAGGACAGAAGAAGATAAAGCCCTGGGAGTCGGCTACCTTGTCGAAAGTGACAAACTGTACCCAATGACCTCAGTCAACTTCTCAGAGAGGAGGAAGAAAATGAGAGTGGGTCAAAATCTCCTGGAGGAAGAGGTGAGAGAAAAAAAACTCCCATGCCACTGACTAGAAGACAACTGCTACGCCAAGTAGCTACTTGTAGCAGCCTCTATGACCCAATAGGTCTTGTCACTCCTGCTAAACAGAAGGGTACCATTCTAGTCAGGAGAGCTTTCTAAGAGGTTGGAACCAGCACAACCCGAGACACGTGGGACAAGCCATTGTCAGAAAAGTTGAGGGAAGAAGCAGTCCAGTTATTTGAAGAATATGTTCGCCTCAACCAAATTACCTTCAACAGAAGCGTCACACCACGGAACTGGACCCAAAAAACGTGGGAAGTGACATTCTCTGATGGGAGCAACCAGAGCTACGGAGCCGTGGTGTACCTCAGATGGGAGACGGCAAAGGGCGTTGAAGTCAGACTCGTTGAGTCCAAAGCAAAGCCCACACCACTCGACCAGAAGGGAGAACCACTCAAAGCTGAAATATGTGGTGCTGTCTACGCAGTTTGCCTCAAAAGAGTTGGAGAAATTCAGAAGATCACATCCACTGATGACTGGTGGTGGATCCAGGGGTACATCAGTGTTGCAGACATGGTGACACGAGGTCCAGCTCCACAGGACCTCCAAGAGGATTCTGTGTGGCAGAATGGACCTCAATTCCTAAAGTTGCCCGTGAAAGAATGGCTAAAAAAGTCTGCCACAGAAGTTGCTGCCTACGCCAGGGAAGTGGTTAACAAACTCCAAAGAAAATCCTTCACAGCAGCAATGACCAGATCACAGGTGAAAAAAAGTACATGTGATGCGCCATCTACTGGAGCTAGTAATCCAGCAAAAGTCACAGATGAGCGAGACCATAATGCTCCACGAGCCATCACAGATGGAAAAGAACCCAAGCCTCAAACCCAAAGACTACCAGCTGGATCTGCAGTGAAAGAACTGATCGACATCAGGAAGTTCAGCAAAGTTGTTGCCTGGGTATGGAGGGCTGCAACAAAATGGAAAAGAGTATTGGCAAAAGCCCAGCTACAAGTAACCCAAAGTGGGAGGGGCTTTCATCAGAAGAGATAAAGTCCAGAACCAAACAAGCTGTACTTACAATCAGTGAGTATGAAGATTCACAGAGAGACCTCTTCCTTGCAGCCCAAGAGTGTGCATCCTTCCAAGACACCACCATACGCTGGATGTATACAAAGATGCAGAGACTTGACTCTTGGTCTGTGGCGGAAGATTTCAGATCTTTAACAATGACAAAACTGCTGTACCAATCTTACCGTGCGATGCATGGAAATCCTCTCTTCTGGCACAAGAAGTCCACAATACAAACCATGAGGAAAAAGCGGGGAAACTCCTGCGCATGAGGAAGAACACATGGGTTTTAAAAGGCCGAAGATTGACTCAGAAGATTGTAAATGGCTGTGTGTCATGCAGCAAAGCCAAACCCAAAAAATGCCAACAAATCATGAGTAACCTCCCATCCGAGCGGATAATACTAGGCCAAGCCATTTCAATACACAACAGTGGATGTGTTTGGCCCTTACGAAGTGAAGGATGAGGTGAAGAAGAAAGCGAGGCTCAACGTATGGGGGCTAGTCTTCTGCTGTATGGTATCCCGAGCTCTACACTCAGATGTCGTAAGTGACCAGTTGTCTGAGGGTTTCCTGTTGGCCTACAAGAGATTCACAGCATTGAGGGGACATCCAAAGAAAATGTGGTCAGCCCCAGGAAAAAAAACTTTGTGGGTGCCAGACCTGCCCTCAAAGAACTGTATGCCTTTCTGAAGAAGCTGGAAACATCAAAAGTTGAGAATGAAGCCTCCAAACATGGAACAGAATGGAGCTGGAAACTTCATCCTGCTAATTCCCCTCACAGGAATGGAACTGCAGAGGCTGCTGTACACGCAGTGAAACGCGCTCTGCACAACCTGCAAGGAGACGGGTGCTTCACATGGAGTGAGTTCCAAACCTTCCTCTACAAGGCAGGTAACCTGGCCAATGAGAGACCCATAGATGCCAGTACTCAAAGCCGCGAGGACTGTGTAGACTACATCAGCCCTAACTCTCTTCTGCTGGGAAGAACAGGACACAGGGGAGGTATGCGAAAGCTTTGACTTTCAAGGATACCCATACAAGAGGCTAAGAACCATTCAAACTGAACTTGACCAGTTCTGGAGGAAGTGGAGTCAATCGGCGGGGCCTAATCTATTCATCCGAAGTAAGTGGCACATAACAAACAGAAATGTAGCCACAGGAGACATCGTTTGGCTGGCCGACCATGCTTTGAGGGGTCAGTATAAGCTTGGCCGTCAGTGTCAACCCTGACAAAAAGGGCGTCGTCAGAGATGTACATACCTTCCCCAGCTACCCCGTCTCTACTGTCAAATCTAATCAAAGAGAGTCAGCAAAGAAACCCCCCACAAAAATCCCCTCGACAATTTTGCACGGAGATGTACGATGCATCATTGTTCTAATTCCTGTAGAAGAACAAAAGTAATCAACCATCAACCAAGAAAAAGACAATGAGCATCCAGGACTCATGTGACCTCTCTGGGTTCAAGAACCGAGATGTCAAGTGGGAGGTGTCAAGTCAACTAACAGGAAGAGCACCTGTCCCCCTCCCTACCTGCAGGGGGCAGAGAAACTTCAATCACACAACTCTTCAAGCTTCCTGTCAGAGGCTAGGGGCAGCCATATTGCTCACGGACCGCATGTGAGCTTGTGTGGAACAAAGAAAGCCTACCAGCAAAAGGAATAAATCACTAACAAACAACTGAAGCAACCACGAAGCAACTAAAAAACTCAAAGGCACCCCTCAGTTTCCAGTCAGACGCAACTGGTAGGGAAAGGACTTGGATGCTAATTGGTTAATTTGTTTCATTTCAGCTACAAACCACCTTATATACATTTGTCTAACTTCTGAATTAATCTAAAGTATTCATGGAGACAAAGTGAATGCTTTTGTTTGGTTTGTTCAGTCAGTTATGGTGCTTATTTACTTTTTACTTTGTTACTTTTGAATACTTAAATGTATGTCATTTACTCAAAATGTGATTAGTAAGGTTAAAGTAATGCTTTGATGACCTATTTATTTAAGCTAAAAATAATGCAATGTGTTCAAAGTGCTTCTTTGGTCATGGTTTTCAAATTAATCAACCTCCCACCACCCTCTAATCACCTTAACCATCATCAATAAACTGTAGAAAGAGGAAAATTTGAGTTGTTCATGTGTTTGAAAACCAAGGCCCTTTTCAAGTTGGGGCAAAGAACTGAGGGAGTTAAAGAGAACTTGAGAGCCTATATTGCTATCTCATCCACACCTCACACTGGAAAGATGTAATGTTTTAAACCCAGCTACCCTATGACCACTCCCTGACGAGTGGACAACATGACTGCCAAGAATTATCTGAACAAACTACAAAATGCAGACCAGATTTAAAAGACCAACCATTAGAAACACGATAAATCCTTTTTGTAGATTGATCATCAAAAAAAGAATAATTTTGGAAAAACACAAAAGGGATACGCTGTAGTAACAGAAACACATGTTAAAAGCTGAACCGTTACCATCACACTCGTCATCACAAGCAGCAGAATTAGTGGCACTAACTGAGGCATGTAAATTAATGAAAGAAAAATGTGTTACAATCTACACAGACAGCCAATATGCTTTTGCTGCATGTCATATATTTGCACGATACTGGAAAAATAGAGGAATGATGACATCTACAGGGATATCAGTGACACATACAGAGCTACTACAAAATTTGCTCACAGCTGTTCAATTACCAAAAGAAATAGCCATATGTGAATGTACAGTACACACACAGTAAATACAGACAATGTATCATTAGGAAACACATTTTCAGAGAAAACAGCAAAAGAAGTAGCAGCCAAAACCTTTATGGGATTAGCTGACCATGTAACAAATGAAGACATACTTTCAAATGATGTGTTAAACAAAATGCAACAACAAAGCTTACCAACAGAATTAAAAATGTGGAAAAATAAAGGTGCCACATTAAAAAATGGGATTTATGTCAGCACAGATACAAAACCCATTCTACCAAAAAATCTTTTTAAGTGGGTGGCAATATTGAGCCATGGGAAGTCTTATGTCTCAACAAGGGGAATGGTAGCCCTGGTACAAAGGCATTATACGACCTATGGATTTAACTTGTATGCAAAATTTTTTGCAGGGCTCGTTTGACCTGTGCACATAACGTGACATAATCCACAATAGAATCCACATCCAAAACGTGGTCAGTTTCCTCAGGCTACATATCCATTTCAGAGAATACACATGGATTTCATTGAACTAAACAAAAGTGAGGGAAAACAATACTGTTTAGTCATCATTGATGCTTTTGATGGGTAGAAGTATTCATGGCTAAACAACGTGATGCGCTAACAGTAGCTAAAGCATTATGCAAAGATATCATACCACGATATGGTATCCCAGAGACCATATATAGTGATAATGGAACACACTTTGTAAACAAAGTGGTCGACAAAATAGGACACATCTTCCACATTAACTTGAAACACCACTGTTCTTATCGTCCACAATGTGCAGGATTGGTAGAAAGAATGAACGGCACAATTAAGAATAGACTGAAGAAATGCATGGAAGAAACACACAGACCATGGACCATGTATAGATCTAGTCAAACTACACAACATTACAAGCACAACAGGTCTCACTCCATTTGAAACACTGTTTGGGAGACCATACAAATTACCAATATTTTCCACACAATGGGAGATAGATGACAAGGCAACTTTAGCAGACAACATGAGAAAAACATGAGAAAAAAGAAGTGAACTTAAATTACCAGAATGCAGGGTTCATACTCAGTCTGACCAAAAAAAATTAAGGGCTTTTTAGGGGCATTCTTAGGGGCTGACACGAAAAATTTAGGGCTGACACGGAAACAATTTAGGGCCGACACGAAAAATTTAGGGCCATTGTGGGAAATCAAGAGTAAGGAAAAAAGACTCACCCAATGGTGCCATCAACCGTTCTTGGTTCATCAAATGTTCCAGTACCTCAGTACCTGTGACAGTGATCACCTGTCGCCCCTTGTGGTAGTTCTCATTGATATGACCATTGTCAACATCTTCACATAACAGTATACAGAAAAACAGATTCTAACTACAATTGCAACTATACACACAAATGTCTTCTACTGATGTCTGTTTCAGCACCCCTACTCTAGCTCCTTGAGCCTACCCAGTGCCTCCTCTTTGTTGCTGCAGAGGTGCCAAAGTGGCTCTCTTGTCCTTTGCTCTGCCTCTGAGTGCATTGGCCTCGGTGATAAACCTCAGATTCCTCTTTTCTTCTGCCTCCTCACACAGCCTGTAAGCCTTCTCAATAAGCGTTAATATGTCAGTCTCTATTCTGGCTTTTTTGGCTTTGAGGCAGTGGAGATGAAAAGTGGGCAGCGATGCCAAATGTAGCCAGGTACGAAGTCTTCCTTTCCCCACAGTGGTAGTTTTTAGCAATGTCACTGTCTGGGAACATGACTGGAAACACTTTCGAATTATATTTTAAGATTTGTCACTGTAATGGATGCAGATCACTTTTATAGTCCACACGATCTCTGCCTTTAACGAGTCCGTCTTCGTGTATTGAACTACATTCATAAAGCCTGACTTCTGGCTGGACAACTGTAGGTGCGCATTAGGGATCGCAACCGGTTGAAAATAACCGGTTATAACCGGTTTTCGTTTTTTTTAGAACCGAAACTGTAATCGGACTTTCAAAATCGGTTAAAATTTCCAATCGGTTCCGGTACTCCACATTGAGCTATTTTTTCAACATCATTTCCACTTTTTTGAAGTTTCGCTGTTTGTCATGATCCTGCCGCTTCAGCATTAGCTGTGCGGGTGTCCGCGCAGGTGCGCTGATTGGAAGGTGCACACCTGCGCCTCACGCAGCCTGATTATGCTATGGATTTATATGACTGCGATGACAACTGGCCGGGGCCAGTTCGTATGATCTTCATGTCCCATTCGTGTGCTCCGGTATCCCTGATTGAACCTGTGTGTACCGACCTTCGTCCGTTGTCCGACCAACCTTGTAAGCCTGACTCCTTCGATACTTCTGCCTGCGTTGATTGTTCTCCCGTGTACCGACTCCTGCTGCACCGGACTGCCTGCTCGATCCCCTACCTCTGCATATAATAAACGTGTCTCTTCTTGAACTACCTTGCGTCTTCCGAGTTCCTGCATTTGGGTCCTTCTCTCGTTTCCGATGGGACGTGACAGAACGAACTGGCCAATACAGGACGCAGCAGGAAAGACCCGGCGTCGCCGGGACCGACGCAAGGTAGACCGTCTGCCGGAGGACCAAGCCTGTCCAATCCGGGTAGGCTCCCTGACGTCCTCCACTTCCGTGTCTTATGCTCCGCCAGCGAGGTATGAATACGTCCCGAACACGACCCGTCCGGCTCCTCATATTCTTCTGGACTCTGACTTTTCGGAGTATGAGGAGGACCGTGATTTGTATGACCGGCTGCCGGAGTACGACTCGGATTATTCTGACTATGAATCTGCTCGTCCGATCTTTCATCCCAGTCAGTTTGTTTCACCTCCCCGCGTTTCCAGCACCCGAACGTCTTCACCCGGTAGATCCAAGTACACCAATCGGTACGAGGGACCTCCGCGTGGCGGCCAGAGGAGACGCCCCGGCCGGGCGCTCCCTGGTGTCTCTCGCTGCGCGGCAACGAAGACACAGTCCTCCCACTCCTCGCCGGCAACGGTGAGACCGGCAGACCCGCAGCTGGTGGCGAAGCTTCCAGCCCAGAGGGAGGAGGAGCCGCCAAACCACGAAGCGTTCTGTCGCGAAATGCGGGCGCAGATAGAGAGGCAGAGCGCGGAATTGGCGGCTCTCACGGCCCAGGTCCGGCAAGGATTGGCGAACCAGCCGAGCTACTCTGACGTCGCAACGGCGACGGACTCGCTGCTGATGCAGGCTCACGTGGCAGTTGGAACTGACCCGCTTCCGAGACACGCCCACGTGTCAGTTTCGACTGACTCTCCGCCTGCTCAGGTTCATGTTGCCGTGGAAACCGACCCGCCCCCTTGCCAAGTGCACGCCGCAGTGGGAACGGACTCGCCATCTCAAGTGCACGTCGCAGTTTTGGCTGTTCCGAGCAGAGTTCACGCGGCAGTCGGAACTGACCCGCTCCCAAGACACGCCCACGTGTCAGTTTCGACTGACTCTCTGCCGACTCTCGTTCATGTTGCCCTGGAAACGGATTCGCCACCGCGCCACGCCCACGTTGCTGTTTCAACGAATGCACTGCAAGCTCACGTGGCAGTGGGGACCGACCCGATGCCACCTCACGTTGCTGTACAGGAGGTGGCGAACGCGATGGGGTCGCCGCCTTCTCACGTTCCTGTCCAGGAGGTGGCGATGGCGATGGGGTCGCCGCCTTCTCACGTTCCTGTCCAGGAGGTGGCGATGGCGATGGGGTCGCCGCCTTCTCACGTTGCTGTCCAGGAGGTGGCGGTGGTGTCGCCGCCTTCTCACGTTGCTGTCCAGGAGGGGGCGGTGGTGTCGCCGCCTTCTCATGTTGCTGTTCAGGAGGGGGCGGTACCGGCGCCGCCTTCTCACGTTGCTGTCCAGGAGGGGGCGGTACTGGCGCCGCCTTCTCACGTTCCTGTCCAGGAGGGGGCGATGGCGTCGCCGCCTTCTCACGTTCCTGTCCAGGAGGGGGCGATGGCGTCGCCGCCTTCTCACGTTCCTGTCCAGGAGGGGGCGATGGCGTCGCCGCCTTCTCACGTTCCTGTCCAGGAGGGGGTGATGGCGTCGCCGCCTTCTCACGTTGCTGTCCAGGAGGGGGCGATGGCGTCGCCGCCTTCTCACGTTGCTGTCCGACAAGAGCTGGGGAGTTCTGATGAGCCACCCCGGAGCTGGAGAGACTTCGGGATGGTAATGGTGGCGGTCATGGCTCTGGTCCTTCTCTCCATCATCCTATTCGGTCCAGATGGCTCCCAGCCGCTTCAGGACTTGGCCTCATTGGTGACCAATCCACGGCTGCCTACTGACCAAGCCTCGGTGGCGACCAATCCCTGGTTGTTTGGCAACTACGGCGTGGGAGGTTCTCGTCCGGAGCAGTGGCCTGCCTCGTTCTGGTGCCTCCTTCTTCGTTTGGTTCCTCACAGAGGTCGTCCGCCCGAATCGCCCCGTGGGGACCCTGGTGCTTGGTGTCCAGGTCGTCCTCCTGACCTGTCCACCCAGACGCCTCGTGTTTGGTGGCCTGGATGGCCACCAGTCTAGGGTTCAGGGGGGGGCGTGCCCTCCTCCGGACCCCCTTCCGCCCATCCCTGCCTGTGTTAATTAGTGTCTGTTTTTTCGTTTAGGCACGTCTGAGAGCCGTGCCTTTGAGGGGGGGGGGGGTACTGTCATGATCCTGCCGCTTCAGCATGAACTGTGCGGGTGTCCGCGCAGGTGCGCTGATTGGAAGGTGCACACCTGCGCCTCATGCAGCCTGATTATGCTATGGATTTATATGACCGCGATGACAACTGGCCGGGGCCAGTTCGTATGATCTTCATGTCCCATTCGTGTGCTCCGGTATCCCTGATTGAACCTGTGTGTACCGACCTTCGTCCGTTCTCCGACCAACCTTGTAAGCCTGACTCCTTTGATACTTCTGCCTGCGTTGATTGTTCTCCCGTGTACCGACTCCTGCTGCACCGGACTGCCTGCTCGATCCCCTACCTCTCCATATAATAAACGTGTCTCTTCTTGAACTACCTTGCATCTTCCGAGTTCCTGCATTTGGGTCCTACTCTCGTTTCCGATGGGACGTGACACTGTTTGAGTAAAGTTGGACTCAAAAAACCATTCAGTTAAATCAAAGAAACATCAAACATGGCATTGAGGAAACGCTCCAAAGTATGAGTAAACTTGTTTGATTGGCAGACATCAAAATACTACTCGCATAACGGGGGGGACTCTGTGAACACGTCACACCGGAAGAGCAACAACAAAAACAGTCCGTGCGGAACCCCGCACCCCAACTCGAAGTCCCGCGGGTGAATTATGTAAACAACACTATGGTACTGTTTTTTTGCTCCAGCTGTTCGGTTAAAACCGGTTATGGAAGTAAGCGGTTTTTTGCTATCCCTAGTGCGCATGCACTGCTAGTACCACTGCCTGAAGTTGATGCTTCATTATCTTGATATTTTAGAAACAGATTCATACCAACGGAAGATGAAAGAGTCTTCGCCAAATCAGCATGTCTCCTGTTTTTCCGGTGCGACTCCAGCGCTTTGACACCCATCTTTTCAAGCTGGTAACTCTGCTTGCACAGATGGTAGTAAGACATGTGCCGATCTTTTGGATCTCGACGAACCCAGCTCCCAAACTCCTTACTTTCAACCCAAGCTTCTTGAAAAATGCACTTCCCCGTGATACAAGTTGGATCGATGAAAGAACTACGCTACATCGTAACGAAGACGAAGTGAAATCCCTACTCACGGAAACAATGGAATATCGACAAGATGGCGACTAGTTGTCAACACGGTGACTTCCGTTGACAATTTCCGGCTGATTTGGACGCCAGACGGATCGCTATTTTTTTTATAATAAAAAATTAATTTATTTTTTAAGGAGAATTTTGGTGGTAGAGATCCCCCCTTTGATTTTTTTTATTTAAGGCCTTTTTAGGGGCTTGACCGATTTTCACGGATTTTAAGGACTTTTAGGAGCCCTTAAATGCACCTTCAAAAATGTAGGGGTTTTTAGGGACTTTTAGGGACACGTCCGAACCCTGAGAATGTGATATTACTTCCCAACAGGATCAACAACTGGTGGTGCCAGGGACTGGTTGCTGACACAGCAGCAATCCCACCACAGTGCACCCTGGAAGTAATGAAGAAAACAACACCACTTGTCAGAAATTGAATAGTGTTTATCTGACAACTAAAGCAGCAAATGACAAACCGATATTTTCTACTTATGCTGCATTTGCTAATTTCTCCTGTGTTAGCTATACAGGGACAGGTGTTAAAGTGGGAAGCCTCAACAAAACATGGTGTCATGTTATCCATCGGCAAAATGCCCCCCTGCTCCCACGCAGAGATGTGTGGTGGTGGTGCGGTGGCCAAAAGTTATATGACACACTGATAAATGCATCAGGAACGTGTTCACTGGTATCACTGGTCCTATCTGTGACTGTGTTTCCATACACAGCAGAGGATATACATATTGGCTGCATCCATCTTTGGACCTCCACTCCGAGGCAAAGGTCCTCTTGGAAAGATGGAGATCCGACATACATTGATGCAATCGGCATCCCATGAGGCGTACCAGATGAGTATAAGTTGCCAAACCAGATTGCTGCAGGATGGGAATCCATCTTGTTATGGATAACCCCAAATAAAAATGTTGACAGAATCAACTACATACATTACAATGTACAGAAACTGGGTAACCATACGGAAGCAGGCTTTATTACCATAAGAGAGCAACTAGCCGCAACCTCACTAGTGGTTGACATGCTCCTGGCCGAGAAGGGTGGCATCTGCGCAATGTTCAGTGACCAGTGTTATACATTTATTCCAAATAACACAGCACCTGATGGGTCACTCACAAGGGCCATTCAAGGCATCCGCACCCTGAACCACAAGATGAAGGAGCTCTGTGGCGTGAGTACATCAGCCTGGTCTGAGTGGTGGGAAAAAATGTTTGGCAAATATAAAAACTTGGTGTTCTCTGTCCTAGTTTCTATCCCTGTTTGCAGCTATTCTTACATTGTGTGGATGTTGTTGTATTCCCTGCATAAGGGCATTACTTATACTTACTCGACTTATAACCACTGCTATTGCCCTGGCAAATTCAAAATTGGCAGAAATATATCCACTACTGGCACAACAGGGTAATGTCAGTGATATTGTTGACCATGATGATGTCGTTATACTCCTCTTCCAGACCTGTTCTCTGATTCAGAAGATTACAAGTAATTAGTGTTATATTTTCCTCTGAGTGTAACTGTTTGTTTTCATCAATATGATTCTGTAGAATAAAGCCGAAAGGGTGATCTATTAGATGATGAGAGGATTTGAGCACATGTAGGATAAACAGGAGTATAATGTAGAAATAATTGTAAATATAATTAAGTAACTGTTTCTGCATGCAATGAAGAAATGCTTTGCTCTGCTCCAATTCAGTTACCGTTTCTGCCTGCAATGAAGAAATGCTTTGCTCTTCTCCAATTCAGTTACTGTTTCTGCCTGCAGCGAAGAAATGCTTTGCTCTGCTCCAATTCAGTGACTGTTCCTGCCTACAATGAAGAATGCTTTGCTCTGCTCTAGAAAACTTGGCTGCAAATGTAGGATAAACAGGGGGGAAATATAGGAATAATTGTGATTATAATTATCATACATCTGCTTCCAATAAAGAATTTTTTTGCTCTGCTCTAGATAACGTGGCAGCTGCCTAGCAGGAGATACCAAGAACAAAAACATCTAATCATCAGAACTGTTAGAACTGCTGGCTGTTAAAGAAATGATAACCACACATGTACTCAGCAATCTTCCACACATGCACACGCATATGAACAAACATGTACACTTTGTTTACAACCATTTTGCTTGCCGTGTCCTTTTTGTAACATCGATGTAAATCAGGGGCGTCTTTAAACTAAATGAATAGAGGTGCTGAGGAGAGGATAATCAGAGTGCAGTGGTGAATTGTACAAGACAGTTCCTCTCCTCTCTCCTCGCGAGACTTTAACTGGTGTTTTTGCTTCCTTTTTTTGTCCTATTTAATGAATGTCTAATTGGTGAACCTGACAGCGAGTATAACAGCGAGTCGATGCTCTGTTATTACTACTCCCGCCATTGAGCAAACAAAACAAAAATAACAATGTTCAAGTGTTTGAGTCAGAATTGTCATGAATCAACGGCGTGGGGCTGGACCCAAATGCAGGACTCCGAGACGAGGGCATGATGTTAGGCATAGTTTTATTCAAAGCTGAAGTCATACAAGGTGTAAGCAGTCCAAGAAGGCAGAGGCACAACAATGCTAGGCTATGAGCAAAATCCAAAAACATGAAGTGAGGTCTGATGACTAGGAGGCAAACTTGGAAACAGGAACTAAGACAGGACTAAACTATGGTGGCATGGAATCCCTGTGATGAGGAGACCTCAGACTACACTTTCTCTCGGTGGTGGAGATTCCTGCTGGAAGTGCACGCAACTCACTAACTCAAGGCAGCGAACTGGCAAATGCCAGTGACAAAACTCCAACTTAAATATTTGGTCTAATCACTGTGACTAATGCAAAACAGGTGTGACATTGACAGGTTTCAGAGATGAGACCGCCCAAACCGGTGGCCAGGCCACACCCCTCGTGGCTGTGGTCCATTGTTGCTCATGACAAGAATACCCACAGGCGGAACTTTACGTGTTGGAGAGGAGGCGTGACGCTGATGGAGGAACATGACATGGACCTTGGAGATGTTCCAGACAGGCTCGTTTTGAAACACTGGTGTTCGTGTTCTCTTTGTGACCGAATGCCAACTGTGGCGGAATGCCAGTATTGTCGTGAGTTTCAAAAGGTCAAACAAAAAATGGAGCGTATTGGAATGAACTTGGATCACGATCAACGTCTGAATAACATAGATACTAGATAATAGATAAAGTTGTTTGTTTGGACTAAGATGTGTTACAAATCAATTTACTTATGATCCATGACAGTTTATTGAAAGGACCACTTGTGCATCCAGTGGAAAATTGGTGCGTACACATTTTTGATGATCTTGGAATCCTGTGTGAATGCTATGTGAAT
Organism: Syngnathoides biaculeatus; assembly: GCF_019802595.1. Taxonomy (NCBI): domain Eukaryota; kingdom Metazoa; phylum Chordata; class Actinopteri; order Syngnathiformes; family Syngnathidae; genus Syngnathoides; species Syngnathoides biaculeatus. The sequence goes on along the minus strand of NC_084647.1, from coordinate 28,301,816 downwards.
GCTATGTCCAAAGTTGATCAAAAATGTGATCTCATTTTCAAGTACGACATAGGACTAGCTAATGGTTTATTTATGTCTGGAATAGAAAATGCAAAAAAAAAAAAAATTGGGACTTTCCAAAAGTGATTACACATATATCCATCCATTTTCTTAGTTGCTAAGCTGCACGAGGGTCGCAGGAGTGCTTGAGGCTATCCCAGGTGTCAATGGCCAGGAGGCAGATTAGACATGGGGAGAACATCGGGCATGAGGCAGGTTACACGCATCCAGACATGGGGAGAACATGCAAACCTGTTGAGGTTATGCAGTACCGGTGTGAAAATCTGAACGATCCACCATGTTGAAAAATCTCCTTGTGATCAATGCGCATGTGTTACGAACAGGGGAATTCTGGGTACATAGCATACGCGTACTGGGAAATCCCCCGGTTGTCATGATCCTGCCGCTTCAGCACGAGCTGTGCGGGTGCCCGTGCGGCTGCGCTAATTGGGAGGCACACACCTGCTCCTCATGCGGGCTGATCATCCCCTGTATAGATAGGACCCGGTGACGACTGGTCCTCGGCCAGTTCGCTGAGCTTTATGTCCCGTTCCAGCACTCTCGTATTCCTGATTGAACCTGTGTGTACCGACCTCCGTCCGTTCTCTGACCAACCTTGTAAGCCTGACTCCTTGATACTTCTGCCTGCGTTGATTGTTTCCCTGTGTACCGACTCCTGCCTGTCCGCTCATCTGTTCTCTTCGCCCGACGTCACAACTACCGCTGCCGCACCGGACTGCCTGCTCGATCCCCGACCTCTGCATACAATAAACGTGTCTCTTCTTGAACTACCTTGCGTCTTCCGAGTTCCTGCATTTGGGTCCTACTCTCGTTCCCGATGGGATGTGACAGAACGAACTGGCCAATACAGGACCCAGCAGGAAAGACCCGGCGTCGCCGGGACCGACGCAAGGTAGACCGTCTGCCGGAGGACCAAGCCTGTCCAATCCGGGTAGGCTCCCTGACGTCCTCCACTTCCGTGTCTTACGCTCCGCCAGCGAGATATGAATACGTCCCAAACACGACCCGTCCGGCTCCTCATATTCTTCTGGACTCTGACTTTTCGGAATATGAGGAGGACCGTGATTTGTATGCCGGGCTGCCTGAGTACGACTCCGACGACTTTGATTTTGAGTCTCTTTGCCCGGCTTTTGATCCCAGTCAGTTTGCCCCGCCTCCCCGCGTTTCCAGCACCCGAGCGACTTCGCCCGGTAGATCCAAGTGCACCTATCGGTACGAGGGAACCTGCTTGGCCATCTAACCGGGACCTCCGCGTGGCGGCCAGAGGAGACGCCCCAGCCAGGCGCTCCCTGGTGTCTCTCGCTGCGAGTCAACGAAGACACCGTCCTCCCACTCCTCGCCGGCAACTGTGAGACCGGCAGACCCGCAGCTGGTGGCGAAGCTTCCAGCCCAGAGGGAGGAGAAGCTGCCAAACCACGAGGCGTTCTGTCACGAAATGCGGGCGCAGATAGAGAGGGAGAGCGCGGAATTGGCGGCTCTCACAGCCCAGGTCCGGCAACGATTGGCGAACCAGCCGAGCTTCGCTGACGTCGCAACGGCGACAGACAAACTGCTGACTCAGGTTCACATTGCCATGGAAACGGACCCGCCCCCTTGCCAAGTGCACGCCACAGTGGGAACAGACTCGCCACCTCAAGTGCACGTCGCAGTGTTGGCGGTTCCGAGCAGAGCTCACGCGGCAGTCGGAACTGACCCGCTCCCGAGACACGCCCACGTGTCAGTTTCGACTGACTCTCCGCCTACTCAGGTTCACGTTGCCCTGGAAACTGATTTGCCACCGCGCCACGCCCACGTTGCTGTTTCAACGGATGCGGTGCAAGCTCACGTGGCAGTGGGGACCGCCTCACGTTGCTGTCCAGGAGGTGGCGACGTCTCCACAGCCGCTTCTCGTCCGTGCTCTGGAGTGGCAGTGGCGACCGGCCCGCGGACGTTCCCCGTTCCTGCTCTGTCGGCGACCGGCCCGCGGCCGCTCCCCGTTCCTGCTCTGTCGGCGACGGGCACGCCCTCACGTTCCTGTCCAGGAGATGGCGACAGTTCCCCAGCCGCCTCACGCTCCCGTCCAGGAAGAGGTGGAGTTGGTGATGCTGCTGCCGCCTTGTCACGTTCCTGTCCAGGAGGCGGCGACGGGGTCGCTGCCTTCTCAAGTTGCTGTCCAGGAGGGGCGGCGACGGGGTCGCTGCCTTCTCAAGTTGCTGTCCAGGAGGGGGCGGTACTGGCGCCGCCTTCTCAAGTTGCTGTCCAGGAGGGGGCGGTACTGGCGCTGCCTTCTCAAGTTGCTGTCCAGGAGGGGGCGGTACTGGCGCTGCCTTCTCACGTTGCTGTCCAGGAGGGTGCGGTACTGGCGCCGCCTTCTCAAGTTGCTGTCCAGGAGGGGGCGGTACTGGCGCTGCCTTCTCAAGTTGCTGTCCAGGAGGGGGCGGTACTGGCGCTGCCTTCTCACGTTGCTGTCCAGGAGGGTGCGGTACTGGCGCCGCCTTCTCAAGTTGCTGTCCAGGAGGGGGCGGTACTGGCGCCGCCTTCTCACGTTCCTGTCCAGGAGGAGCTGGGAAGTTCTGTGGAGCCACCCTGGAGCTGGAGAGACTACGGGAGGGTGGTGGTCATTGCTCTGGTCCTTCTCTCCATCATCCTATTCGCTCCAGATGGCTCCCAGCCGCTTCCTGACCAAGCCTCGGTGGCGACCAGTCCCTGGTCGTCTCGCAACCACGGCGTGGGAGGTTCTCATCCAGAGCAGTGGCCTGCCTCGTTCTGGTTCCTGCCTCGCCGTTTGGTTCCTCACAGAGGTCGTCCGCCCGAGTCGCCCCGTGGGGACCCTGCTGCTTGGCGTTCGGGTCGTCCTCCTGACCTGTCCACCTGGACGCCTCACAATACATGGCTGCGGTCATCCTCTCCTTAATACAGTGCAGTCGTCTTGTCCCATGTGCAGAATAACACCCCCAAAGTGTGATGCTCCCACCCCCATGCTTCACAGTAGGGATGGTGTTCCTGGGATTGAACTGATCATATGTCTTCCTCCAAACACGGATAGTGGAAATATGACCAAAAAGTTCAATTTTGGTCTCATCTGACCACAAAACCTTCTCCCATGACTCCTCTGTATCATCCCAATGGTCATTGGCAAATTTATGACCTTGAAATGTACTAGTTTAAGCAGGGGAACCTTCTGTGACACGCGTGATTTCAAACCATGACTTCTTAGTGTATTCCACACAGTCACCTTAAACGATGGTCCCAATTCTTTTCAGGTCATTGACCAAGTCCTGTTCTGTAGTCCTGGGCTGATTCCTCACCTTTCTAAGGATTATTGAGACCCCACGAGGTGATATTTTGCATGGGGCTCCACTCAAATTGAGATTGACCATCATGTTTAGCTTCCATTTTCTAATGATTGCTCCAACTTTTCACCAAGGTGCTGCGCAATTTCTTCGTAGCCCTTTCCAGCTGTATGGAATTGTACAATTTTGTCTTTGTCTTTGGACAGGTCTTTGGTTTTGGCCATGTTACAGGTTTGAGTCTTACTGATTGTATGGGGTGGAGAGGTGTCTTTATGCACCAAACGAGTTTGGTGCACAACACATCGGCATCTTGGCTTTGCGAGAACGAATGGTCTGTAATGCTAAGCACCGGCGATGTGTTCGTGACTCTACCATAAAAAAAGACACTGGCCAAAACTTGCACCCATGGGAGAGTTCCCAGGTGAAAACCCCTACTGGAAGCAAAGAATACAGGCTTGTCTCAAGTTTGCAAAAAAAAAATTCTGATGATCCTCAAGACTTTTGGAGAAACATTGGACTGACCAGTCAAAAATTGAATTTTTTGCAAGGTGTGCAGTCTCGCCATAAATTTGTGCTCTCAAACTCTCTTAAATCACGCAGCAGGACAATGAGCCACAACAGACCAGCAAAATCCCCTCTGAATGGCTCCAAAAAAAAAAAAGCAAAATAAAGGTTTTAGAGTGGTCATGTCAAAGTCCAGATTGAAATCAAATTGAGATGCTGTGTTGTGACCATAAACGGGCAGTTTATGCACGGAAGCCTTCCAATATGGTGGATTTGAAACAATTCTGGAAAGGAGAGTGGGGGAAAATTCTTCCAGAGAGATGTGAAAGACTCATAACCAATTATTGCAAAACCTTGATTCCAGGTATTGCTGCCAAGGGTGGCACAACTCGTTCACGTTCAGCTCAATGTTTGAACCAATAATTAGATATTTTTTATCCATCCATCCATTTTCTTAGCAGCTTATCCTCATGAGAGTCACGGGAAAGCTCGGGCAGGAGGCAGGGTACACCCTCAACTGGTTGCCAGCCAATCGCAGGGCAAATCCAGACAAACAGCCGCACTCACAATCACACCGAGTAGCAATTTAGACTGTCCAAACAATGTTGCATGTTTTTGGAATGTGGGATGAAACTAGAGTGGCCGGATGAAACCCACGCAGGCACGGGGAGAACATGGAAACACCACACAGGTGGGGCCGGAATTGAACCCGGGATCTCAGAACTGTGAGGCCAACGGTTTCCAGTTGATCCACTGTGCCACCAGATATTTTTCACTGTAATCAAATTTAAGATTCTTTCTTTGATTGTAGACCTTTGGAATGTAAGATTTCAACTTTTGTATTTTTCAGTGTAATCAAGAAGTAACAATTATTATGCAATACTGAATGAGTGTTAAAGTGTTTATTTAATCTGGGGAAGCAGAGTCTGGAACACTTTCAAAAGAGGCAAGAACATGGGGACACTGACAAGAGCTGAGGTGCAAGGGGATTACATTTTGTGCAGATGATGATAGCTGAAGGAGGTTATTGACTGTAAAGTCGTGGTAGGGCAGAATGTGGGGGGACAGCATAGGATGGTGGTGTGTAAAATGACTCTTGTGGTCGGGAGGAAGATTAAGAAGACAAAAGGAGAGCAAAGAACCATCTGGTGGAAGATGAGAAAAGAAAGAGTGTTATGCAGTTTTTCAGAAGATGTGTGACAGGCTCTCAGTGGACAGGATGCGCTTCCAGAAGACTGGACAACTACAACTCAGGTTATCAGAGGGACAGGCAGGGGAGAACCTCTATATCTTTTGCTGGGAAAGGGGAGGAGACATACAAATCATACAAGAGGTTAGTTGAGAAGAAGTGGGATGGGACACTGAGAGGACCAAGGAGAGGAGAAAGGCCTACATGGAGATGGAAAGCGAAAGAAGAGGTGGCAAGGACCAAACAGTGCACATGATGGCCTATCTACAGTTGAAACCAGAACTTTACATACACTGTGCAAAAACACATTTAATTTTTTGTCTCACTGTCTAAAGTCAAATCAGACTAAACTAAACTCTACTGTTGCAGGTCAGTCGGGATTACCAAAATTATTTAATTTTCTTAAATGCCATAATTATGAGAGATGATTTCTTGGAGAATTTAATCTTATTTTCTTTGAGGTCAAAAGTTTATATACATTTCCTTATTATCGAAGAGCATTTCCTTTGAACTACTTGACTTGGGCCAAACATTTTGGGTAACCTTCTACAAGATACTGACACTACTCTGCTGGAATCCTGCCCCATTCCCCCAGACAGAACTGGTGTAATTGAGTTAGGTTTGTCAGATGCTTTGCCTTTTCTGATCTGCCCACAATTTTTCAATGGGATTTAGAAAGGGGCTTTTTGAAACCCATTTCCAGACATTGCCTTTTTTTTCATCCTCAAACCACTTTTTAAGTCACATTTTTTCAGTATGCTTCAGTGTCATTGTCCATTTAGAAGACCAAACTGGCTGTTGTCTTGAGATGTTGCCTTAATCTCTCCATGTAATGTGCTTTCTTCATGATGCCGTCTATTTTATGAAGAGCAGTTCCTGCTGAAGCAAAACAGCCCCACAACATGGTGCTGCCGCCTCCATGCTTTGCGATGGTGTTCTCAGGTCTGCAAGCATCCCCGTTTTTCCTTTATATATAACGTCAGTCATTATGGGCAAACAACTCCACTTTAATTTCATCTGGCCACAGGACATGTCTACTGAGGTTAAGATCTTTGTCTTTGTGTCTTTTTCAAAGGGTCTTCTTCTCGTTTTCCTTTCAGCTTGTCCAGTTAGGGGTCACCACAGCGTGTCATCTTTTTCCATCTAAGCCTATCCCCTGTATCTTCCTTTCTCACACCAACTGCCCTCATGTCTTCCCTCACAAATTCCATCAACCTTCTCTGGTCTTCAACTCGTTCTTTTGCCTGGCAGTTCCATCCTAGCACCCTTCTACCAATATACTCACTCTCTCACCTCTGGACATGTCCAAACCATATTCGAAGTCTGCTCTCTCAGGTGCTTGGACCAGGAAACAGTGCTGTGCCATGTGCTGGTCCGACACCTGCAACCCCACGTCAACCGCCCAAGAACCCGTTGATATGGTTATGTGGCCAGATGTGATAAGTGGAAGAAGTATGGACAGTAAATAGTGTGTGCGTGTGCTAAGTGAGTGATTATGAGGGACAGCTCCTGCACATCAGGCCCAACAGACCAGACAATCACTGGCAAAAAGGGACGCCACCCCCAGACCCACAGCACCACCCCCAGGAACAACTCCCCCCATAAACCCCTGTCGGCACTCACTTACCACCCCTGAGTGTAGGAGGTGGGCTCCTCCCTAAGACCAGGCAAAAAAAAAAAACACATTGGGCTCCGCAGACTCCAGGTGAATCCCCACTGCGGGAAGAGGAGGAGGCGACTCCGGAGGGATGTAAGGAGTGGAAAGGAGAGAGCCTCCCCAAGGAATAACAAAGGGACTCCACCACCCTGAGTCTAGACTTCACCCCTCTTTCCTATACCTTCATTGTGTGGCTCATCAACTTTATTCCTCTACAGTTCCCACAGCTATGAATATTGCTTTTGATCATAAAAATGGGAACTACCACACTTTTCCTGCATTCTTCAGGCATCTTCTCGCCCGCTAGTATTGTGTTGAATAAGTTGTCAAAAACTCCACAGCTACCTCTCCAAATTGCTTCCATAACTCCACAGGTATGTCATCAAGACCAACAGCCTTTCAATTTTTCATCCACTTCAGTGCCCTTCTAACGTCCCCCTTACTAATCATTGCCACTTCCTGGTCCATCACACTTGCCTCTTCTACTCTTCCTTCGCTCTCATTTTCTTCATTCATCAAACTTCTCAAACTACTGACAACAGTCACATTTGTCAAGCTAACAGCACCCGGATTACTTTATAGTTGAAAATTATAGTTTTGTAGGTCTTTTTGTGGCCTACAACATCCAGTACTATACAAAGTTATTGTAAATAAATTTTATAAAAGCTTGAAATCATTCCATATTTTCACCAATTTAGCCACGCCTGTTTGCTTGACCATGATGACCTTGTTGACCTTGTTGCAGTATTCATCATAGGCAAATTGCTTTCATGAGCTCCTGGGAATTTGTGATCCAAACTCACCACCCCTGTGTTCTTGATCCTAGTAACAGTGCTGATGTACAATGTAGCTGAGTCACTTTCATGAGCAATAAGGAATTTGCATGCTCACTAGTTGCCAAAGTTTAAAGTTTAAAGTAACTTCCTCTCAGACATGCGATTTTAAAAAATAATAAAAATTAAAAATAAACTGCTCTGTCTAAAATATGTATATTGTGCAATATACTACCCCTCCTGGAAGCCATCACCTTATCGTGGTGGAGGTGTTTGTGTGTACTAATGATCCTCGGAGCTAGGTTGTCAGAGGCTTAAAGTCCTGCAAGGGTTACCCATGACAAAAAGGTCCTGGGTGAGGGACAAGGAAAAAAACACGGCAAAAAGACCCTATGATGACAACTATAAATTGATTGAAATTTAGCTCGGCTCGAAGGGGAGCACCTAGTGGGCGGGCCTGCACCAATGGGGCCCGGCTCGGAAAAGCCCGAAAGGGTAACGTGGGTCCCCCTTCCCATTGGCTCACCACTTGTAGGAGGGGCCGAAGGGGTTGGGTGCAGTATGAACTGTGCGGTGGTTGAAGGCAGGGACCTTGGCGAGCTGATCCCTGGCTACAGAAACTGGCTCTAGGGAAAGTCACCACTCTGGCAGAAAAGCAGCCCGAGGTGGTGTATGAGGTTGAGAAGTTCTCACAAGATACAGTCGGACTCGTCTCCACAAACGACTTGGGTTCTGGTACTAGTCCTCTTGAAAGGGTTTGGACTCTGTTGGGCTCTGGAGCTGCACATGGTGAGAGGCACTGCCCAGGTATTGGTATACATATTGCCCGCTGGCTCAGGGCCTGTACTGATGAGAGGGTAGCCTCCCTTTGCCTGCGGGTGGGGGGGATAGGGTCAGACTGTTGTTTGTGCCTATGTACCAAACATCAGTTCAGAGTACGCACATTTTTTGGAGTCCTTAGAAAGGATGCAAGAGTGTGCTCAGTCTGGGGACTACATCGTTCCACTGAGGGACTTCCATGCTCATCTGGGCAATGACAGTGAGACCTGGAAAGGCATGACTTGGAGGAACCCCTCCTCCCCCATGATGAGAACCCAAGCGTTGTTCTGTTAATGGACTTCTGTGCTCATCATGGACTGTCCATAACTAGCACAGTGTTCAAGCAGAAGGGTGTCCACACGTACACTTGGCACCAGGAAACCCTAGATCACTGTTAGATGATCGACTTTGTGGTTGTGTCATCAGACTTGGTGCCACAAGGCTTGGACACTCGTGTAAGGAGAGGGGCGGAGTTGTCAACTAATCACTGGGTGGTTGTCAATGTTCCGGGGGAGGTGATGAACATCGAGTCCGAGTGGACCATTAGGGTGGGCCACCATTGTTGAGGCAGCAAACTGTGGAGCCACGACCGTAAGTTTGTCAGTCCCTGACATGACGACAATCCTCAATCGCGTTGGTGGACACCAACAGTGAGGGTTGCCGTCAAGGTGAAGAAGGGCCCCTGTTGGGTCTCTTTGACCTGTGGGACTCCCGAGGCAGCTGGTAGGTACTGATTAGCCAAGCGCAATGACGCTTTGGTGATTGCTGAAGCAAAAACTCGGACATGGGAAGAGTTCGGTGAGGCCACGGAAAGACTTCCGGAAGTCTTTAAAAAAATTCTAGTCCACCTTCCAATGTCTCAGGAGGGGAAAGCACTGCACCATCACCACGCTGCTGACCTCAACTTGGGACATTATGAGTCGGTGGGAAGAATACTTCAAAGACCTCCTGAAATCCACTGACATGCCTTCCTACCAGGAAGCAGAGTCTGGGTTCTCTGAGGTGGGCTCTACTATTTCCGGATTTGAGGTCACCAAGGTATTTAAAAAGCTCCTTGATGGAAAGGCCCCGTGAGTGGTTGAGATTTGCCAGGCGTTCCTAAAGTTTCTGGATGTTGTGGGTCTGGCCTGGTTGACAAACCTCTTTAACATCACATCAGGGACAGTACTTATGCCGAATCTGCTGATACGGGCTGTTCTGTCCCTGTACAACTATTGTCAGAGTATGGTCCGCATTGCCAACAGTCACTTGGACTTGTTTCCGATGAGGATTGGACTCCACCAAGGCTTGTCACTAATAGTGTTCAAAATTTTTATGGACAATTTTCCAGGCGCAGTCGAGGTGTAGAGGGGATCCGTTTTGGTGGCTTCAGTATTGGATCTCTGCTATTTGTAGATGATGTGGTTCCATTGGCTTCATCAAGTTGTGATCGTGAACTCTCACTGGAGTGGTTCTCACCTGAGTGTGAAGCAGGTGGGATAAGAATCAGCACCTCTAAATCTGAGACTATGATCCTCTGTCGGAAAAGGGTGGTGTGCTCTCTCCAAGTCAGGGATGAGAACCTGTCCCAAGCGAAGGAGTTAAGTATGTTGTGGTTAGGTAAGAGGGTTGAATGGAGCGGGAGATCAAATGGGAGATATGTGCAGCATCTGCAGTAATGTGGGCTTTCTCTTCATCCATTGTGGTAAAGGAGGCGCTAAGTTGAAAGTCAAAGCTCTCAATCTACCAGTTGATCTACGTTCCAACCCTCACCTCTGGTAACGAGCAGTTGCCCATAACCGAAACCACAAGATCTGTCATATGGGAGGGGCTCAGAGAAGAACTGCTCTTCCTCCTCATTGAGAGGGGTCAGATGAGGTGGCAGGGGCATCTGATTTGGATGACTCCCGGACACCTCTCTGGTGAGGTGTTCCAGGCACGTCTTATCCCCCTCCTTCTGAGGAGACTTAGAGGACAATCCAAGACACACGGGAGAGACTACGTCTTTTGGTTGGCTGGGAACCGCCTCGGGATCCGCCCAGAAAAGCTGGATAAAGTGACTGGGGAAAGGGAAGTCTGGGCGTCCCTGCTAAAGCTAGTGTCCTCCTGACCCAAACTGAGATAAGCGGTAGAAGGATGGATGGATGCATTATACCATAAATATTGTAAACGAACAATATGGTCAATCTGGCTAAGTTAAGGAACTGAAAATTCCCATATGTACATGCATGTGTAGTATTGACATTATGACCAGTAATGTTGTGTACTGGTTATTACTGGTTGACTATTATGGACAGTATTATATAGACATTTATAAACAGTGTAGCAGAATAATCAGTTGGCTAAAGGGGAACAGTTTGACAAAAAAACTGTTCCACACTATAAAGTGTTGTGTTTTATACACCACTGCAGCCATGACACTTCTTTCTACTTTGTGTACAATTGATGATAAATCAGTGTCACATTGCCGACATCAAGAACCAGCATTCATCAGAGCTGTCTCCAAGGCACCGAGTGATCTATTATTCTTGTTTATCTGTGACCTGGCAATACGTCAGTTCCATGCTCAGCATGCATTGTGCCACACTGTCAGTAAAACAACAGTGGCAAATTCTGGAACAAACAGACTTTTTCAATGGCAAATGAAATAGCTGATATCTATTATGGCGGGGTTCAAATTCTCAAAGTTCTATTACACCCACTCATGTGATGTCACAATGGTTCAAATGCCAAACAACTTGGTGATTGACATACTTACTAAATGATACAGTTCAGAAAAAAAAAACAATTTTAAAAGATGAACAATATTTTTCCAAAAACAATTCACTGACTAATATAAGTCACTAATCCATAATGTTTCTTTTTTAAATTAGGCATAATCTAAATTTACATATACTTCATAATTATCTTGATTTTATTTCAAATTGCTGCTGCGTGAAGGCAAAATAATAAACAGTACAAATAAACTGGACCAAACGGTCCGTCAAATTATGTTTAGATAATGCTTTGTGTATTTCTAAGTAAAATTATGAGCACTGACCAGTATAGGTGGAAGTCTCCAGAGGTCAATTTTATTTGTGGCCGGCCGGTGGGTTTTACATTTGGAGCAATAATAGAGCTCATCTTCCCCGAGCTCTTCCTCGCTTGTGAAGGTTTTCAAACAACTATCTAGACTGATTGGCTCAGCCTTGGTCTGACGAGACATCTCCACACTGCAGTGTTCCTCAAAAACCTACGGAGATAAACTTGCCAAATTAGCACATTCTAGGGAAGACAACAATCAGTCGTCATGTTAGAAACTCAGTTACTTCAACTTCAAAAACTTGAAGATTTGAGTTGATGTAGATCATATGTTTATAAGATAACCTTTATTTGTCACACAATGGGGAAATGACCAATATCGAGAAATCCAGGTAATTTAAAAGGGTTCACATTCTCTTTTGCAACAGGATCGATTTGACCAAAAATGTGCAGTTCTGTGGACTGATGAGTAAATCTGACAAAATAATTATATACTGTATCTTTTATTCTTTCAGATGGGTACAGAGTTCAGAGTTGTACTTCTTGTCATCTCAGAAAAATCTGTATAATGCTGTCTGGATGCAAGTATCTCGACTTGTCAACCCACTGCTGCCTCAGGATTCAAACAACCATGCCCAGGATTGGTAGGCTACTCTTCATAGTTCAATAACATGCTGACTGTATTTTGCTTGTGTTACGTGTGAATTTAGACTCATGTCCCCTTTGTTCAAACCAGCAAAATGCAACAAGGCAGTTGTATTGGGTTTCTGACAATTTAATCTCACACACATCAACACAACACAAACACGACAAAATAGGTAACACAGAATAGGCATTCAAGAACAGAGTAGTTGATCCACGATGGCGAATAGTCACAAATGTTGAACGAGTGTTCCCAAACAAGCAAATGTTCATCCCAGCGGGTATTCCAAGTTAGCGCAGGTTCCAGAAACAAAAGGTGCCAGGCGTCTGTGTTGTTAGCATTCCAAGCAGCGTAGTTTCCCAGAGCAGCATTGAGGTCGTAAGAAGAAGCCTCGTTGTCAGTCTTTCTCGTCCTTATATAGGTAATCCTTGAAACATTTCATACTTCCGTGTCACAAGGGACACAAAGTGTTCGCATCACACAGACCCAAGAGCATTAGAGGAAACCGTGTCACATCATAAGGATTTAAAAGGATGAAAGGAAACAGTGTCACAATGACCCACATTATTACAATTACAATTTAAAAACATAATGGGAAAACAAAGACTACAGACAATAAAAATACAAACACAACACTCCAGTCCAGCACAAGGCAACAAAGAATTTTTTGATGAGTTTCATAATGAAGTTTTAACTCTTCACATTTTTCCAAATCCATACACATCAAACCATTCATAGCAGTATTCAGATCAACTCTGCAAGGTGCATACTCTCGTTTGCCAAGTTTGACATTATTTCTATGATACAAATTCAAATCAAGCTGTAAAGCTGTCATTTTTTATTTTTAGCTCCGTCCAAAGACTGATAAAAATATTTATATTTTAAAGACCTAATAATCCATCCCTTTTCTGAGTCACTTATCCTCACGAGGGTCACGGGAGTGCCGGAGCCAATCCCAGTTGTCACCGGGCAGGAGGTGGGCATTACACCCTGAGTTTGTTGACAGCCAATCGCAAGGCACATAGAAACAAACAGTCGTATTGACAATCACACCTAGGGGCAATTTAGAGTCTCCAATTAAACCATGTTTTGGGGATGTGGGAGGAAACCAGAGTGACGGGAGAAAACTAACGCAGAACATGCAAACGCCACAAAGGCGGGGCTGAGAATTGAACCCTGGTCCTAAAAACTGTGAGGCCAACGCTATACAGCTGCAACACCGTGCCACATTTTCTATTAATTGGCTGACTGCTCCCTCCTACATTACTCCGGGATCCGCATTTCTTGTGCTGCTTCTCATTCAGTGGCAAAGTACCCTGAAATGTGACCCAAAATTGACAAAAAGTTTATCTACCAAGGGCGAGTATTCGATTCTTTCCAACCAATGCCTGAAAATGCAGGCAAAGTGACTGGTCCTCCCAAATGATACACAAGGGGGTCCGCTTGTAGTAAGTATTTTATTTCTCCCAACCACACCAGGAAATGTACCCAGGGACCTCAAAATGACTGGAGATACAAGTGGGTGTTTCCCCTTGTAATAGACCAAAAAGTATAACTGCTAACCTCCTGATCCTCTGTGAAACATGAACTGGCCCCACCCCCTTGTTAAATCACAAAGTCACTGTGACGAACCACACATTTTGGATAGGTGAGTTCAATATAACAAGACACATCCGAAGCTGATTACCACCATACTTGTTGAATTAATAATTCACTGAAATAGAATCAGAAAACATGGAGTAGACAACAAGAGCTCAAAAACCAATACATTATGCCACAATTCAAAGAAATTCCGGAAGAAATGAGAAAAAAAATTTGAAATCCATCAGTCTGTAAGAGGTTAAAAATCATTTGCGAGGCTTTGGGCCTCAAGGGAACTAATGTCAGAGCTGTTATCTCCAAATGGAGAAAACTGGGAGCAGTGAGAAACCTTTCCAGGAGTGGACCACCAAATAAAATTACTCCAACAATAGTGCGACGACAACCCCTCCATGAGGTCACAAAAGAACGTCGAATAAGATCTAAAGAACAACAGGCGTCGTTGGCATCAGTAAAGATCAGTGTTCATGACTCTACCATAAGAAAGACACTGGCCAAAAATTAAATCCATGGGAGAGTTCCCAGGCCAAAGACCCTCCTGTCAGCAAAGAATACAAAGCCTCTTCTCACCTTTGCCAAAAAAACATCTTGATGATCCTCAATAACTTTGAAGAAAAATTCTTTGGACTGACGAGCCAATTTTGGAGAAACATTCTGTGGACTGATGAGTCAAAAACAGAATTTTTCAGAAGCTGTGTGGTCCATTAAATCTGGTGTAAAAATGGCATTGCATTTTATAAACAGAACATTATGCCAACAGTAAAGCTTGGTGGTGGAAGTGTGATGGTCTGGGGCTGCTGTGCTGTTTCAGGACCAGAACAACTTGCTGTGATCGATAGATCAATGAATTCTATTGTGTACCAGAAAGTCCTGAATGAGAACTTCCGCCATCAGTTCGTGGCCTCAAACTCAAACGCTCTTGGATCATGCAGAAGGACAACAATTGGAAACACACCATCAAGCCCACCTCTGAAAGGCTAAATAATTATAATAATAATGTTTTTTACTGGCCAAGTCAAACTCCGGATTTAAACCCAATTGAGATGCTGAGGTGTGACCTTAAACGGACAGTTCATCCTCGAAAACCCTCCAGTATGGCAGAGTTAAAACAATTCTGCAAAGAAGAGTGGGACAAACTTGGGGGATTATGTAAAAGACTGGCAGCAGCTGGTAAAAGCATTGGCCTTACAGTTCAGAGGACCCGGGATCGATCCCGGCCCCGCCTGTGTGGAAGTTTGCATGTTCTCCTCCGTGCCTCCGTAGGTTTTCTCCAGGCACTCCGGTTTCCTCCCACATCACAAAAACATGCAACATTAATTGGACACTGTGATTGTGAGTGCGGCTGTTTGTCTCCATGTGCCGGGTGATTGCCTAGCAACCAGTTGAGGGTGTACACTGCCTTCTGCCCGTTGAGAGCTGGGATAGGCTCCAGAACTCCCCGCAACCCTTGTGAGGATAAGGGGCAAATAAAATGGATAGATGAATGTAAAAGGCTCATGAGCAATTATCGCAAACGCTTGATTCCAGTTATTGCTGCCAAGCGTGGCACTATCCCTTATTAGGTTCAGTTGTTAACTACGTTTTCACAGAGGCTCAGTTGAGTGTTTTTAGCTAATGCTGTGGTAAGAGTGGTCCAGGAAAGGTCTTTGGAGCTGTGTACACCCATGAATTTGGCGTTGTTCACCTGCTCTACTGCAACACAGTGGATCATTAGCAGGGGAGGCTGAGTGTGCCTTCCATCCATCCATCCATCCATCCATGCCACCCACCGCTTGTCCGGGTGGGGTCGCGGGGGAATTAGCTTCAGCAGAGATACCCAGACATCACTTTCCCAAGCCACTTCTTCCAGCTCTTCCGGAGGGATACTGAGGCGTTTCCAACCCAGCCCACAGACATAGTCTCTCCAGCATGTCCTGGATCGTCCTCGGGGTCACTTTCCGGTGGGACATGCCTGGAACACCTCACCAGGGAGACGTCCAGGAGGCATTCGAATCAGATGCCCCAGACACCTCATCTGGCTCCTCTCAATGCGGAGGAGTAGCGGCTCGACACTGACCCCCTCCCAGATGACCGAGCTTCTCACCCTATCTCAACTCCCTTAGAGATAGATAGGCCCGGACACCCTGCAGAGGAAACTCATTTCGTCCGCTTGTATCCGGGGTCTTGTTATTTCAGTCACGACCCAGAGCTCTTGCCCATAGGTGAGGGTAGGAACGTAGATCGACTGGTAAGTTGAGAGGTTCGTCTTTCCACTTAGCTCCCTCTTTACCACAACGGACCGATACAAAGTCCGCATCACTGCAGATGCTGCACCGATCCGTCTGTCAATCTCCCGCTCCATTCTTCCCTCAATCGTGAACAAGACCCCAAGATACTTGAACTTCTCCACTTGGGAAAGGATCTCGTTCCCGACCTGGAGAGGGCACGCCACCCTTTTCCGACTGAGGACCGTGGTCATTGATTTGGAGGTGCTGATTCTCATCCCAGCGGCTTCATACTCGGCTGAGTCCAACTCTCACCGGAAAGAAGTCCGACTTATTCCCAGCAATGCAGACCAAACTCTGACAGCGGTTGTACAAAGATCAAACAGCTCGTATCAGGGAATTCGGTACCCCATACTCCCAAAGAAACCCCCACAGGACTTCCTGAGTGACATGGTCGAATGCCTTCTCCAAGTCCACAAAACACATGTAGACTGGTTGGGTGAACTCCCATGCGCCCTCGAGGATCCTCCCGAGGGTGCAGAGCTGGTCCACTGTTCCACGGCCAGGACGAAAACAACATTGCTCCTCCTGAATCCGAGACCCGACTTCCTGATGGACCCTCCTCTCCAATACCCCTGAGTAGACCTTACCAGGGAGGCTGAAGAGTGTGATCCCTCTATAGTTGGAACACACCTTCCGGTCACCCTTCTTGAAAAGGGGGACCACCACCCCAGTCTGCCAATCCAGAGGCATTGTCCCCAATGTCCACGAGCTGTTGCAGAGGTGTGTCAACCAGGACAACCCCACAACAGAATTTCCCTGACGCCATCGTTCTCCATGGCCTCACCGAACTCCTATGCCTAGGTTTTTGCCTCAGCGACCACTGAAGCTGCATTCCACTTGGGCAGCCGATTCCCATCAGCTGCCTCGGGAGTCCCACAGGACAGAAATGCCCGATAGGACTCCTTCGTCAGCTTGACAGCATCCCTCACTGTTGGTGTCCACCAATATGTCCCCCGCCTCCTCTGGGACGTGAGCAAAGTTCTTTCGGAAGTGGGAGTTGAAATTCCTTCTGACAGCCGTTCCCAGCAGACCCTCACAATACATTTGGGCCTGCCACGTTGTACTGGTATCTTCCTCCACCATCGGAGCCAACTCACCACCAGGTGGTGATCAGTTCAGTCACCCAAGTGTCCAAGACATGTGGTCGCAAGTACGATGACACGACCACAAAGTCAATCATCGAACTGCGCCCTAGGGTGTCCTGGTGCCAAGTAGACATGTGAACACCCTTTCGCCACAACATTGTGTTTGTTATGGACAATCCGTGATGAGCACAGAAGTCCAGTAACAGAGGGGGTGCTCTCAAGCACTCCCTCTAAGGACTCCAAAAAGGGTGGGTACTCTGCACTGCTGTTTGGTGTGCAAGCACAAACAACAGTCAGGACTCATGCCCCTACCTGCAGGCGGAGGGAGGCTACCCTCTCATCCACTGGGGTAAACCCCAACGTAGAGGCCCCGACCCGGGGGGCAATAAGTATACCCACCCCTGCTCGGCGTCTCTCCCCGTGGGCAACTCCAGAGTGGAACAGAGTCCAACCCCTCTCAAGAGGAGTGGCGCCAGAGCCCAAGTGGTGCGTAGAGGCGAGTCCGACTATATCTCGTCAGAACTTCTCGACCTCACGCACCAACTCGGACTCCTTCCCTGCCAAAGAGGTGACATTCCATGTCCCTAGAGCTAGTTTCTGTAGCCGGGGATCAGATCGCCAAGGTCCCCACCTTTGGCCACCGCCCAGCTCACATTGCACCCAACCCCTATGGGCCCTCTCACAAGTGGTGAGCCCATGGGTGCAGGCCCGGCCACCAGACGCATGCCTTCGAGCCCCACCTCCGGGCCTGGCGACCCGCATCCGGGCAAGGGAAACCAAAATCCAATTTTTGTAGTCATCATAGGGGTTTTGGAGTCATACTTTGTCTGGTCCCTCACCTAGGACCCGTTTGCCATGCTTATACATGCACAAGAAGCTTGTAGCATTTACACATTCCATAAAAACTTCTTCATCACAGCTGTTTATCATTAGATCCCACTTGCGTGTATGATTGTCTATATAGGAAGCCATTTCTGTACTGAGGTTGAGGTGTGATGTCACACGGAAGCAGGTTCAACAGAGCATCGGTTTGAAACAGAAATAGGAGGCATTTGAATTCCAAAGAAAATGTGCACCTTGGCACTAATTTATTTCATTTCTGTTGTGTTGAGAATTTTGTAAAAAAAAATTATGAAAAATTTGCTACTTTTGCAATATAGTTTTACAGCGAAAGCCACCACCAAAGCATCGTTCCGCGTTTGTCACATCATCATTTATAGCAAGAAGTCCTTCCAAGACCGAGAGATGGTAAAAGAGGTAAAGCTGACTTGTTGTTCCGATCTTTTAAAAATAAGGCGGAAATATTATCTTCAATAAAATCTCTGCAACCGTAAGGGAGTACAGTTACACGGTGCTGTGAAGCCACGGCTGATGTGTGGAAGGACATAGGAGATTGTGTTTCTAACTGCAGTTGGGCGAATCCACTGATGTGAGTGACACAGCCCAGGTGTACATTTTCATTTGTACAGTGTTTAGTGATGCCCCCCCTGCCGACCTCAAGCTGATACTCCTGAACACTGGGAAGCGATGCCTCCTTCCTGACCTCAGCATGTTTCCCTTCTGATCTTAAGCAGATACTCCTCATCACTGGGAGGAGATAACGCCTTTCTACCACAAGATGATACCCCCAAATGCCATAAACATGTCAAACAATGCCCTGCTTTTTCTCTTGTGGGTTTATCAGGACACTCTTGCAGCCTTGGAGAAAGATGTACCTTAGTGTTTATGTGCTGTTGGTGTAGCCATCTGTGTCAGCATTTTCACTGTGTAACCATCTAACCCTTTGACCTGAGAAAGTAATAAAAAGAGCAGACAGGGACGACCACTTTGGCAGTCTGAGGGAGCGCACTCACACAGTGTTGTCAAAGGTCAGTGTTTTTATAACACTTGGAATGATAGTGCAGAATATCTAGTCAAAAGATGACTATATTTCCCATTTTTCATAGGTCAGTGTTTCCATAACACTTGGAAAAATAGTAGCGAATATCTAGTCGAAAGACTAGTATATTTCCTATTTTTCACAGGTCACTGTTTTTATAACACTTGGAAAAATAGTACAGAATAGCTGGTTGAAAGACGACTATATTTACTATTTCTCACGGATCAGTGTTTGTACAACACTTGGAAAAATAGAAGACTTTTAGTTTCAGGACACAGAAATTGATCAGAAGCAATCACAAGATGTTTGGCCTCATTTAATGCCCCACACAAAAGCCAAATTTTGGTGGTCTCAAACACACAAGAGCAATGCAATATCGATACATTAGCGTTACTGCAGTACTTGTATGACACAGGAAATAAAGTTTAAAAAGACAAAATACAATTATGGAAATAAGAAGTGACCTATCTAGGACACATTTTGACTGAACGTGAATGCATTGTCGGTGACAAACAGAAACAAGCTGTTGGCAAGGCTCCAAAACCTGTAACAAAAAAGCACATTATGTAATTTTTGGGTCTTTGCAATTATTGTCGCGCCTGGATTGCAATTTACTCAGAAATCACACGACCATTGCTGAACATAATTTATAATAAGCCAATGACATTACAAGACAAAATTGCATGGACGCCAGATGCTGACAAAGCTTTTGATCTTGTCAAGAGAGAACTCATTGATTCAGCTGTGCAAGCACTACCAAATTATGACAGGCCATTTGAGCAGACAGTGACTGCAAAAACGGGTTCATGACCTCAGTGTTGCTGCAGAAACACGGAGGGAAAATGAGACCAGTTGCATACTACTCGCAAGAATTGGATTCCGTAGCACATGCCACTCCAGAGGGCGTTCAGGCAATTCTGGCCGCTGCTCTGGTTGTTGAGGCGTCTACGGAAGTAGTCTTTTTCCACCATTTCACACTGACAGTGCCACACACAGTTTCAGTCCTTCTGCTGGTAACAAAGATGACATTTTTGTCACCAGCACGACACTTACATTGGACCGCAACATTGTGATAACAGGGACACATCACAATTGTAAGATGTGGGTGACTGAATTCAGCGACCCTTTTGCCCACACCAGCAGAGTGCACTCCACACGACTGTGAAAGCCATGTCCCAAACTTCCACCAAATCACAACCTGACCTCCTGGACACTCCCCTCACGACTGGAGAGGTTGTTTTTGTTGACGGATCAGCAAGCAAAGGGGAAGACGGCCTCAAGAGGGTGGGATTTGCTATAATGACACAAACAAAGGTCTTGTTTCAGGCAACACTTAACTCTGTGTGTTCAGCACAGGCAGCAGAATTGTCTGCATTGATCCAGGCTTGTAAGATGTTTTTCCAAGAAACATGTTACAATCTGGACTGACAGCCAATATGACTGGGACTCAATTCATGTGTTCTGGAGACAATGGTCAAATCGGGGCTTTACTACACAACAGGTAAAGAGGTTGCTCACAAGGCACTTCTGGACGCAGTATATCTGCCGGACAAAGTGGCCATTTGTAAATGTGAAGCTCACTTAGCAGGAAATGACCCACTCAAAATTGGCAACAGACTGGCTGATCAAGCAGCCAAGGCTGCAGCCCAGGCATTCCGCATGGTTTACACAGCACTAGTGAAAGAGGTAACAAAAACACACACAGTAAATCAACATGACATTTTGATTCAGTGTATGCACACATTGGGAGAACAAAGGTGCGAAAATTGACAGGGAAGGGGTTTGCAAATTGGCCCTGGCTGCTAAAATCATTGTTTGGATGGGCAGCAAGATTGATACATGGGTTGAGTCATGTGTCAACAGGGGGGATGGTAGCATTGACACAACAATATTATCACACACATGGGTTCACACACTTTTCCAAAAAGTTGTACAAACAATGTTATCTGTTTAAAAAATAATGCACAAGGGTATTTAAGACCACGAAGAGGAACATTTCCTCTACCTCCAGAACCATTTCACACAATCCATATGGATTACATTGAGTTAAACAAAGCATTAGGGATGCAATATTGTTTGGTGATAATTGATGTGTCCTCCAAATGGGTAGAGTTGTTTCCTACAGCGCATGCTGATGCAAAGACATGTGTAAAAGCACTGCGAAATCGTATTATTCCAACGTTTGGCATTCCAAGTGTCATTCGAAGTGACAATGGCACACATTTTGTGAATGACGGTGTCACAAAAGTTGGACAGCTGCTGAAAATTGACTTAAAGCGTCATTGCGTGTATCATCTGAAATCTGCTGAGCTCGTTGAACGAGCAAACGGAACTGTCAAAGCAAGCCTCATAAAGACAATGAGGGAAACAAAAAGACAATGGCCTGACTGTGTTTCAATTGTTGCAATGAGGATAGTGCCAGCCGAAAGAAAAACATTATCCTCATTTGAAATTCTATATGGCCACCCTTATAGACTTCCTGACCTTGACTTGTCAGAATCACCGTCAACGGGCACATTGATCCCAGTCCACATGAAAAACATGTTTGACCAGAAAGAGACACAATGACATGCCAGTGTGTTCTGCTCCACAGAGTGACCACGCCCGCGTGGGAGACCAAGTCTTCCTCAAAGTGCTGTGACGACCTCACTGGGACAGTGAACGCTGGGACGGCCCCCACCAGGTGATAGCAGCGACACCTACTGCTGTAAAAGTCCAGGGACGTGACAGCTGGATCCACCAGTCGCAGTGCAAGCTCCTCCTATTCCCTGCTGACGGGCCTAGTGACATTAGTCCTTCGGGGAAGGATCGCCACAACGTACACACCAGTGTACTGACGAAAGACCACAGTTGGAGAGAGGGTTTTCCGTGGCAAATACACCCCTCTTGGAAGATGGAGCAGACCACCGGCCAGAGGCTGAGCGCAGTCCTGTCAACCAAATATGCTGTTTACTTTCTTGCAGGGCTGTGCCTGATGGCAGGTGGTGCACAACCATCACGGCAAGGAAAGCACCAACACGGAACAGTTTCCCAGTTGTAGACTATTTTCTACGTCCACTCTGGGAAACCTACAGCTCCTGATGGACAGAACGGGGACAATGATTAATGTAACTTACCTTTCTCAAGAACTTTCCATCACTTCCGCTGGACCAATTACAGTCCTGCCAGGTTTAGCAAGATCTCAGCGGTTCCTGACTATTTGGGTGCAGATATAGAAGAGCAATATACTGAAGTAACTAAAATGAGTCAGTGGCGAGATGATTGGTTTTATCTAATCAGTGCCCATGATGCAGATGATAAAAAATGGTTGTCTTGGTCGAATTACATCACTTTTGTTGATGGTGATTATTGGTCAAATCCACATAAGAATCAGGGACAGCAAAATATCTATCAAAGTGACAAGGTCTGATGAACCCACCATAACACAGCCAATGTTGTCCCTACAAAATAAAGACAGGGAGAACTGTACTATGGTCACGCTCTGGGCATGGTACGGAGCAAGGGGGCATCCGCGTGTCCCAATTAAATTGTGCTACAATTGGCAGCCACCCATCCATTAGTGGCCAGTCAAAGCAAGAACATCTAAACGCTGTTGTCACCTCCCTGCGAGAAAAGATAAGGAAAAAAGCGCATGGTGTTTAAAAGTCACTTTAAAGGAGAAGACTGAAACACTGATCATGGTAACATCAAGTTCACTACGTGCGCCACCACTGAGACTTTTCCAACAAATCTCACCAAGTTTGTTCGGCAGTCTCAGTTGTGGTGGTATTGTGGAGGAGTGACTTTGTATGCTAAATTGTCTTCCTATTGGTCAGGAACTTGTGTGTATGTCACTGCAAACAACTTCTTTTGTTGTGAATGATGATGTGTTAACACTTAACAGCACACACAGGACGAAAAAAGATTTGAGTAATGCTAATTTAAAGCCTCCAATTACACAGAACCTCCCAGTTTATTTTGATGCAATTGGCCAACCTCGAAATATTCCAGACAAAGATAAATTGTTAGATGAAACGAAAGCAGCATTCACACAGCTGCCTTTCATAAGTTATCTTTTTCCTATAACCATATATCAGCACACTGAACTAATTAATTTTCTGAATCATAAAGTTAACACAATAACACATTTCACAGAAGCATTGTTTACACATACAGCTTCACAATTGCACGCCACTTCACTTGTGGCTTTGCAGAATAGGCTGGCATTAGATATGGTATTGGCGGAAAAAGGAGGGGTTTGTCGTATGATTGAATCTGGTGAGTGTTGTACCTTTATCCCTCTACACACATTGTCTAATTTAACTAACTTAAATTTAACTGGTAATTTAACATTAATTGAAACCCTTACACTACTCAGGGCTTTAGGGAGAAAACTCAGAGTATGGAAGGTGTCAAACCAAACGCCTTATTGCAATGGCTACAGAATACGTTTGGAAATTGGGAAAGCATAGCTGTTGCTATAGCCGCAATTATCTTTTGTATTATTGTCTTGTTTATGTATTGTTTGTGGTATTCCCCTGTGCAAAGTCTACTGCGATGAAAGTAGCTGCTAAAAGTAAGTAAGAAAGTAGCTACTGTACCCATGTCATATCAACATATCAAGTGTATGTGGACTCTGATAATGACGATGATTCTACTATTATGTAAACCTTTTTTGACGACTTCACAGAAAAGCAATGCAGTTGTGAATGTTTGATGTTTCCAGTTTTACTTTGTATATACACGTATATTTAGTCAAATACAACTTTTGTCGTTCCCCTCAACTTTCACTCTTGCTTGTGAAAGGGTTTCTACTCTTTTTTCCCTGGTGGGTTTTTTGAGTAGTTTTCTTCCCACTCAAGCAACAGCTTTTGATAGTTTTTTATTTTTTTCATGATAAACAGGGGGGAAATATTAAGGAATTTATTGCTATGTTAGTTATCATGACAAAAGTATACCATTACGACTATAGTTGCTATTAGGATTGTTTTATCATGTGTTTGGCTCTGTTAGTCTTAGTCTGAATTGTTCTCTTTGTGAGCTGCGTGCGTGTCTTGAAGTGTGACCCGGTGACACCTGGGAGGCGATGCCCCCCTGCCGACCTCAAGCTGATACTCCTGAACACTGGGAAGTGATATCTCCATCCTGACCTCAGCATGTTACCCTTCTGATCTTAAGCAGATACTCCTCAACACTGGGTGGAGATAACGCCTTTCTCCCACAAGATGATACCCCCAAATGCCATAAACATGTCATTAAACAATGCCCTGCTTTTTCTCTTGTGGATTTATCAGGACACTCTTGCAGGCTTGGAGAAACATGTACCTTAGTGTTTATGTACTGTTGGTGTAGCCATCTGTGTCAGCATTTTCACTGTGTAACCATGTACCCCTTTGACCTGAGAAAGCAATAAAAAGAGCAGACAGGGACTACCACTTTGGCAGTCTGAGGGAGTGCACTCATGTATTGGGTCTCCCTGCTGTCCCTCGCGAGAAAGACAATCTTGGTTGGTTTGAGTTAACGCTCTTCAGTCCTCAGACTTGTCTTAGCTAATTTTCTAGGAACATCTCTGACACCCCCCCTTCTGCTTGTTCCACCCATGGTGTTTCCACAGTAGGCTGGGTGAAAGAGTCGGGCTTGTGCCGGCCACCAGAGTAGACAGCAGAGGCGTAGTACTTCGGCTGACGCGTTTGTGTATCGACAGGAAGTGGAGAGGCTGGATTGGATCTTTGGCTTGGCCGATACAACCTGGAGCAGAACGCACTTCTTCTTCTTCTTCTTTTCCTTTCGGCTTGTCCCGTTAGGGGTCGCCACAGCGTGTCATCTTTTGCCATCTTAGCCTATCTCCTGCATCTTCCTCTCGAACCCCAACTGCCCTCATGTCTTCCCTCACCACATCCATAAACCTTCTCTTTGGTCTTCCTCTCGCTCTTTTGCCTGGGAGCGCCATCCTCAGCATCCTTCTACCAATATACTCACTCTCTCGCCTCTGAACATGTCCAAACCATCGAAGTCTGCTCTCTCGAATCTTGTCTCCAAAACATCCAGCTTTGGCTGTCCCTCTAATGAGCTCATTTCTAATCCTATCCAACCTGGTCACTCCGAGCGAGAACCTCAACATCTTCATTTCTGCCACCTCCAGTTCAGCTTCCTGTCGTTTCTTCAGTGCCACCGTCTCTAATCCGTACATCATGGCCGGCCTCACCACTGTTTTGTAAACTTTGCCCTTCATCCTAGCAGAGACTCTTCTGTCACATAACACACCAGACACCTTTCGCCAGCTGTTCCAACCTGCTTGGACCCGTTTCTTCACTTCCTGACCACACTCTCCATTGCTCTGTATTGTTGACCCCAAGTATTTGAAGTCGTCCACCCTCGCTATCTCTTCTCCCTATACCCTCACTCTTCCCCCTCCACTTTTCTCATTCATGCACATATATTCTGTTTTACTTCGGCTAATCTTCATTCCTCTCCTTTCCAGTGCATGTCTCCATCTTTCCAATTGTTCCTCTGCATGCTCCCTGCTTTCACTGCATATGACAATATCATCTGCGAACATCATGGTCCAAGGGGATTCCAGTCTAACCTCATCTGTCAGCCTATCCATTACCACTGCAAACAGGAAGGGGCTCAGAGCTGATCCCTGATGCAGTCCCACCTCCACCTTAAATTCCTCTGTCACACCTAAGGCACACCTCACCATTGTTCTGCTGCCATCATACATGTCCTGTACTATTTTAACATACTTCTCTGCCACACCAGACTTACGCATGCAGTACCACAGTTCCTCTCTTGGTACTCTGTCATAGGCTTTCTCTAGATCCACAAAGACACAATGTAGCTCCTTCTGACCTTCTCTGTACTTTTCCACGAGCATCCTCAAGGCAAATAAAGCATCTGTGGTACTCTTTCTAGGCATGAAACCATACTGTTGCTCGCAGATACTTACTTCTGTCCTGAGTCTAGCCTCCACTACTCTTTCCCATAACTTCATTGTGTGGCTCATCAACTTTATTCCTCTATAGTTCCCACAGCTCTGAACATCCCCTTTGTTCTTAAAAATGGGAACTAGAACACTTTTCCTCCATTCTTCAGGCATCTTTTCGCCCGCTAGTATTCTGTTGAATAAGTTGGTCAAAAACTCCACAGCCATCTCTCCAAATTGCTTCCATACCTCTACCGGTATGTCATCAGGACCAACTGCCTTTCCAGTTTTCATCCTTTGTAGTGCCTTTCTGACTTCCCCCTTAGTAATCATTTCCACTTCCTGGTCCTTCACTCTTGCCTCTTCAACTCTTCCTTCTCTCTCATTTTCTTCATTCATCAACTTCTCAAAGTATTCTTTCCATCTATTTAGTACACTACCGGCACCAGTCAACACATTTCCATCTCTATCCTTAATCACCCTGACCTGCTGCACACCCTTCCCATCTCTATCCCTCTGTCTGGCCAACCTGTAGAGATCCTTTTCTCCTTCTTTCGTGTCCAACCTGGTGTACATGTCTTCATATGCCTCTTGTTTAGCCTTTGCCACCTCTACCTTTGCCCTACGTCGCATCTCGATGTACTCCTTTCGCCTCTCCTCAGTCCTCTCAGTATCCCACTTCTTCTTCGCTAATCTCTTTCCTTGTATGACTCCCTGTATTTTGGGGTTCCACCACCAAGTCTCCTTCTCCCCTTTCCTACCAGATGACACACCAAGTACTCTCCTGCCTGTCTCTCTGATCACCTTGGCTGTCGTCGTCCAGTCTTCCGGGAGCTTCGGTTGTCCATCGAGAGCCTGTCTCACCTCTTTCCGGAAGGCCGCACAACATTCTTCCTTTCTCAGCTTCCACCACATGGTTCTCTGCTCTACCTTTGTCTTCTTAATCTTCCTACCCACCACCAGAATCATCCTACATACTACCATCCTATGCTGTCGAGCTACACTCTCCCCTACCACTACTTTACAGTCAGTAACCTCCTTCAGATTACATCATCTGCACAAAATATAATCTACCTGCGTGGTTCTACCTCCGCTCTTGTAGGTCACTATATGTTCCTCCCTCTTCTGGAAATAAGTGTTCACTACAGCCATCTCCATCCTTTTTGCAAAGTCCACCACCATCTGCCCTTCAAAGTTCCTTTCCTGGATGCCGTACTTACCCATCACTTCTTCATCGCCCCTGTTTCCTTTACCAATATGTCCATTACAATCTGCACCAATCACAACTCTCTCGCTGTCTGGGATGCTCAGAACTACTTCATCTAGTTCCTTCCAGAATTTCTCTTTCAACTCTAGGTCACATCCTACCTGTGGTTCATAGCCGCTAACCACATTATACATAACACCCTCAATTTCAAATTTTAGTCTCATCACTCGATCTGATACTCTTTTTACCTCCAAGACATTCTTAGCCAGCTCTTCCTTTAAAATAACCCCTACTCCATTTCTCTTCCCATCTACTCCGTGGTAGAATAATTTAAACCCTGCTCCCAAACTTCTAGCCTTACTACCTTTCCACCTGCTCTCTTGGATGCACAGAATATCAACCTTTCTCCTAATCATCATGTCAACCAACTCCTGTGCTTTTCCTGTCATAGTCCCAACATTCAAAGTCCCTACACTCAGTTGTAGGCTCTGTGCATTCCTCTTTTTCTTCTGACGCTGGATCCGGTTTCCTCCTCTTCTTTGTCTTCGACCCACAGTAGCTGAATTTCCACCGACGCCCTGTAGGTTAGCAGTGCCGGGGGCGGGCGTTGTTAACCCGGGCCACGACCGATCCGGTATGGGATTCTTTAGATGAACGCTCATATTTGTTTGGCACAGTTTTTAGAAATGATTGTGGACTTCACGAGGCACTTTGACTACAGCTGACCCTCACGCTGTCCAACTGTACTACATCAACCATCAAATTCTTTCAGCTCCTCGAAATTAGTCTCAAAGAACCTGAAGTGAGAGATCAACATCAACTCCATCCTGTATGTTTGACATACTGGCCGAATAAAGATGATTCTGGTTGTGATGAATTCTAAGCTGTATTTCTGGAGAAAAACAGGCACTGCACACCTGTCCAATACAGTCCCAACAGTGAAGCATGGTTGTGGCAGCATCATGCTGAGGGGGATTTTTTCAAATGCATGAACAGGGGTACAGGGTTCAATCAAAGAAGAGATGAATGCAGCCAAGTACAGGGACAGGATATCAAAACCTTCTTCAGAGCATTCAGGACTTAGACGGGGCCAAATGTCCCAGCCAGTGCCCTGAAGTTAGCGTCTCTTGAGAGTCTGAAAAAGGCTGTTGACCAATATTCACCATCCAACCTGACAGAACTAAGAGGATCTGCAAGGGGGAATGGCAAATGTTAAAAACATGTTGCATCCTTCCTAAAAGGACCTATAGCTGCATAAGTTCAGGAGAGCACTTCTACTAAATATTGAGCAAAGGGTCCTAATACTTATGGGTGCTTGAAACTTGTCTTTTTCTACTTTTTTCTTTATATCTGCAAAAATTGACCATTCTGCTTTTTTTCCGTCAACAGTGCGTGCTGTGTGTAAATTGAGGGAAAATGAACTTGTGATTTAAGCAATTGGCTGCAATAAAAAGTGAAAATTGTCAAAGGGTCTGGATACTTTATTTACCCACTGTATAAATCAATAGAATGTTCAAATTCTTCTTTTCCGCTGCAATTTCTTTTTTGACTAATATTATTAAGGTCTGCATAAAGATCTAGGTCATTCTTCAGTCAAGAATAAAATAAAAATGAAGGATGGTTTAAGTATTTGGCGACTTCTCTTTAAATTATAAACTGTTTAAAAGAGATTGACGAGTGCCTCACTCTCTCCAAGGAGGTCTGGTAGCGCAGGTGCAGGGCAGTAGGGTCCCAGTCCACAGAAATGCAACCATTGCCAAATGAGGCTCTTTCCTCTGTACACGAAATTGTGCAGCCATGACAAAACCTGAATATAAAAAAAGCATACACATGCTCAAGCAAATACATACAGGAATATGCCAAGATTTTCAATATCTCACTGCAGTTATGATTAGTAACGCCTTCTCATTACATTTGGGATTGTGCATAAGATATATTTCATCTCTTACCTATACCAAGGGCAAAAGGCACATGAGGTACCGTCCTTATCCACAGTCCGTAAAGTGAATGGGTACTGGTAGCCCAAGCTGTCATAACTCAATATAAAAACAGGAAAATCCATATTTCAGAAATAGACCTCCACATGAATCACATAACATGCTTTGTCCTGTGTAGTTTGAATTGTGGTGAAGGCTATACGTCAGTGATGGCCTGTAGCCTTCTCATAAGACCAATTTTAATGCACTCTACTCAAATGAGGACAACACAAATATGGTGTAGGGACAAATATTCCCAGTCAAGGACCAAGTGATTACAGCAGTAGGGTGGAGGATGGGTAATCACTTGGTTCATGGCAAGGTTCAGAATTAGAATTCGTCCGAATCCGTTGATTGCTGTTGTGAGTGAAAGTTCCATTCACAAGTAGGAATTTTTCCCTGTTCGATAGTAGAACACGAATAAAAGTTGGGAATAATACAAATTTATATATAAATAACTACAACATAGATTTAAACCTGGCAGCATGGTGGGGGATTGGTGAGATTGTCCATCTCACAGTTCTGAGCACCAGGGTTCAAATCCCGGCCTCGCCTGTGTGACATTTTTATGTTCTCCCTGAGCCTGCGTGGGTTTTCTCGGGCACTGTGGTTTCCTGCCACATCCCAAAATCATGCATGAATGGTAAATTGAAGACTAAATTACCCGTATTTGTGAATGTGAGCCCAAAAGATTGTTTTAAAATAAACAAACAGGACAAAAAGGCCCGATCGGACTCCTCCTTCAGCCCACCATCCCTCACCATTGATGTCCACCGTCGAGTTCGCGGGTTTTCGCCATGACATGCGCTGACCACAATACGGCCACAGCTCCGGTCAGCCACCACAGCAATGGAGGTACAGAACATAGTCCACCTGGAGTCACTGTTCCCCACCTCCCTCAAGACATTACCAAAGTTCTGTTGGAGGTCAGAGTGAAACTCCTTCTGACAGGGGATTGTGGCAGATGTTGCCAGGAGACCCTTACAATACGTTTGGGCCTGCCACGTCGGACCTGCATCTTCCCCCACCATTGGCGCCAACAGACGGCCAGGTGTGATCATTTACAGCTCCTCCCCTCTCTTCACCAGCGATTCCTTGACATCACCCTGCAGAACGAAGGAGTCCCCAGTGGGAGTGCTCTCCAGCACCCCTCCGAAGGACTGCGACAAGGGTGGGTTCACTGAACTGCTGTTTGCTGCATAGAGACAAACAACAGTCAGGGCATGTCCTCCCATCCAAAGGTGGAGGGAGATTACCCTCTTCTCCATCGGGGTGAACCGCAACATACAGGTGCCAAGCCGGGAGGTGATAAGTACACCCAAACCTGCTTGGCGTCTCTCACCAAGGGCAACTCTAAAGCAGAATAGAGTCCAAGTTCTCTCAACAGGAATGGTACCAGAGTCCAAGCCATGTGTGGAGACGTGACAAGACAATATCGAGTTGGAACTTTTTGACCTAACACACCAGCTTGGGCTCCTTCTCTGCCATAGAGGTGAGATTCCAATTCCCTAGAACTAGCTTCTGTAGTCAGTGATGGGATTACCAAGGTCCACCACCCAGTTGAACACTCCAACAGACCCCTATGGCACTCCCACAGGTGGGGAGCCAATGCGAAAAGGTACCCCCGTTACCCTTTCGACCTGTGCTAGGGTTGGCCAAAATGTGTGCAGGCCCAGCCACCAGGCACTTGCTTTCGAGCCCCACTTCCAGACTTGGCTCCAAAGTGTGGCCCCGGTGAATCGCGTCCGGGCAGGGAAAGCCTCAATCCATTAATCTTTGTCATTATAAGGGTCTTTTTGCCGTGTTTTGCCGGGTTCCTCACCAAAGGTGACACAACCCTGGGCATGGAGCCTCAGACAACTTAACTCCTAGGATCATTGGGAAAGAAAACCCTCCACCACAATAAGGTGACAATTTCCAGGAGGGTTTTAATGAAATTCCTTGAAGAAATTTGTGAAACCTTACCTTTACCTTGATTGCTCTGAAAAATGCTCATGAATAAGATTCATTTTTATTATTTTTATAGTTATTATCACGGTGGCACGGTGGTGCAGCTGTTGAGTGTTGGCCTCACAGTTCTGAGGACCAGGGTTAAAATCACGTCCTCGCCTGTGTGGAGTTTGCATGCTCTCCTCGTGCCTGTGTGGGCTTTTTATGGTCACTCCAGTTTCCTCCCACATCCCAAAAACATGCACACATGGGAGACTCTAAAGTGCCCCGAGGTTTGATTAAAAGTGTGACTCTTGTCTGTCTCTCTGTGTTCTGCGATTGGCTGGCAACTAGTTCAGGGTGTATCCTGCCTCCTGCCCGGTGACAGCTGGGATTGGCTGGATGCACGTCTCATACAAGTACAGTAGTGTTCAAAACAATAGCAGTCCAATGTGACAGAGCAGATTAATCCACATTTTCAGGATATATATATATATATTTATTTATTTTTTTTCATTATTATTTTTTTTTAAGGTGCCACAAGTTGATTAACTCCATGTCACACTGATGTGAAGAAGTTATTTTAAAAAATGGTGGTCATACAACCAAATGTGAGTGATTCAAAGGATTGACAAATCTAAAAAAAACAAAAGTTTGTGGAAAATAGTCTAGTTTGTAAATTCAACGGCAAACATTGGACTGCTATTATTTTGAACGGCATTTTCCGTTAGGGGTCACAACAACGTGTCATCTCTTTCCATGGAAGCGTATCTCCTGCATCTTCCTCTCCAACACCTAATGCTCTCATGTCTTCTCTCACAACATTCATCACCCTTCTCTTTGGTTTTCCTCTCACTCTTTAACCTGGCAGCTCCATCATCAGAACCCTTCTACCAATATACTCACTCTCTCGCCTCTGGACATGTCCAAACCATCAAAGTCTGCTCTCTCATGTTTATAAAACATCCAACTTTAGCTATCCCTCTGATTTCTTATCCTATCAAACCTACTCACTCCTAGAGAGAACCTCGCCCTACACGCCTCTCATTCATGCACATATATTCTGTTTTACTTCGGCTAATCTTCATTCCTCTCCTTTCCAGTGCCTGCCTCCATCTTTCTAATTGTTCCTCCACCTGCTCTGATTTCACTACAGATCACAATGTTATCTGCGAACATCATGGTCCAAGGGAATTCCAGTCAAACCTCATCTGTCAATCTATCCATTACCACAGCAAACAGGAAGGGAGCTAATCCCTGATGTAGTCTCACCTACATCTTAAACTCTTCTGTACTTTTCCACGAGCGTCCTCAAATACTTAATACTGATCCAAAAGGAGAAGGACTCATAAAGAGATTGGGCAGTTCCAACAGGTCAGCCTCCTAAATGTCAAAGGGAAAATTTTCTTCAGTGTGCTTGCTCATAGGCTAGCAGAATACCGAGGTCACACAATGAAGTTATGGGAAAGGGTAGTGGAGGCTAGACAGAAGTAAGTATCTGACAGAAGTAAGTATCTGCGAGCAACAGTACGGTTTCATGCCTAGAAAGAGTATCACAGATGCATTATTTGCCTTGAGGATACTCGTGGAAAAGTACAGAGAAGGCCAGAAGGAGCTAAATTGTGTCTTTGTGGATCTCGAGAAAGCCCATGACAGAGTACCAAGAGAGGAACTGTGATACTGCATGCATAATTCTGGTGTGGCGGAAAAATATGTTAGAGTAGTACAGGACAGGTTGTGAAAAGGTTGGATAAGATTAGAAATGACCTCACTAGAGGGACAGCCAAAGTTGGATGCTTTGGAGACAAGGTGAGAGAGAGCAGACTTCGATGGTTTGGACATGTTCAGAGGCAAGAGAGTGAGTATGGAGGTAGAAAGGTGCTGAGGGTGAAGCTGCCAGGCAAAAGAGCGAGAGGAAGACCGAAAAAAAGGTTGATGGACGTTGGAGAGGAGGATGCACGAGATAGGCTTAGATGGAAAAAGCTGACACGCTGTGGCGACCCCTAACAGACGGCTTGATTTAATATCAGGTCATTGGGTAAGAAATCAATGTTGATCAATGATATCGTTACAACGTATGGTCTGGACTATTTGTTATTAAATGAAACGTGGTTAACAGAAAGTAGCTGTAATACCATTTTAAATGAGGCAACAGTAGCAGATTTAAATTTTATGAACAAGTGTCATATAGGGAAAAAAGCTGGTGGTATTGCTGTTATTTTTAAATCATTATTTCAATGTAAAGAAATTATACTGGGTGATTTAAGATCTTTTGAATATCTGTGTTTTTTAGTTAAGGGTGACCCAAAGATTATCATTTTAATAATTTATAGACCTCCACAATACAATGGAAAATTTATGGAGGATTTTTCAGAACTGCTGTCAGTTATTTGTACAACTATTTTGTCATAACAGGGAACTTTAACATTCATGTTGACAATAACATAGAAAAAACATCCAAATAATTTTCTGCATTACTAGACACGTTTGACCTCTCTCAACATATTAAGAGTGCAAATCACACTTAAGGTCACGTCTTAGACCTGGTCATCTCTAAGGTTGTTGAAATTCTATCATATGACATTAAGGATATGGCTATTTCTCAACATTTATGTGTATGTTTTGAATTACAGATTCTTACAAAAGTTCAGACAATCTCTATCTCTACTAGGAAAAGGTACATAAATGAAAGTACTGCCACTAAGTTTATGGAGACTGTAGCACAGGCACAGCCAGACTGTGAATGCTGAGACAGTTGATGAACTTTTGGATAATTTTACCTCAAAAACCACAAATGCCATGAATGCTGTCGCCCCTGTTAAAACTAAGACCATCCTGGGGCGACCGAGAAAAAACATGGAGGAGCACAATGATGGTCAAGAGATGCAAACCGGAGTGTAGGAAAGCGGAACGCAAGTGGAGAAAAACTAAACTCTAAATTGACTATGACCTCGACAGACAATGTCTTTGTAATTTTAACAAAGAGTTAGTTAGCGCTAGACAGCAACACTTTTCTGAAATTCATCAGTAAGAACCTCAACAATACCTGTGTTCTATTTGCTGTGGTTGACAAGCTTACAACCCCCCCGAATCAGATTCATCCAGAACTTGTAACAGCTGACAAATGCAATGAGTTTGCCTGTTATTTTAGTGAAAAAATACAATCCATCAGGTCAAATGTCAGGACAAATCAGCAAAAAGATAATCTCACATTTGAAGCCACCCAGAGAAAACTCTATTGACTTGTCAGAATTTGATACAGTTGACCAAAATACTGTAGAGAAAACTGTTCAGCAGTTCAAAGCATCAACGAGCTGTCTCGACTCAATACCATCTGACTTTTTCAAAACCTGTGAAGTCAGTCCTACCTGATTTGCAGCAAATAATCAATTGCTCACTTCAGTCAGGCAAGTTTCCCAAAGCTGTTAAAGTAGCTGCTGTTAAGCCTCTTCTAAAAAACAGAGCACTGGACAATTCCATGTTAGCAAACTAAAGACCCATCTCAAATTTTCCCATTCATAGCCAAGATTCTTGAGAAAGTTATTTTTAATCAACTCAGCAATTTTTTGAATTTAAATTGACTTTTTGACAAATTTCGATCAGGGTTCCGACTCATCACAGTACAGAATCTGCTCTTATCAAAGTGCTAAATGATATAAGGTTGAATACTGACTCAGGAGAGGTGTCAATTTTAGTCTTGTTGGATCTCAGCACAGCTTTTGATACAGTAGATCACAATATAGTGCTTAAACAGGTTGAAAACATGGGTAGGACTAAAAGTAACGGTCATTCGATGGTTTAGGTCCTACATGGAGGAATGGAGCTATACTTTGTGACCATTGGAGGTGCTCGGTCTCAGCAAATGGCAATAACCTATGGGGTCTCTCAAGGGTCAGTTCTTGGACCTCTCCCGTTCAGCCTGTATATGCT
Source organism: Syngnathoides biaculeatus (assembly GCF_019802595.1). Taxonomy (NCBI): domain Eukaryota; kingdom Metazoa; phylum Chordata; class Actinopteri; order Syngnathiformes; family Syngnathidae; genus Syngnathoides; species Syngnathoides biaculeatus. Next base: position 28,267,123 of record NC_084647.1, on the reverse strand, counting down.
ACCCTTGGGTCAAATTCTTCAAAACTTGAATTTTGACTACCATAGCTATGCAGATGACACACAGTTATATTTAGCAGTGTCTCCAGATGACTATAGTTCAATTGAGGTATTGTGCCACTGTCTAAATCAGATATATAACTGGATGAGCCAAAATTTTCTTCAACTAAATCACAACAAAATTGAGACAATTTTTTTTGGCAATAAAGAAAAGCGAATTGCTGTTAGTAAACACCTGGACTCTCTATCTTTAAAAAGACCAAGTCTGAAACCTTGGTTTTCTGATTGATTTCTACCTGACTTTCAACAATCATATCAAATCAATCATAAAAACTGCCTTCTACCATCTGAAAAACATATCTAGAGTCAAGTCTTGTATGTGTTAAGCAGACCAGGAAAAGCTCATTTGTGCTTTTATGTCAAGTAGACGTCACTACTGTAATGGTCTTCTGACTGGACGCCGCAAAAAGAGTATTAAACAGCTGCTGCTCATTCAGAATACTCCACCTGGCGTTCTGACCAAAACAAAGCGGTCAGAGCATATAACGCCAATTTTAAAGTCTTTGCACTGGCGTCCAGTCAGCTTTAGAATAGATTTTCAAATTCTGCTACTGGTCTATAAATCACTAAATGATTTAGGTCCTGAATACATGACAGAAATGCTTACGGAATACAGACCCAGTAGATCTCTGAGATCGACTGACTCAGGTCAAATAGTGGAACGTAGAGTCCAAAGCAAACATGGTGAAGCAGCATTTAGCTATTATGCTGCACACAAATGGAATAAGTCGCCAACAGAGGTCAGGTCAGCACCAAGTGTGAATGTTTTTAAATCCAGGTTGAAAAGTCTTCTTTTTTTCTCATGCTTTTTAGAATATATCCACTTTTTGATCATATTACATGCACTGTATGCGGTTTAAATTTTTTTTTTAAAAACACATTTTGTCATTTTTATTGTTTTCATCCCATTTTAAATGTTTTATCTCTTTGTTTTCAAATCCCTTTAATAATGTAAAGCACATTGAGTTACCTCATGTATAAAATGTGCTATACAAATAAATTTGCTTTGCTTTGCTTTTAGCAGTGCCCCGTCCTCACTATATACAGTTTTGACGGTACCGATCAGCTGCCTCAGGAGTCCCACAGGCCAGAAATGCCTGATAGGACTCCTCCTTCATTTTGACGGCATCGCTCACTGTTGGTGTCCATGTCAAAAGAACAGACCCATTGTATTTGGCATTCCACTGATTGTTGCATGCACTGTCCAGGTGCCGGTCATGGTGTTTGGGGGTTGCTGCCATGACAGCCACTGACCACCTGATTGCCAAAGCTCCGGTCGGCCCCGTGAGCAATGGAGGCCCGGAACATGTGAACTGGTGAACCGCGTCCTGGCAAGGGAAACCTGAATCCATTATTTTTACCTGTCATAGGGGTTTATGGAGCTGTACTTTGTCTGGTCCTTCACCTAGAATCTGCTTGCCATGGGTGACCCTAACAGAGGCGTGAAGCCCCAGACAACTTAGTTCCAAGGATCATCGTGACACACAAACTCCTTCACCACTATAAGTGGAGATGAAAGTCGACTTTTGTGAAAATTCCTGAAAATCCAAATGTGAGTACTAGGGGGGTCCGGGGGCATGTCCCCCCGGGAATTTAAAAAAAAAATGGATGGCTGTGGTGCATTCTGGCGATATCTGTGAACAAAATTCAAACAAAAATTGAAAGTAAAATTTCCAAGTCCTGACCCAAAAAAAAATTGGGCCGAAGTTCCGCCCCCCACACCCCTATCACTGGATACCACAAAATCACATTTGTCATTAAAATATGCTTAAAATATGCCATTTTATCTCTACACAAATAAATTAGGTGAACTATTCAGTAAAAAGACATCTAAAATCGTCATTTTCCCCACATTATACATTTCATAGTATAGATATAGAATATACACGAAAATATATCGAAGAATTTCTACAACGTACACCAAAACATCTTAAAGAAGTTGATCTGTAGTAATTACTATTAACGTTTAAGTCTCAAACTTTTTACATCACGTTGTATTGATACACTTGACCACATACCTCACTATCTTAGATAATATCTAGTAATACTAATAGTATAATCAGTTGCCTTGAATATTTTGATATATATATATATATATATATATATATATATATATATATACACACATACACACACACACACACACACACACACAGTCACTCACATTTGAAAAATGTCCAGGTGTGGTCAGTCATGCTCGCAGATAAGGTTGTGGGTGTGATTAGGGATGGCCTTAAAATAACTGGATTATTATAACATAACAACAAATTAAAAATAAAATATACAAATACTAAAATAGAAACTAACTAAAATAGAAAACTAAAATTTCAAACACAGAAATGATAATTTCCAATTTCAACTAATATTAGTAGATTATGATATAAAATGGTATTTAAAATTTTTCATCAATAAAGACTCTTGATCTGACAAATTTTATCTGAAGCAAAGTTAAATGCACTGGCCTGTCAAGGAATAAAAATGAACGGTCTATCCCCGCAATGTTTTGAAAATGCTGAAAGTTTAGTTCAACATAATCGGCGTTCGTGGCAACAAGCTAGCAATACAATGTAAACAAACATTCCTGTCGTGACGTATTGTTGTGGAGGGGGCACGCACCACGGGACTGCCGTAAATAGGAGGCCGGCTTGTTAGAACGCACCTTTATGTGCATGCGGTCGACGTATTGGCCACACCTGAATCAACCGACAAGGTGGATGATAGTCTAATGTTGTTGTTGTTTTGTTTTCTTTCACGCCGTCACACTGCCTCCCAATCGACGCAATGAGCACCCCTGGTGTAACTGAATTTCCTTTGACATGGCTCATGATGTTGACTTTCAACGTAAATGCGCTCGCATTACGTGAAGCAGTTCTGAACATGCGCTTTCGTACATGCTCCGTACATGCTCAGTACGGTTAACTTGCATTTCCTGTTTCCGGATGAATACCGGTTGGAGCAGGCTTGTTTGGTTAACAACATTTATGAAATAAACATAAATTAATGTCAAGACCACACAAAATAAGCGACGTCTTGAGAGAATATGAGGGGAGGGGCGTTACTCTTACTAGCCTCAACATGGTTACGCTCGTGAAAGCAAAACAACAAATTCAAACGCATGTTCGTCCAATGTTGTCAACTAATATCCGGATTAATTGTAGGCAAATTTTCCACAATTTTCCAGAGCAATTTTCATGAACATTTAAAAATCTGGAATTCCGGGAAAATCTGCAGGACTTTCATCACTGTATAAGGTGACACCTCGAGGAGGGGGTAATCATTATTATTAGTCATAATTATCATCATCATTATACAGTCGAGCGGCATGGTCGAGCATCTGGTTTGATCGTTGGCCTCACAGTTCTGAGGGCCGGGTATTCAAATCCCGGCCCTGCCTGTGTGGACTTTGCATGTTCTCCCCGTGCCTGAATTTTTTTTTCTGGCCATTTCGATTTTCTCCCAAATCACAAAAAGATGTATTAATTGGAGAATCTAAATTGCCCCTAGGTAGGTGTGATTGTGAGTGTGATTGTTGTCTATCCCTATGTGCCATGCGATTGCCTGGCAACCTGTTCACTGTGTAACCCGCCTCCTGCCTGAAGATAGCTGGGATAAGCTCCAGCACTCCCACGACCCTTGTGAGGATAAGCAGCTCAGAGAATGGATGGATTATTAGGTCTTTAAAATGTAAATATTTTTATCAGTCTTTGGAAGGAGACAAAAAAGCTCCAGGGAGAAGAGATAGCAAAGGTGGACAACTTCAAATACTTGTGGTCAACAATACAGAGCAATGGAGAGTGGGGTTAGGAAGTGTAGAAACAGGTCCAAGTGGGGTGGAACAGTTGGCGGAAGGTGTCTGGTGTTCTATGTGACAGAAGAGTATCTGCCAGGATGAAGGGCAACGTTTATAAAACAGTGGTGAGGCTGGCCATGATGTAGGGATTAGAGATGGTGGCTCTGAAGAAACAACAAGAAGCAGAACTTGAGGTAGCAGAAATGAAGACGATGAGGGTCTCGCTTGGTGTGAACAGGTTGGATATGATTTGAAATGAGCTCATTAGAGGGACAGCCAAAGTTGGATGTTTTGGAGACAAGATTCGAGAGAGCAGACTTCGATGGTTTGGACATGTTCAGAGGCGACAGAGTGAGTATGTTGGTAGAAGTGTGCTGAGGATGGAGCTGCCAGGCAAAAGAGCGAGAGGAAGACCGAAAAAAAGGTTGATGGACGTTGGAGAGGAGGATGCACGAGATAGGCTTAGATGGAAAAAGCTGACACGCTGTGGCGACCCCTAACAGACGGCTTGATTTGAATTTGTATCGTAGAAATAACGTCACACTTGGCAAACGAGAGTATGCACCTAGCAGAGTAGATCTGAATACTGCTATGAATGATTTAATGTGTACGGATTTGGAAAAATGTTGAGTTAAAACTTCACTATGGAACTCATCAAAAAATTATTTGTTGTTGCCTTGTGCTGGACTGCAAGCAAAATATGGTCAGCATGTTATTGAACTGCGAAGAATTAGCCTACCAATCCTGGGCATGGTTGCTTGAATCCTGAGGCGGCAGTGGGCTGACAAGTCGAGATACTTGGATCCAGACAGCATCATACAGATTTTTCTTTGTGGTGTGAACAGTGCAGGGAACAGTCAATGGCATGCCAAACACAACAGGTCTGTTCTTCTGAGATGACAAGAAGTAAAGCTCTGTACGTATCTGAAAGAATAAGAGATATAATATTATTCTGTCAGATTTATACTGCACATTTTTGGTCAAATCGAACCTATTGGAAAAGAGAATGTGAACCCTTTTAAAATATCTGGATTTCAGGATATTGGTCATTTCCCCATTGTGTGACAAATAAAGGTGATCTTATAAACAGGATATGATCTTCAACAAGTCGAGTCTAAGTTTTCTAAAAGGGACTAGTTATTGTTGAGAACATTTGCACTTATTTCAGTTCTGAACTTACAAATTATGTTTACAGAAAAAAAACCTTCCCAAAAAAGATTGATGAAATATTTGATTTTAATTTGAAGTATGAGCAGAAGAAATGAAGAGCACCTGAGTTAAATATCTGGCCAAATAAGGTGAAATCTTGATTCCTGGAACAGGGATGCAAGGCACCACCCACTGGCATGGAAAGAATCTGCAAGTGTCGTTATCCATGGCAGTGGAAGATAAAATTTTTGTTTATAACGGTGCAGAAATATTGTAAATATATGTCTTGATCACTGTGTCAGCATGTCAAGTCGCTAAAATTTGTCAACTTTTTCTGAATGAGAAGTTGAGAATTGTCTTAGTCAAATGTGATTTTAAACAGTAAGCAACTAATCTGCCACAACCAAAGTTAAATAACTATTCTTTGCGTGTGAGGAACAATGTCGGGAATGATTGAACCACCTGTCTATCAGCTAGACCTGTTAGTCCGCCTTTAAAAGTTCACCTACACGCCATGTTTTATCCTAAGTCAGATGCACCTGTGAGAGGTTGTTCGCTGCATAAAGACACCTGTCCACCCCATACAATTAGTAAGACTCAAACTTGTAACATGGCCAAGACTAAAGAGCCAGACACCAGAGACAAAATTGTACAACTCCACATGGCTGGAAAGGGCTACGGAGAAATTGCCAAGCAGCTTGGTGAAGAAAAAGCCCACTGTTGGAGCAATCATAAGAAAATGGAAGAATCTAAACATGACGGTGAATCTCACTTGAAGTGGAGCCCCATGCAAGATATCACGTTGTGGGGTCTGATCCTTACAAAGGTGAGGAAGCAGCCCAGGACTACACCACAAGAGCTGGTCAATGACCTGAAAAGATCTGGGCCCACCGTTTCCAAGGTGAGTGTTGGTATTACACTAAGACGTCATGGGTTGGTCTCATGCATGGCACAGAAGGTTCCCCTGCTTAAACCAAGACATGTCAAGGCCCGTATTAAGTTTTCCAATGACCATTTGGATGATGCAGAGGAGTCATGGAAGAAACTGTTGTGGTCAGACAAGACCAAAATGTAACTTTTTGGTCATAATTCCACTAACCGTGTTTGGAGGAAGATGAATGATGAGTTTCATCCCAAGAAAACCATCCCTACTGTAAAGCAAGGGGGTCGTAACATCATTCTTTGGGGGTGTTTTTCTGCACATTGGACAGGACGACTGCAGTGTATTAAGGAGAGGATGACTGCGGCCATGTATTGTGAGGTTTTGGGGAACAACCACTTTCCCTCAGTCAGAGGATTGAAGATGGGTTGTGGCCGGGTCTTTCAACATGACAATGACCCAAAGCACACAGCCAGGAAAACTCGGGAGTGGCTCCGTAAGAAGCATATGAAGGTTCTGGCGTGGCCTAGCAAGTCTCCAGACCTAAACCCAATAGAACAGGGAGCTGAAACTCCGTGTTTCTCAGCGAAAGCCCAGAAACCTGTCTGATCTAGAGAAGATCTGTGTGGAGGAGTGTGCCAAAATCCCACCTGCAGTATGTGCAGACCTGGTGAACAACTACAGGAAAAATTTGACCTCTGTAATTGCAAACAAAGGCTATTGTACCGAATATTAACATTGGTTTTCTCAGGTGTTAAAGTAATTATTTGCAGCTGTATCACACAAATAAATCGTTAAAAAAATCATCCATTGTGATGCCAGGAAAACCAAGGAGTGGCTCCGTAAGAAGCATATGAAGGTTCTGGCGTGGCCTAGCAAACCCAATAGAAAATCTTTGGAGGGAGCTGAAACTCCGTGTTTCTCAGCGAAAACCCAGAAACCTGGTTTTCTCAGGTATTAAAGTAATTATTTGCAGCTGTATCACACAAATAAATCGTTAAAAAAAAAATCATACATTGTGATTTCTGGATTTTTCTTTTTAGATTATCTCTCTCACAGTGGACATGGACCTACAATGGAAATTTCAAATCCCTCCATGATTTCTAAGTAGGAGAACTTGCAATATAGCAGGGTGTTCAAATACTTATTTTTTTCCACTGTATGGCTTTGTGATTTTCAGTTCATTTATTTTATTTTTGTAATAAAGCTGGAAAAATGTTAACAATTCCATTTTTGTTGTCAATATGGGTTGCTGTGTGTCCATTAATGAAGAAAAAAATTAACAAATTATATTATCAAATGGCTGCAATTTAATAAAAATGCAACATTTAAGGGGTTCTGTATACTTTCAGGACCCACTGTATATGTCACAGTCTGTTTGCGATTTCCTCTGTCACAAGCCAAAGCCAGCCAATCAGAGTTTATCAGCTACAAACCCGAGTTCAGGCTTTGCTTGCAAACCAATCAGTTTCAGAGTGTCTCCCAGTCATCTGTGAAAGTTGACTGCTCTTACCCTGGATTTGAATCAATCTGTCACGTGGATTCAGACTTCATTAAAATCATGTTCAACTATTCTGGTGGTCTGGTGTGCTGCTTTTATATAAAACTTGCCAGGTGTTAGGATATTCCAAATTTGAAAGATGTCTTGATTGGTAATTCAACCTTTTTTCAGATTTTTTTTTTCCTGAAAAGAAGTGGTTTGCAATATTCCACCTGACATCGACATTATGGAGAAATAAAGGTAGATCCAAAAGAGTACACACAATTTTTCCTGCAACAGGAAAACTCATTACCAGTGTATTATAATTCAAGTGTGATTCTCACCATTTTTCTGTGCATGGCAATGATGTAGCCAGTAACAGCATTACCACTTCCTGGGCGATTTGGCACATGTAGGAATCTTTTTGCCAGTGATGCTTCTGAATTGCAGACTCCAATGGGACGCAATTTATTCCAAACGAGAATGGGATCATTTTCTTGGTGACATTTGGATGTTATACTGTTGACTATACAAGTGAATTCATATGATGAGTAAAAAGCAAGTACAAAAGAAAACTTTGTGTGGATTACTAACCACCTGAATAATAATTAAAATCCAGTACTGTAGTTATAATTGGCAAGGCTTACCTGGTGGTTTTGATGCTGAAGAACCTGGCACTGGGATCTCAAAAGCACACAAAAAGCTGTTTACAGTCAGATAGACATTCTGGTGATCCTGGGGGAAATTCTGAACATAATACATAAGAAAAATTAGACAGTGGTTTTGAGAAGACAATGTTGCATTTGTCAAGTTAGACAATTGTATTCAGTGTCAATGAAGCAAGGCAATTCCAACAAAAACTGCAGTTTACACAAAATTGTTTTTTGAAGGAACTTGAAAAAGATTGATACAAAGTATATAAATCCCGACCTATGCTGTCTCATTTGTTGATGTACATGTTGTGTGTGGTGTCCACAACGGGAAGAATGGACCAATGCCATCAATTTTTTTATGCTTGTATTTAGTTTACCAGTAAAGTAAGTGGACCACACGGTGGAGGGATAATGATTATGGAGGTCAGAGGTTGTAGTCACTTAACTCATACATACATAACAACATACATACACTTAGCTCATATGAAGGTTCAAAGCTTAACAGGCCAACACTTCTTTTGCAATAAATTATACAATTCTCGACTGATGCCGCCCGTTTACTAATGCACCCTCTACAGACCGTGTCACCCATATCTTGCCATCCAGAACCCTATTAAATATTAGGGTTAACATGGGGTCATTACCAGTGTTGGGAAATTAGTTATAGTTACGAGTTACTTCTCCCAAAAAGTAACCGTTACTAAATGAGTTACTCCAATGTAAAAGTAACTTGTTACTAGCAAAAGTAACTATTGCATTACATCCCCACATACATATAAGCCAGATGCACAGAGCAGGACAGCAAAAAACAGGTACCTCCAAAGATCTCTCCAAACATCCACCCACCCACCCCAGTCATCTCAACATTTTAGCCCTTAAACCAGTGGTTGTATCGTCGGAGAAGCAGCTTCTCAAACTTGAGGTCAGGGAGTCTGCTCCTCTTTGGTGTGAAGACCACCTTCCCCACACGACGTGCACATTTCTACCTTTCACCTCAACGAGGTTAAAGTGTATGGAAGGTCCTAATGCACCTTTTTGCTAATATTTTAGAGTTTTTTATGCAGAATTTGAATTTGAAATCTGTCATGAAGAAAACATTTTTATTTTTTGATTATCGGCAAAAATGGTCGCAAATTGCTGGATTCCCCGGAAAAAGACGGAAACAAAGTGGAAACAGCGGAGTAGGAACGTGATGTCAGAACCAGTGAAAACAATGGGGAGGATTGGAATACATTGTAAGAACAACGATGAATTTTCCGATATTTCGAGCGATGAACATTATTCTGAAGGGTCCCACGAAGAAGAATACGAGCTTGACAAAGGCGTTAAGATCATCAATTTCAACCAGTTAGACAGCATACACATTCGAATGGAGACGAAATAGCTGGCCATGAAGAAAGTGCCAAGCACGCAGGGAGCAGGATATGCCTCGTGTTGGAAACAAAGACTGGTAAGCATTTGTTAAGTTCTTGCTTGGTTTAGTTAGTTATAAAGTAATAAATAGTAAAGACTTTGATATCCTGAATTCTAATGATTTTCTGATAATTCGAGCGATGAACTTGATTCTGAAGGGTTCCATGAAGACGGTGAAGAATATGAGCTTTATAAAGGTTATCAATTTTAGCCAGTTAGACAGAAAACAGGTGCAAATACAGATGAAGTGAAGATGTCAAGCCAGCAGTCAGAACCAGGGAGGAGGACATGCTTCGTGTTGGAAACATTGACTGGTAAGCATTTGTTAAGTTGTTGTTTTGTTTAGCCATAAACTGATAAATAGAAATGGCTTCGCTATCCTGAACGAATATCTAAAGTTTTCGGTCTTGTTTTAAAATTATGCAAAGGCCGTGTATTTAGTCTAAGTTAATATATTTTCACGAATAAGGATTTTAATGAACGAAATCCCTTATAAAAGTTGTCACGTTAATTTGAGAGCAATAGCTGGTCATAACTTGCTTCACCATGAATACATTTGCATGTGGTAAAAATCTTGGGACTTCTTCTGTGCGACTTAACCAGACAATACCCAGAATTGCCCATCCTCATTTTGTCACAATTTTCCCAAGATGTCATGAACAAAATAGCTAAACTTTATACTGAAAACTGTAAACCGGTATCTTGTGGTTTTGTGTGGGCTCTAAATGCTTAAAATAGAAATATAAATGGGGTGGATGGTTCTGTGTACTGGGATGTTATGGGTCGTTGAGCTGCAGAAGTTTGTGAATATGAACAGATTTTTTTTTTTTAATTACATCCACAGGAGTGCATGTAAATGCTACATAACCATGGAAACAACAGAAGAAATGTTTGTTGCCATGAGAGTCAACATATTCATCAGAAAATGCCAGATTATCCAGAACTTCTGCTGCAGTGCACAGAGGACAAATTGCCAGCTGTCTGAACAAGGAAGTACTTGAGGTTTCCTATCTCTAATTCAGGCAACAGTATCAGCAGCGACTGGATTTTCCACAACACGAGTAAGAGCTATTTTTAAAATTATGAATATTAGTATTTCTCCTTTTCAGCTTTTTGCCATTTACACTCAGATTTTTCAAAATTAATTATTTATATTGTTAGTGTTCCTGCTAAAAGCAGCATTTGTCCAATCAATGCTTGTTCAAACAAAGTCCGATTCTGGAAAATCCTCATATGAGTATATATTTTTTTATTTTCAGGTTAATGCGACATACTGCTTATAGACAGCTTGTGAGATGCTGTTGTCGAATTGTTGGCAGAAATAATACAACTTTAATCCTACTATGTGTCTACGATTCTGACAGATGGCCAAGAGTACACAGGATTTAAGTGGTCCACATACTGAATATTTAGGTTTTGTCTTTGTGTAAATGTTGATACTTATAAACTTATGAAGTAAACATACACTACACAAGAACTAAAATCAAAGCATTTTTATTGAATTCTATGTTGTTTATAAATTTTGTTGTTTTATCAAAACATTGTTTATAAATATGTTTCTCACGTAACATTTTCACTGAATGCTTATTTGGTCTTTCAACATGAGCATCTTGAGGCCACCTGTGGTTGAAATATATGTTGCAGTATCCTTAGTTAGGGTTAGTCCACAGATTGATGTGTGTGTGTGTGTATATATATATATGGTGAAGAAAATGAGTATTTGAACACTGCTATATTGCAAGTCCTCCAAATTAGAAATCATGGGTGCATAACCACTGTGAGAGAGAATCTAAAAAGAAAAATTCAGAAATCACAATGTATGATTTTTTTAAGAATTTTTTTGTATGATACAGCTACAAATAAGTATTTAAACACTAAAAAAACTAGAAAGCCCTTAAAACTAACCATCATTTTACTGAACTTGTAGCCAAATTAAAAGAAGTCACACACTGTGGCTGAGATTAATCCTTGAAACAAAAGTGGCTAAAAAATAGCTTAAGTCCTTCTTTCACAGAACACCATTTCCAAACGTATTGGTGAGATGTCTGCAGACATCGAAAGTTTAATTTTTGAAAAGGTCCATGTCACTAGTAAGTTGACACTGCAACTTGACGAATACACTGATACAGTGAAGAAAATAAGTATTTGAACACCCTGCTTTATTGCAAGTTCTCCCACTTGGAATTTTTATCGTAGATGCATGTCCACTGTCGTCTTCTTCTTCTTCTTTTCCTTTAAGCTTGTCCCGTTAGGGGTCGCCACAGCGTGTCATCTTTTGCCATCTTAGCCTATCTTCTGCATCTTCCTCTCTAACCCCAACTGCCCTCATGTCTTCCCTCACCACATCCATAAACCTCTTTGGTCTTCCTCTCGCTCTTTTGCCTTGCAGCTCCATCCTCAGCACTCTTCTACCAACATACTCAGTCTCTCACCTCTTAACATGTCCAAACCGTCGAAGTCTGCTCTCTCTCACCTTGTCTCCAAAACATCCAACTTTGGCTGTCCCTCTAATGAGCTCATTTCTAATCCTATCCAACCTGCTCACTCCTAGCGAGAACCTCAACATCTTAATTTCTGCTACCTCCAGTTCTGCTTCCTGTTGTTTCTTCAGTGCCACCGTCTCTAATCCGTACATCGTGGCCAGCCTCACCACTGTTTTGTAAACTTTGCCCTTCATCCTAGCAGAGACTCTTCTGTCACATAACACACCAGACACCTTCTGCCAGCTGTTCCAACCTGCTTGGACCCGTTTCTTCACTTCCTTACCACACTCACCATTGCTCTGGATTGTTGACCCTAAATATTTGAAGTCCTCCACCCTCGCTATCTCTTCTCCCTGTAGCCTCACTCTTCCCCTCCACCTTTCTCATTCACGCACATATATTCTGTTTTACTTCGGCTAATCTTCATTCCTCTCCTTTCCAGTGCATGTCTCCATCTTTCTAAATGTTCCTCTGCATGCTCCCTGCTTTCACTGCATATCACAATATCATCTGCGAACATCTTTGTCCAAGGGGATTCCAGTCTACTTTTCCACGAGTATCCTCAAGGCACATAATCCATCTGTAGTTCTCTTTCTAGGCATGAAACCATACTGTTTCTCCGCCACACCAGACTGGATGCCAAATGTGTAATCAGTGTGTATTAATATTGCATGCATTATTCAGACGTTGTTATTTGCGGGGTAGTCCAGGCAATCAGTGCCAAAACCGTTCAGTTGGTGATAAAAGCATGAAATTTGGCATTTGAGGGGTACGATCAGTTTCAGAGATGTAGCCAATCTCAATCTGCCCTTCAATAGCAATAGTTGCTAAGGATTTGATTTTTCATAGCAACGGTGCATGTATACCTAAAGTACTTTTAGCCTTGTACAATTGCCAACTCGTCCTTTTCACCTCCAAGACATTATTAGCCAAATCATCCTTTAACCATAGAGAACCCATGGGGTCACATATGACCCAGTGTAATTCAGGGCCCACTGTATAAACACAACGCACCAGTTACACTTTTTCCCCTTAAAGCCCTTCGTCTCACATGTGTCTGCATTAAATGCATTGTTCTTTGATAGTTAAGGCCCACTGGGTCATATGTGACCCATTATCTAAACTGGAAGTAAATTAGTAAATTTTTCCAAATGTGATATTTTTGTGTTCCTTTGATGCTTATTGATTAATGTAGTTAGTACATAAAATTTTGAAAGAGGATTTGGATTTCTTGGATTATCTAGGGTTAAAAAAAACCCTATTCTATTTTTCTTCCCAACTACTCCACGGTAAAATAATTTAAACCCTGCTTCTAAACTTCTAGCCTTACGCCATTTCCACCTCTCTTGGATGCAATATTTAGCTACCTTTCTACTAATCATGTCAACCAACTCCTGAGCTTTTCCAGTCATATTCCTAACATTCAAAGTCCCGACACCCTGTTGTAGGCTCTGTGCATTCCTCTTCTTCTGTCGATGAATCCACTTTCCCCCTCCTTTGTCTTTGACCCACAGTAGCTGAATTTCCACGGGCGCCCTGCAGGTTAACGGTGCTGGGGCTGGCGTTGATCACCCAGGTATTGTATTCTTTAGATGAATGCTTATATTTGTTTGTCACAGTTTTATGCCAAATGCCATTCCTGACACAACCCTCTACATTTATCCGGACTTGTGATTGGCCTATAGATTGCACTGGCTTGTGCCCCAATAGGGCTGCATTAACACACCCCTTTCAACAAATTGGCCAATTTCACAGCTTAATGAGTGTGCACATCAGGAATGCTTGTTGTTTTTCTGACAATCTATTGCATCTACTGGTAACTTGTTTGACATGTAGCAATAAAAAATATACTTAAACGTGGATAATCTGGTTCGTCACATTTGACCGCTATTATTTGGAACACTACTGTATGTCCGCTAAACAGACAAGACAAAGCTGGAACTTTTTGGCAATATACATCTGCTCAGATATGAAGAAAGAAGCATCCCAAGAAAAGAACACTGTCCCAACTGTGAAACACAGGAGGTTTCATTATGTTCTGGGGCTGCTTTGTTACATCTGGCACAAGGTCACTTGAATCTGTGAAGGTACAACGACATCTCAAAACAATCAAGGTATTCTAGAAAGAAATGTTCTTCCCACTGTCAGAAAGGTTTGTTTCAGTTAGAGGTCATGGGTCTTTATAAGTTTAAGGACTCGAAACAACTATAAACATCCAAGAATGGCTAACAGGAAAATATTGGACTATTCTGAAATGGCGTTCTTTGAGTTCTCATCTAAGGCAAATGCAAAGCAAAAAAACTTTCGATTGGAGTGATGGCGTCAAAAGGTTGTGCTACAAAATATTAAGGGTACCATCATTTTTGTCCAGGCCTCTTTCATCCAACCATCCATCCATTGTCTCCCAGTTATCCAAGGTTTAGTTGTGGAGACAGTAGCTTGAGCAGAGTACCCAAGACTTCCGTCTCCCCAGCCACTTCTTTCAGCGTGTCCTGGGTCATCCCCAGGTTCTCCTCCTGCTGGCCAGTGCAACTCACCAGCGGGGCATCCGGGAGGCCTCTGAATCAGATGCCCCATCCCATCTCATCCAGGACCTCTCAATGTGGAGGAGCAGTGAGTCTACACTGAGCCCCTCTTGGATAGCCGAGCTTCTCAGCTCATATTGTACTGTTATTTTTTTCTCAAAAATCCTAGAAAGGGCTGTTGGTTCAAAATATTGCCACCTTACTGACAATACTCTTTACTAAGGATAATCAATTACCCACCCCCACTGACCTCAAAACACATATTTAAATAACTCATGACCTCATCCAGGCAGCTGGCTCTGGTTTAACTCTTTGTACTCTTCCTCAATCTGACAGCAGTTTTTGATACCATTTCACTCACCATCTTCCTGAACAGGCTCCGCAGCCTTGACATCACACACACCCCTCTGCTAATAAAGATCGTACTTCAAGGGCCACAGCCAGTTAATCCAACGCAATTTAAATCCCATTGGTGCCCTGTTTCATTTGGTGTGCCATAGACTAAATGAATGAATTAATTAATCACATTTATTGTTACCATACAAAACTGTACAATAGAATTGGAACCTCTCCTGCTTCAGTGGATATTTAAAAGCAAAAATAAAAAAGAATACAAATAAGGAAAAATGTGTAAGATGGAATCCTTAAAAAGTATTAAGAGATTGAATTTAGGGTGTTGTTGCATGAATAGTGTGGCAAGAGCAAAGATGAGACTTCAGACAATGTCTCTTAATAACCACACTGTTGTTGCACTGGTTGTCATGCACATATGGAGACCCCCATTTCTGCTTTTACTGGAGTTTTCAGTCCGATCCTAGCAGTGAAGGGTGCAGGTTGCTAGCTACTCGCTACCAACGGGAATGTTCGGGCGAAGTCATGTCTCCCTCATAATGAGGATGCAGCAGGCACGGACAGACTTATTATCCACAAGTTGTAATTCCAGCTAGTCTATTTTGTTGCCGATGGATCTAGCAATGGTGAGGTACAGGCTTGGAAGAGGTGGTCTGTGTGAGTCGATCGACATGTCCACTAAACTCACTGCCACTCTTCCACCTTCCTCACTTATAAATTAACTCTCTGAACTCAAACGGTGCATTTTGTCCAACTCCGTACAACTCAACTGTGATAAAACCTAAATCCTACTTATAGGCACCCAGTCCAGTAGTTGAACTGCCACACCAACAATCGGGTTAGAGCTGTTCTATCTTGTGCATGAACTGATGAGGTTTGCGCTGATGAAAGGCAAAATATCTAAGAGAAAGTATTATTTCACTACAATTTTTCTCAAGGTGTCTGAATGTGAATTTTGTATTACCCCAAACATTAACCTGAATAAAAAAATTCTAGTTATAGCTATCCATCCATTTTCTGAACCGCTTATTCTCAAGAGGGTCATGGGAGTGCCGCAGCCTATCCAGCTGTTATCGGGCAGGAGGCAGGGTACACCCTGAACTGGTTGCCAGCCAATCATAGGGCACATGGAGACAGACAACTGTCACAGCCACAATCACACCTAGGAGCAATTCAGAGTCTCCCAATTAATGCAAGTTTTGGGGATTTGGGAGGAAACCGGAGTGCCCACAGAAAACCCATGCAGCCACGTCGTGAACATGCAAACTCCACACAGGTGGGGCCAAGATTTGAACCCCAGTTGTCTGAACTTTGAGGCCCATTCTATGCACCTCTTCCACTGTTCCGCCCCTGTTGTTATAAATACAATAAATTCAACCTTTATTTGATTTATTTATACACAGGACCCAACTGTTTTATATTGACTGAAGTGATGCTTATTCTCCACTACTTTGGGAAGAGTTAGTAATTATTGTTGTGGAAAGGTGTTGAGTACCTTAATATTGGCACCATGAACTTCAGCTAGAAGAATCTGTTCAGGCTTCAGTTTACACATGTCACTCAGCAGTTTTTTAAGTCCAGTGTATTTCTCATCCATATTTAACCTTAAGCCATAGCAGACAGGAGTTGAACCATCCAATTTAATAACTGGAAATACACCACAAAACGTTATTATTAATTAATAAGCTGAAATGGCACATATATGCTAAAATATCAACACTCACCAGTTATCTCCAGATGCATTGATGTATCCATAGGTAGCGGCAGGGACAAGAAGTTGAAAGGGTCAAAACGTGAGCTGATGTGGCCACAGATCTTGCATTTTACTTGTGACTTTAGTTGACCGTGGAACAAATCCACCACAATAGAGTCGTTCCTGCGCAGGTGATTCTCCCATGCCTTGAAGTTGAACACAGTCTCATTTTACACAAAATAATCCTCTATATTGAACCAGAAAATACGACAATCTGAATTCATTTGTCACTCTTTGAGAGAAAAAAGACTGGCCAGAATTTTCATTTTGGTCTAAAATTTTAAATTGGAAGCATATATTTGAAAGCATACAATAATCTCTTTAGATACCCAACTTAAGTCTTAAGTCATTCAGATATTTTTTTATTTTGTCTTTCAAATTCAAATTGTAGATATGAACGATGCACAGCACAGTGAACTTCACAATAAAATTAATTGGGCAAATAGTAAACAATTCCTTCAGAAAAGAGGCTTCAACAAGTTTACTGCCACATTAAGTTTATTTTCAAACTAAACAAAACTAGCACTGCGACTAGCTGTAAATGGGCCCTACTACATCTGGCCACATTAAGGTAGTGACGCTATGGAAATTCAATGAAAATGTGTAGAACTGTCTCAGTGGCTCTTGTGACAGGCTGTGCTTCAGAAGCCCCAAGAAGTACATCCTTTGCCTTGCTTTTTGGGGGATGGAGTTGATGTTCTTCTCCCACTTCAGGTCCTGTAAGACTGTAATTCCCAAGAACTTGAAGGTCTGGACAGTTGAAACAAGACAGCTGGACAGAGTCAGCGGCAGCTGTGGTGAACGATGCCTCCTGAAGTCGACAATCATTTCTACAGTCTTTAGAGTATTCAACATCAGGTTGTGTTGGCCACACCAAAGCTCCAATTTTGCCACTTCCAATCGATACGCAAACTCATCACCATCTTTGTTGAGCCCGATGACTGTGGTGTCATCTGCGAACTTCAAGAGTTTGACAATTGGGTGCCTTGAGGTGCAATCATTTGTGTAGAGCGCGAAGAGCAGAAGGGAGAGGACACAACCGCGGTGTGTACCAGTGCTGATAGGGCACGTGGATGAGGTGGTGCGCCTCCGCCTCACCTGCTGAGTACTGCCTGTCAGGAAGTTGTAGATACACTGGCAGATGGTAGGCGAGACACT
Source organism: Syngnathoides biaculeatus (assembly GCF_019802595.1). Classification (NCBI taxonomy): domain Eukaryota; kingdom Metazoa; phylum Chordata; class Actinopteri; order Syngnathiformes; family Syngnathidae; genus Syngnathoides; species Syngnathoides biaculeatus. Next base: position 28,249,431 of record NC_084647.1, on the reverse strand, counting down.
GAGGTATGATCAGTTTCAGAGATGTAGCCAATCTCAATCTGCCCTTCCATAGCAATGGTTGGTAAGGACTTGATTTTTCATAGCAACGGTGCATGTATACCTAAAGTACTTTTAGCTTTGTACAATTATCAGTTAACAAAAAATATTTGTGATGGGGACTGAACAGTTTCAGATATAAAACAAACTTCCCTTCCATAACAACGGTTGCTAAGGAATTAGATTTTCATAGTAACCGTGCATATATACCTTATATCTTCTTATTCTCTTTGATTGCCATTGGTCATATCCATGAACAGAACAACGGCAAAATGAAAGGGGATGGAGGAACTACAGTCAATTGACTTGACAGGAGATTCAGATGCACTCTTACGTTGAGCAGTTGCTGGTCCTGAACTTGTTTGTGTAACTTGTGAATTTTAGTCCTCGATAGTTGGCAAAACAGAACAGTTTGCACAGGTGGACCACCATGAACAAACTGAGTCGCACCAGAAACAATTCACAACACAAATGCAATCACTCGTTCATATCATAGAGAGTATGGGAAATCCGTTTCAGGAAGACATTAATGAACTGCTGTGACTAAATTCTCGAGATATTATGGAACACACTTCTGTCGAATGTCTGGCTGCAATAAAGACTTGTGGACAACAACGGTATGACACATTTGTCAGAGAAAGACTGGATGACAGAGTTAAGCTAATATCAGCACCAATAACAAGGAACAAGGTCATTCTGTTTCATGAACAGCCACAGAAGCCAAATAATAAATCATATGAGACTGTTAAACTTTTGATAAATGAGGCCTCACTATTTGCACGGTTATATGTTGCTTCCCAAAAAAGAGATGGAGACTTGAACACTTTTTTTAAGCCATGAGAACCAGTCTTTCCCCCTTTCATTATCCTCATATGGTCAGCTGAGACAAGGCAAAAAAATCTGATCTTTTGGACTGTCTGCAACACCACACAACCTCAACTGGTCCTGCACGACCACCCACAGATGTTACAATCTTTGACGGCGCAGTCCTGGTCAATATGCTGAGGCCCATAGGGTGCAAGACTTTCAAAGACTATGCATCAGATATCTTCATTCCATGTGTAAAGAAAGAGTACACTCATGCATGCCATTTAGAATTTGTGTGGGACATTACAATATTAAATATTAATTAAAATATTAATATTAAAATCACAAATTAGGGTACATCGTGGTTCTAGTCAGAGGAGAAGGGTTGAGTCTGCAAGCCCCACACCAAAGAACTGGCAACAGTTTCTTAGAGTAGATGCTAACAGCTTTTCAAAGTCTTGAAGAGTGAACTGATGACAATCACTCTATCTGCATATCAACAAGTGCTCATACTCACAGATGGCTCGAATGTTATGTCTTCTTATGCAAAACACTAGTAGACTGGCCCCTTGCAATCACGAAGAAGCAGTTTTTAGGATCATATTACATATATTACTATTATATTATTATTTTATATGATATTATTAATAATTTCTTCTTTTTCTTTCAGCTTGTCCTGTTAGGGGTTGCCACAGCATCTCATCTTTTTCCATCGAAGCCCATCTCGTGCATCCTCCTCTCTAACACCCACTGTCCTCATGTCCTCCCTCACAACATCCATCCTCAGCACCCTTCTACCAACATACTCACTCTCTCGCCTCTGAACATGTCCAGACCATCGAAGTCTGCTCTCTCTCACCTTGTCTCCAAAACATCCAACTTTGGCTGTCCCTCTAATGAGCTCACTCAAGTATTTGAAGTTGTCCACATTCGCTATCTCTTTTCCCTGGAGCTTCACTCTTCCTCCTCTACCTCTCTCATACATGCACATATATTTTGTTTTACTTCAGGTAACCTTTATTCCCCTCTTTTCCCCCATGTATCTCTTTCTTTCTCACTGTTCCTCCGCTTGTTCCCTGCTTTCACAGTAGATCACAATATCATCTGCAAAAATCAAGGGGAATCCAGTCTAACCTCGTCTCTCAGTCTACATGTCCTGTACTATTCTAACATATTCTCCGCCACACCAGACTTGGGCATGCAGTACCACAGTTCCTCTCTTGGTACTCTGTCATAGGCTTTCTCTCGGTCTACAAAGATACAATATAGCTCCTTCTGACATTCTCTGTACTTTTCCACGAGCATCCTCAAGGCAAATAGTACATCTGTGATACTCTTTCTAGGAATGAAACCATACTGTTGCTCGCAGATACTTCTGTCCTGAGTCTAGCCTCCACTACTCATTCCAATAACTTCATTGTGTGGCTCATCATCTTTACTCCTCTGTAGTTTCCACAGTTCTGAACATTGCCTTTGTTCTTAAAAATGGGGACTAGCACACTTTTCACATATGAAAACCTTGTGTTACCGGGCAGCTCTTGTCTTTCTTCTTTGGGCTATCCTGTATCCGGCAGATACCAACATAAGACTATCTGTATTGGACATTCCTTTGTAATAAATAAATTTACTCGTCTAATCATTAGTCATCTCTTTCTCGATTCGTGAACATGCAAATGGTCCAAACTCGCAAATTCCTACAAGGGCAAAAGGGTGGTGGAATTCTAATTTTTAAATATTTATTTCAATGTAAAGAAATTATACTGGTTGATTTGAGCTCTTTTTAATATCTGAGTTTTTTAGTAAAAGGTGACCCAAAAGTGATTGTTTTAATAATTTATGTAATTATTTAACAATTATAAACCTCCAAGATACAATGGAAAATTTATGGAGGATTTTCCAGAACTGCTGTCAGTTATCCGTACCGAGTAAAACTGTTTCGTCAGAAAGGGACTTTAACATTCATGTTGACAATAATGTGGAAAAAAACATCCAAAGAATTTTCTGCAATACTCGACACATTTGACCTCTCTCAACATATTAAGAGTCCAACTCACACTCAAGGTCACATCTCAGACCTCGTCATCTCTAAGGATGTTGAAATTCTATCAATTGAGATTCAGGATATGGCTATTTCTGATCATTTTTGTGTATTTTTTGAATTACAGATTCTTTCAAAAGTTCGGACAACCTCTATCTCTATTAGGAAAAGCTACATAAATGAGAGTACTGCCACTGAGTTTATGGAGACTGGGGCTGTGCCACAGACTGTGAATGCTGAGACATGTGATGAACTTTTGGACAATTTCACCTCAAAAATTACAAATGCCATGAATGCTGTCACACTTCAATGATGTCTCCATGAAATGTCATTGAGGAAAAATTCTCTCATTTCCCTGAAACATTCCTACCCCTTCTTGGCTCGCTTCTCACCTCAAATCTCTGGTGGGAGGTGGTAGCATGCAAACAGAGAACCGAGGAGGAAGGACCTAGGAAGTTTAACTATAAAAATGAGATGACCCCTATGTCTCTCGGATGATCTGGGGATGCCTAGGGATTATTACAGAAGAGCAGGACAAATTAGCAAACCAAAAAGTTCAATTTTGGTCTCATTAGACCAGAGGCACTCATTTCTCACCATCTTGGAGTCATTCAGGTGTTTTTTTAAGCAAACTCCATTCAGTCATGTGTTTTGCACTGAGGAAAGGCTTCCATTGGGCCATTCTGCCATGAAGCCTTGACTGATGGAGACTACAGTGATGGTTGACTTACAAAAAATGTCTCCCATCTGCCTGACTTCATGATTATGTGCTCTGACAAGTACTGTGATTTGTAGTCTTATCGAGATTTGTGTGCAGCTTTCCTAAATTAAGTCCAATCAGTACAATCAAACACAACTGGACTCCAATGAAGGTGTAGAACCATGTCAAGGATGATCAGAAGAAATAGACAGGTCCAGAGTTAAATACAGGGTTCCTTCGCTACTTTGTGCTTCACTTTTTGCGGCTTCAGGGCTTCGCAGGTTTTTATTAATAAAAAATGATAAATAAAAGAAAATTAAAACCAGATCGGTATATTGTGGAAAGACACATTGACACAAGCTGCGTGATTGGTTCCCGGCGCAACAATGACCAATAAAAGCACGAGTGGCTTTATCCCGTGAGCTGATTTTTTTGCGCCTGACCAGCAACTTCCCCTGTCCCACCCATTTCCTTGTTTTGCGCGTTGTCTTGTCCATGCTGTTAACGCTCACATTTCTACTGTATCTTAGTGTTGTATTCATGATAACTTTTTTTTAAGAGAAAAGTTTTGGTTATGGAGTTAAAATACCACCTCGGTAACCGAAAAATATGAAATTACTATATTGTAATTATACTGTATGTTAGCTGGGATAGGCCAGAGCACTTCCGGGAACCTTGTGTGGCTAAGCAACTTGGAAAATTGACATGGAGTGTCACAGCATCTGAATACTTTTTTTTGTTTCGTATTTAAAGAAAGATTTAGTTGTTTTCCTTTCAATATGGGGTTCTGTGTGTAAAAATACATTAATGTGGGAAAAATTACCTTGATTCGAGCAAATAGCTGCAATATTACGGTGAAATATTTAAGGGAGTCTGAATATTTCCTGTACCGAACGTAAATGTGGAGTGAAACCAATGTGAAACTCTAACCTCAGAAGCGACCTCTCCGTCAGGCCGGCCATCACTGTCTTTAAGTCCCACATAGGGCTTCTCATGGACTCTATTTAGGTCTTCATGGAGACCATCCAACAGGAATGCCAGCAGCTCTTGGGAATCCTGCTGCTGGAAACCATTAAAGCGTGGATCGTACTTTCCTATTGTCCACTAGGAAGAAAGAAATGCTAAGTAACAGGTATATCAAATTGGAACAACATGAAAAGATTTGAACACACCACTGATAACTGGAATTCCTTATGAATCTTCCATTAAACAACACACTACTGTGGGTGATTTAGCAAAAGAGCAATTGTTCTTTCAAAAGAGTGGAAAAACAAAAATTGTCCATTCATCCATCGTATTTCAATTATACAGAGTCAGGTCACGGGCACCAGCTTTAGGAAGGAAGCCCAGGCTTGTCTCTTGTCGAGTAGGTTGCCATGGCACGTATAGCAATGGAGTAAATTGATAGTAATTGGCTTGTGTGGCTCGGGGTCATGTGTTGAGCTGAGCCCGAGAACCAACTCTCAAATTGACCAGATGTCGCCAAACCAAATTATACTTGATTGGATCGCCCACACGGAAAAGGTCTCTCTAATAAACATAGCCTTCCCACTTGGCATCTCACCGCATTACATACATATACCAAAGTCAGTAACCTTAAAAACCCAATTGTTTTCATATCTATGTATTCACATCTTGTTTTTGACATAAAGACATCAACAGGATGCGTTTCAGCAGCTGTTCACACCCTGCGGTTTTCAACAGTTTTCAACGGCGGAGCAAAGCTGCCTACAATTGACAAACAGGATGTTTGCAGCATTGCTGGGTTGCTGAACAGGAAGCCTGTGACACCCTTCAGTAACCACACAGGATGTTTGCAAGCAACTGACCTTATTTATATATATATATATATTTCCATCTAGCGCTTAGTGAAAAATATGATGCTTTGAAACTGCTTTGTGTAAAGAATATAACCTGTGTATGACTGTCTCTCTCAGACAAGGCAACACATGATGTGCGACCAACGAGAACAAGCCTGTTGAATGCATGAGAGAATTGAATTCACAAGAATGTTGATACATTTATCGCTATTGCTTAAGAACTAGAGTGAAACTAAAAGAAAGATAGTGGATATATCTACAGGATGCACCTGTTGTTTGTTGATGTTAAGGGAAGTGACAGTGGAGGTTGCGGGCGCCCGGCCCTATTTTGAGTGAGCTAGGAGGGGAATGAATGTTCCACCCAAAAGCTATAAAAGCCTTGGATATGGCAGTCTGAGGCTCTTTGTTCATTTTACATTGACAAGGAGACAGAAAGGGCTTTCTTCAGGGAGTAATAATCATAGGACAACCTTACGGGGAGAGGTCTTCAAGCAATTTAGGATGCTAATTTTTGACTTCTTTTTCGATTGGGCACGAGCAAAACTACTACAATAAGGTAATTGAGGGATAATACCATCGATATTACGTTACCTAAGAGGGGCAAGTTGGCTTTACAATTAATCCTTAGTCGTAAAAATTCCTTATTACTAATTTAGGATTTGAGTTTCGTAGGACTTGATCACCCCTAAAAGGCTATCTCAAAAATGTATACCTTCCCGATTTTCTTATGCTTTTGAATGCTTTTAATCTTACTTCATTTTATTGCTTTTTATTACTTTTATTATTTACTTCATCCTACTTACCATCATTATCATCATATTAATCATTTTCGTTTTTATTGATTTATGTTCAATTAACATCGAATTTGCCTTAACATTGCAATCGTACCCTAGGGAGTAACTGTCGAGTAATGAATATTATCTGAACAATCTTTATCATTTTATTAAATACTTAAATTTCCATTTTCATATATCATTGTCATCCTTACAATGAGTTGTCTCATTTTTTACCATTTTTTTTACCATTCAACCTCATTAAAGATCGATCGTCAACGATATTAACAACATCTAGTCGTAAATTCCATTTTAATCAGTAACTCATTGATAAACTCCGGCTTAATATAAAAACAAATCCGTACGATCCTAACAAGGATTGTTAAATTTACTAGGTCAATGACAAGTGCAATCGATTCATAAGAGGTGAAGCTGCTGTAAAATCGGAGCGATCACTTTGTCACCCTATTACTCTGTAAGGTTACTCGATAAGACCTGATAAGTGAGGGCAGACCGGATTGGCTCTGCAAAACTAAAGGCAGTGAGTTCACCTAGGCGAATTTATCTCAATACCGACTTAAAAAGCTCCCGCCCCCCTGCACAAATGGCATTAGAGTCGGCGGCTGGGGTAAAGGTGTAGCTTAACACTTTAAATGGAGAGTCGGTCAGGACATTTCTCCCAATTAGTCCTGCAGATAAGCGGAATCTGACACGCTCCTAAGCCCCTTCATCCAGCTCCTCCAGATGTCGATGTGCCAGAACATCTCACAAGGGGGGCATCCATAAAGCATCTTAATAAGATGCCCAAGATACCTCATCTGGCTCCTCTCAGATGACTGAGCTTCTCACTCTAGATCTAAGTTAGGGGCCAGACACGCTGTGGAGGAAACTAATTTCAGGCGCTTGTATCCATGATCTTTCATTCACGACCCACGGATCGTCACACAATAAGTGAGGGTGGGAATTAGATTGAACGGTAAATTCCTCACCAGGAGAGAGAGAAGCGGAGTCTGACTCAATGCAGGTGCTGCACCATTCTGTCTGTCGATCTGCTCTATTTTTCTCTCACTCGTGAATAAGAACCCAAGATACATGAACTCCTCCACATATGGCAAGAACTCATCTCTGACCCAGAGAGTGGACTGTCCTCTTTTTCAACTGTAGAACTTAGTGAGACACTTGGAGGTGCTGATTTTCAACCCAACCATTCACACTAGAATGCAAGCACCTCCAGCAAGAGTTGAAGATCGCAGCTTGGTACCTGCAGAACCACATGATCTGCGAAGCAGTAACTGAATGCTGTCAAAGGTTTTGAACAGACTGTAACAAAGAGCATCCACCCCTCAATAGAAATTAATCCAACTTACTACTGGCAGTGTGGACAGATCTCTGACACCATTTGTACAGGGACCCCGGGGCCTTTTTTAGGGCGTCCGGTACCCCATACTCCCAGTTCAAACTCCACTGGAATTCACAAAGCACATGAAGACAAGTTGTCAAAAATCCCGTGCACCTTTCACAACCCTGCTGAGAGTATAGAGCTGGTTCACTGTTCCATGGCCAGGATGAAAACCACACTGCTACTCCTAAACCTGAGATTCGACTTCCTCTCCAGGACCCCCGAATAGACTTACCATGGTGGCTGAGGAGTGTGATCTTGAATTTGAAACACAAACTCCAACCCGCCGGTCTGCCAATCCAGAGGATGTCCACGTGATGTTGAAAACGTGTGTATTAACCAGCACCCAATCCCCAGTACAGTCTTTATGGTGCACTGCTTCCCTTTCTTCAGGTCCTGGATGTTGGGCTACAATTTCCTGAGGTCATCTGAAAGTCAGTGTCCATGGTGTAACTGAACTCCTCATATGGATTAGTTTTCGCCTCAATGACAACCTGCTCGCCCCACTAGTACACATCAGTACATGAGTCCCACTGGCCAAAAAGGATTGATATGAGTCGCTCTGCAGTCTACCAACGGGTTCGGGGATTACCAGCAAGACTGGCACTGACCATCTTGCGGCCACAACTCCGGTTACCTGCCTCAACAATAGCCCAGTCAGACTCAATGTCCCTCTCACTTTAGGGACATGGATTAAGTTGGATGAAGTTCTCCTGGCAGAAAAATTGAGTCCCCATCAGAAGTGCTGTACAGCACCACCTCCAAGGACTAAAAAAAGAGTGGGTAATCTAAGATCATGTGTGGTGCATATGTATAAATAACAGTCAGGACCTTTCCCCCCCAACCCAAATGTGAATGGAGACTACCCCAGATGTAAACGTGGTGAACCCCAACATTCATGCGATGAGAAAGAGGGTAGGGGGTTAATAATATGCCCACACCTCCTGAACCCCTTTTGCTGTTGGCAAATCCAGCATGAAATAGAATCCAACCCCTCTCAAGAAGAATGGTTCCTGGTGTGTGTTGAGGTCAATAAAACTAAAAGTGTTGTGAAAGGTATTGGCCCCTTTCGTAAATTTTTGCATAGTTTCCACAGTTCAATATTTAAGATCATAAAATAAAATTAAATATACAAATATAATCCATCTGAATTTAAAATGCTGTTTTTAAATTATTTCATTTCGTAAGGGAAAAAAAATGGATAGCACAACTGCAAAGGACGAGAGCTCTGTGGGTTCCAAATGATGGGTAGGTGTGTATAGAGCTATTAAAAAAATAATAGTTGGGGGGAACGGCGTTGTTCATCATCGACGCCATCGATGTCGCTGTTCATTGCCAATAGCGTTACCGTTGTTCATCCGTTGGCGTTGTTCATCGCTTCCTTGCGGCTGGGCCGCGATGAAAGGCGTTGTCGTCACCCGCGGCTGTACATATTGTCATACTGTCAGGTATGACCTCAGAGTTTGAGAAGGGGCCCAATACTTATTCACGGCACTGTATATCTAGCCAGAACCTCTCAACTTCACACACCAACCTCAGAATTTTTCCTTCCCCGAGAGGTGATACTCATTCCAAGAGTCTACTTCTGTAGACAGGTACGGACTGCCTTTGGCTCTCACCCTGCTCACACTGCACCACAGCCCCTTGGTCCCTTCCACAGGAGGTGAGGCCCACCCCCAGGCCTGGCTCGAAGTGGGCGTTCCACTGACCCACATCCAGATGAGGGAAAAGATATTTTTAAGTTGTTGTACATAATCAACTCTAGACCCACCTGCCATGGGTGACCTTGTCAGGGGCATAAAGCCCCAGACAGCTTAACTCCTAGGATCACTGGGACAAACAGCAAGTAAATAATATGATAATAAATAAATCTCCCATACATACAGTGAATAATATTAAAATCAAATAACATATAGAAAACAAATGTTGCTGTATTGAAAACATTTCAGGCAGAAAGGCTCACCCTGAGTTTGAGAGGAGCCACATTCTTCTGTGTCCCACTCCACAGCTCCATCACAAGATCACCATAACATTTTGCCAAGTGACCTTGCATACCAATTGGGTTGGATCTGTTGGACAAATATCACGTGAATGATTTTAATATTAATACCTCGAAAAATAAATCAAATGGGACCTGTTAAGCTCATAGAAATGTCCCCCGGAGATGAAGTACTCGGTGAGAGGCCTTGTATTACTCACACATTGGATACTAGAATTCAAGAAACAGGTGTTGCCAAGGTTACTAAGGCCTGTGGCCCCCTTCTCTGTTGGCGCTGCAGAAAATAAAGAACATTTAGGGTGAAATGGTTCTTCAGCTGATGATATAATTGATCATGAGCATCGATGTGGCATCACTTCTTATGAAGAGATGTGAAAAATGTGTACATTTTTTTATGGCAGAGTATATATATATATTTATATATATATACATACATACAGTGAAGAAAGTAAGTTAACACCCTGCTATATTGCAATTTCTCCCACAGAAATCATGGAGGGTCTGAAAATTTCATCGGAGGTGCATGTCTCCTGTAAGAGAGATAATCTCAAAAGAAAAATCCAGAAATAACAATAATTGATTATTTAATGATTTATTTGTGTGACGCAGCTGCAAATAAGTACTTGAACGCCTGAGAAAACCAATGTTAATACTTGGAACAGTCGCCTTTGGACAGGAAGAGCTCCCAGAGGACTGGAATACTACTGCCAAGGTATTCAGAAAGGCAGACAGGAGAGAACTTGGGGTGTCTTCTGGTAGGAAACGGGAGAAGGAGACTTGGTGGTGGAACCCCAAAATACAAGAAGTCATCCAAGTGAAGAGATTAGAGAAGAAGTGGGACATGGAGAGGACTGAGGAGAGGCGTAAGGAATGCATTGAGGTGCGTCGCAGGCCAAAGGTAGAGGTGGTGAAGGTGAAACAAGAGGCATATGATGACATGTACTCCAGGTTGGATATGAAAGAAGGAGAAAAGGGAGAGAGATGGGAAGGATGTGCAGCAAGTAAAAGTGATTAAGGATAGCAATGGAAATAGGTTGACTGGTGCCACTAGTGTACAAAGTAGATGGAAAGAGTACTTTGAGAAGTTAATGAATGAACAAAATGGAGGGAAGGTAGAGTGTAAGAGGCAAGTGTGAATGACTGGGAAGTGGCTTTGCTGAGTAAGGGAGAAGTTAGAAAGGCACTGAACACAATGAAAAATGGAAAGACAGTTGGTCCCGATGACATACCAGTGGAGGTATGGAAGCAATTTGGTGAGGTGACTGTGGAGTTTTTGTCCAACTTACCAATAGAATACTAGCGGGAGAGAGGATGCAAGAAGAATGGAGGAAAAGTGTGCTAGTCCCACTTTTTAAGAACAAAGGCGATGTTCAGAACTGTGGAAACTACAGAGAAATAAAGATGATGAGCCACACAATGAAGTTATGGGAAAGAGTAGTGGAGCCAAGACTCAGGACAGAAGTAAGTATCTGCGAACAACAGTATGGTTTCATGCATAGAGTACCACATATGCACTATTTGCCTTGAGGATGCTTGTGTAAAAGTACAGAGAAGGTCAGAAGGAGCTTCATTGTATCTTTGTAGACCAAGAGAAAGCCTATGACAGAGTACCAAGAGAGGAACTGTGGTACTGCATCCGTAAGTCTGTTGTAGCGGAGAAATATGTTAGAATAGTACAGGACATGTATGATGGCAGCAGAACAATGGTGAGGTGTGGCTGAGGTGTTACAGAAGAATTTAAGGTGGACGTGGGACTGCATCAGGGATCAGCTCTGAGCCCCTTCCTGTTTGCAGTGGTAATGGATAGGCTGACAGATGAGGTTAGACTGGAATCCCGTTGGACAATGATGTTCGCAGATGACATTGTGATGTGCAGTGAAAGCAGGGAGCATGCAGAGGAGCAATTCGAAAGATGGAGACATGCACTGGAAAGGAGAGGAATGAAGATTAGCCGAAGTAAAACAGAATATATGTGCGTGAATGAGAAAGGTGGAGGGGGAAGAGTGAGGCTACAGGGAGAAGAGATAGTGAGGGTGGAGGACTTCAAATATTTAGGGTCAATCCAGGGTTAGCCAATCCAGAACAATGGTGAGTGTGGTAAGGAAGTGAAGAAATGGGTCCAAGCAGGTTGGAACAGTTGGCGGAAGGTGTCTGGTGTGTTATGTGACAGAAGAGTCTCTGGTAGGATGAAGGGCAAAGTTTACAAAACAGTGGTGAGGCCGGGGCCATGATGTACGGATTAGAGATGGTGGCACTGAAGAAACAACAGGAAGCAGAACTGGAGGTAGCAGAAATGAAGATGTTGAGGTTCTCGCTCGCCGTGAGCAGGTTGGATAGGTAATTAGAAATGACCTCATTCGAGGGACAGCCAAAGTTGGATGTTTTGGAGACAAGGTGAGAGAGAGCAGACTTCGATGGCTTTGACATGTTCAGAGGCGAGAGAGTGAGTATATTGGTGGAAGGGTGCTGAGGATGGAGCTGCCAGGCGAAAGAGCGAGAGGAAGACCAAAGAGAAGGTTGATGGATGTGGTGAGGGAAGACATGAGGGCAGTTGGGGTTAGAGAGGAAGATGCAGAAGATAGGCTAAGATGGCAAAAGATGACACGCTGTGGCGACCCCTAACGGGACAAGCTGAAAGGAAAAGAAGAAGTACAGGACATGTATGAGGGTAGCAGAACAGTAGTGAGAAGTGCCGTTGGTGTTTTAGAAGAATATAAGGTAGAGGTGGGACTGCATCAGGGATCCACCCTGAGCCCCTTCCTGTTTGCGGTAGTAATGGATAGGCTGACAGACGAGGTTAGACTGGACTCCCCTTGGACCATGATGTTCGCTGATGATATTGTGATCTGCAGTGAAAGCAGGGAACAGGCAGAAGAACAGTTAGAAAGATGGAGGTATGCACTGGAAAGGAGAGGAATGAAGATTAGCTGTTGTAAAACAGAATATATGTGAGTGAATGAGAGGGGGGGAGGAGGAAGAGTGAAGCTCCAGGGAGAGGAGATAGCGAAGGTGGACGACTTCAAATACTTGGGGCCAACAATACAGAGCAATGGAGAGTGTGGTAAGGAAGTGAAGAAACGGGTCCAAGCGGGTTGGAACAGTTGGCGGAAGGTGTCTGGTGTTGAATGTGACAGAAGAGTCTCAGCTAGGATGAAGGAAAACAGTGGTGAAGCTGGCCGTGATGTACAATTTAGAGGTGGTGGCTTTGAAGAAACAACAGGAAGAAAAACTGGAAGTAGCACAAATGAAGATTTTGAGGTTCTCGCTTGGTGTGAACAGGTTGGATATGATTAGAAATGAGCTCATTTGAGGGACAGCTAAAGTTGTCTTGGAGACAAGGTTAGAGAGAGCAGACTTCGATGATTTGGACATGTTCAGAGGTGAGAGAGTGAGTATATTGGTAAAGCGTGCTGAGGATGGAGCTGCCAGGCAAAAGAGTGAGAGGAAGACCAAAGAAAAGGTTGATGGATGTTGTGAGAGAGGACATGAGGACAGTGGGTGTTAGAGAGGAGGATGCACGAGATATGCTTACATGGAAAAAGATGACACACTGTGGCGACCCCTCACGGGCCAAGCCGAAAGAAAAAGAAGAAGAAGAAGACCAAGTCCTGTAATGTAGTCCTGGGGTGATTCTTCACCTTTCCAAGGATCATTGAACCGCATGAGGTGATATCTTGCATGGGGCTCCACTTCGATTGAGATTGACCGTCATATTTAGCTTCTTCCATTTTCTAATGATTGCTCCAACAGTGGACCTTTTTCACCAAGCTGCTTGACAATTTCTCTGTAACCCTTTCCAGCCGTGTGGAGTTGCACAATTTTGTCTCTGGTGTCTTTGGACATCTCTTTGATCTTGGTCATGTTACCAGTTTTGAGTCTTACTGATTGTATGGGGTGGACAGGTGTCGTTATGCAGCTAACGACCTCACACAGGTGCATCTGATTCAGGATAATATATGGAGTGGAGGGGGACTTTTAAAAGCGGACAAACAGGTCTTTGAGGGTCAGAATTCTAGCTGATTGAAAGGTGTTCAAATACTTATTTGCAGCTGGAGCACACAAATTGTTAAAAAAAAATCATACATTGTGGTTTTTGGATTTTTCTTTTAGATTATCTCTCTCACTGTGGACATGCACCTACGATGAAAATTTAAAAAAAAATGAAAAAAGGTCCACTGATAGAGCAATCATGACAAAATGGAAGAAGCTAAACATGACTGTGAATCTCAATGGACCCCCATGCAAGATATCACCTCGTAGGGTCTCAATGATCCTTAGAAAGGTGAAGAATCAGTCCAGGACTGCACGACAGAACTTGGTCAATGGCCTGAAAAGACCTGGTACTACTGTTTCCAAGGTGACTGTTGGTAATACACTAAGACGTCATGGTTTGAAATCATGCATGCCATGGGAGGTTCCCCTGTTTAAACCAGCATATGTCAAGGCCCGTCTTAGGTTTGCCAATGACCATTTGGATGATACAGAGGAGTCATGGGAGAAAGTTTTGTGGTCAGATGAGCGCAAAATGGAACTTTTTGGTCATAATTCCACTAACTGTGTTTGGAGGAAAACAAATGATGAGTTCCATCCCAAGAACACCATCCCTACTGTGAAGCATGGGGTGGTAGCATCAAGATGGGTCGTGGTTGGGTATTTCAACATGACAATGACCCGAAGCACACAGCCAGGAAAACCAAGGAGTGGTTCTGTAAGAAGCATACCAAGGTTCTGGCATGGCCTACCCAGTCTCCAGACCTAAACCCAATAGAAAATGTTTGGAGGGAGCTGAAACCCCGTGTTTCTCAGTGACAGCCCAATAACCTATATGATCTAGAGAAGATCTGTGTGGAGGAGTGGGCCAATATCCCTGCTGCAGTTTTTGCAAACCTGATGGACAACTACAGGAAACATTTAAAAGTAAGTAGGTTTCTTTCGGCTTGTCCCTTTCGGGGTCGCCACAGCATGTCATTTCAGATGAACGCACAAATATGTTTGGCACAATTTTTATGCCGGATGCCCTTCCTGACGCAACCCTTCTCAGGGAGTGGAGGCCCCAGTGGAATACGAACCCACAATCCCTGGTTTACCAAACCAGTGCTCTAATCACTGAGCTACGGGGCCTCTTCAACTCCAGGAAACATTTGACCTCTGTAATTGCAAACAAAGCCAACTGTCCCAAATATTAACACTGATTTTCTCAGGTTTTCAAATACTTATTTGCAGCTGGATCACAGAAATAAATTGTTAAAAAAATCATACATTGTGATTTCTGGATTTTTCTTTTTAGATTATCTCTCTCACAGTGGACATGCACCTCCAATGAAAATTTCAGATCCCTCCATAATTTACAAGTATTTGCAATATAGCAAGGTGTTCCAATACTTATTTTCTTTATGCTTATGTGTACTTTCAGGACATTCAACTTGAGACCTGCACGCGCGCACGCACGCACACACACACGCGCGCACGCACACACACACACGGGGAGTCCTCGGGTTAAAATGGTCTCGACCTACAACATTTCGACTTTACAACGCCTGTCCCCCATTTTGTCTAGCTAATGTGCATGGTCCTTGTCTATGTTTGTGCGCCAGGAGTATCTTCGCATTTACCTCCCTCCTTTTTAGACATTATGGCCCCAAAGAAGGAAGCCGTTTCTTTTATTTTTTATTTAGTTCTTGCTTCATTGTTCCACGTTGCGCTGGGGATGTGCTCTGTATCACTGCAGGTTGTATCAAGAACATTTTATGTAGTACATACTGTAAGACGATCTGTCTTTTTTTTGGGGGGGGGGTGAAAAATACCCACGATGCACTGGATCCACTATAGGTGAAGCGCGAAGTAGAGAGGGATTACTGTATGCTGTATTGTCACAGTATATCATACAGCTCAAGTGAATTCCATGTGTACAATTTCCCCTCTAGAAATTTTTCAACCAACAGCAAGACACATTGAATCTGATTTATATGATCTATGAGGAATAAGCGGTAATCCCTGAAATTGTGATCGAAAATGAGTTTGTTTACCTTTATGTCTTTCCATGTTACTGCTGTTGGTAATCAAAGACATCTCTTCAGGCCAGCTCATGTCTTTGTTCCTGACTATTAAGGATGACTACATTTTAAAAAACACAATAGAAAATGCTTCATTAAAATTAGGGCAGAAAACTTGTATTTCAGAATTACTTTCAATGACTAGCTGCTGCTCATCCTGGATCTGCAAACTTTCAAGTGTATTATCCTCATCGTCCAGAAGGGTAAGATAGTTCTGCCAAAATAAAGTCAAAATGTTGGGCTTTGCAAGCATTACAGTCCAATAATTAAAAAAAAATCTACAATGCTTTCATTGAGTATTGGAAGGACAGGTTTTTCTCATCTCTATTATTTTACAGTGACACAGCTTTCCCTTACCCATTCATAAATTTTGCAGGAACCTGTCCTTCATTAATTTTTGAACAACTTTTCAGTTAAATGTTTGGTTCTCTTTCTGAATTGGCATAAGATGCCAAAAGATGGCCATCAAAAACTGTCTCATAAAATTAGGGATCATTATGTGCAGTACAAGTAAAGTGTAGTCAATCAGCAGGTGGAGGAACAGTTTGAAAGGTGGGGGAATACACTGGAAAGGAATCCAGTGTATCTTAGCCGGCATTAGACAGAATATATGCGGATGAATCCGAGGGGTGGAGTGAGGCTCCAAAAAGAAGAGATAGTGAGGGTGGAGTATTTGACAGAAACCCACTTCCCTCCAATACTTCTGCAATTCAGAATATTCCAGGACCCATCCTTCTAAACATTTAATACCAGTGTCTGGGACTTCAAGAAACGGGATGTTCAGGTTTACAAGCATAATATACAGTGGTTACAGAAAGTATTCAGATCCCCTCAAATTTTTCACTCGTTATGGTGCACCCATTTGTGAATATTGTTTGTTAATTTTTTACCTCAATGTACATAGCACGCCATATTGACAGAAAAAAAGGGAATTATTGACATTTTTTCAGATTTATTAAAAAAAGAAAAACTGAAATATTACACAGCCATAGGTATTCAGGTCCTTTGTTGTGACACTGATATATTAAATTCTGGTAATGTTCATTTGTTTTGACCATCCAAAGAATGGTTCTACACCTTCACTGTAGTCCAGTTGTGTACGCCTGAGGGAAGCTATACTACCAGAACCTCCCACAAAGTCCCTCTGTTTAAAAAAAGGCATGTGCGGAAGAGGCTACAATTTGCCAAAGAACACATAACTGGTCTAAAGAGAAATGGAGGAACATTTTGTGGATGGATGTGAGTAAAATTGTTTTTTTGGGTCTAGGGGTTGCAGAAACTCAGAATTCAAGCCACGGTCGACAGTGAAGCATTGTGGTGAAGGCATCATAATATGGGCATGTTTTTCCTACTTTGGTGGGGGAGAAGAGTCTTGGTGAGAGAAATAAAGAAGTAACTAAAGATCACTGTGGCTCAAGTCCAGTGATGCAATCATGAGAAGGGAAAAGATTACCTGTCCAAAATGGTCCCAACAGTGAAGTATGGTGTTCTGGGTGGTTTTCAGCTGTAGGGACAGGACAGCTAGCCCCAACCGAAGGAAAAATGAATGCGGCCAAGTACAGGGATATCCAGGACAGAAACCTGCTCCATAGTTCTCAGGACCTTGGACGGGCCAAAGGTTCGCCTTCCAAAAAGACGACACAGCCAAAATATTGAAGTTGTGGCTCCAGAAGAACTCCGTGACTGCTCTTGACTGGCTGAACCGGATCTGTGACTTTCACCCCATTGAGAATCTCTGGATAGATCTGAAAATGGCTGTGCATAAAAAAATTCTCCATCCGACCTAACAGAATTAAAGAGGTTCTGCAAGGAGGAATGGTCTCCATATCTTCTTTTTCTTTCAGCTTTCCATTAGGGGTCGCCAGAGCGTGTCATCGTTTTCCATCGAAGCCTATCTCACCCATCCTCCTCTCTAACACCCACTGTCCTCATGTCCTACCTCACAACATCCATCAATCTTTCCTTTGGTCTTCCTCTCGCTCTTTTCCCTGGCAGCTCCATCCTCAGCACCCTTCTATCAATATACTCACTCTCTCGCCTCTGAACATGTCCAAACCATCGAAGTCTGCTCTCTCTATCCTTGCTTCCAAAAGATCCAACTTTGGCTGTCCCTCTAATGAGGTCATTTCTAATCCTGTCCAACCTGTTCACATCAAGTGAGAACCTCAGCATCTTGATTTCTGCTACCTCCAGTTCTGCTTCCTGTTGTTTCTTCAGTGCCACCGTCTCTAATCCGTACATCAGGTCTGGCCTCACCACTGTTTTGTAAACTTTGCCCTTCGTCCGAGCAGAGACTCTTCTGTCACATAACACACCAGACACCTTCCGCCAACTCTTCCACCCCGCTTGAATCCGTTTCTTCACTTTCTTACCACACTCACCATTGCTCTGTATTGTTGACCCCAAGTATTTAAAATCATCCACCCTCGCTATCTCTGCTCCCTGTAGCCTTGCTCTTCCCCCTTGACCCCTCTCATTCACGCACATATATTCTGTTTTACTTCGGCTAATCTTCATTCCCCTCCTTTCCAGTGCGTGCCTCCATCTTTCTAATTGTTCCTCCCCCTGTTCCCTGCTTTCACTGCAGATCACAATATCTTCTGCTAACATCATGGTCCAAGGGGATTCCAGTCTAACCTAATCTGTCAGCCTATCCATAACTACCGCAAACACGAAAGAGCTCAGCGTGGATCCCTGATGCAATCCCAACTCCACCTTTAATTCTTCTGACACACCTATGACACATCTCACCATTGTTCTGCTGCCCTCATACATGTCCTGTCCTATTCTACCATATTTGTCCGCCACACCAGAACTATGCATGCAGTACCAGTTCCTCTCTTAGTACTCTGTCATAGACTTTCTTTCTGTCTATTCACACACAATGTAGCTCCTTTTCATCTTCTCTGTACTTTTCCACAAGCATCCTCAAGGCAAATAATGCATCTGTGGTACTCTTTCTAGGCATGAAACCATAATGTTGCTCGCAAATTCTTCTGTCAAGAGTCTAGCCTCCACTACTCTTTCTCATAACTTCATTGTGTGGCACACTTTTCCTCCATTCTTCTAGTATCTTCTCTCCCACTAGTATTCTATTGAATAAGTTGGTCAAAAACACACCACACCCAACCACAGCCACCTCTCCAAATTGCTTCCATACCTCCACTGGTATGTCATCAGGACCAACTGTCTTTCCATTTTTCATTCTGTTCAGTGCCTTTCTAACTTTCCCCTGACTAATCATTGCCAATTTCCAGTCGTTCAGGCTTGCTTCTTCTCCCCTACCTTCTCTCCCATTTTCTTCATTCATTAATTTTGCAAAATACTCTTTCCATCTACTTAGCACACTACTGGCACCAGTATCTATCTATCTATCTATCTATCTATCTATCTATCTATCTATCTATCTATCATCTATCTATCTATCTATCTATCTATCTATCTATCTATCTATCTATCTATCTATATCTATCTATCTATCTATTATCTATCTATCTATCTATCTATCTATCTATCTATCTATCTATCTATCTATCTATCTATCTATCTATCTATCTATCTATCTATCTATCTATCTATCTATCTATCTATCTATCTATCTATCTATCTATCTATCTATCTATCTATCTATCTATCTCTCTATCCTGAATCATGTTTACTTGCTGCACATCCTTCCCATCTCTATTCCTCTGTCTGGCCAACCTTTCGAGATCCTTTTCTCCTTTCTTCTTACCTGGTGTACAAGTAATATACCTCCTGTTTAGCCTTCGCCACTGTCCTCTCCATGTCCCACTTATCTCTTTCCTTGGATGACTTCCTGTATTTTGGGTTTGCACCACAAAGTCTCCTTCTCCCCTTTCCTACCAGAAGACACCCCAAGTACTCTCAAGCCTGCCTCTCTGAATACCTTGGCAGTAGTATTCCAATCTTCTGGGACCTCTTCCTGTTGATCTAGAACCTGTTTCACCTCTTTCCGTTTGCTGAGCGAATTCCCATGCACTCTCGAGGATCCTGCCGAGGGTGTAGAGCTGGTCCACTGTTCCACGGCCAGGACGAAAACCCACATTGCTCCTCCTGGGTCTGAGATTCGACTTCCTGATGGACCCTCCTCTCCAGCACCCCTCAATAGACCTTACCAGGGAGGGTGAGGAGTGTGATCACCCTATAGTTGAAACACAACCCTTGGTACCGCTTATTAAAATGCGGGAACACCACCCCCGTCTGCCAATCCAGAGGGACTGTCCCTGATGTCCATGCGATGTTGCAGAGGTGTGTCAAACCAAGACAGCCCCACAACATCCAGAGCCTTTAGGAACTCCAGGCGAATCTTATCCACCCCCGGGTCTCTGCCCCCAAGGACCTTTTTAACCACCTTGATGACCTCAACCCCAGAGATAGAAGATCCCGCCTCAGAGAACTCAGTCAGGTTCCTCGTGGGAAGCCGTTTTGGTGGAGTTGAGAAGGTCTTTAAAGTATTCTCTCTGATGACTCACAATATCCCGAGTTGAGGTCAGCAGTCCCCCATCCTCACTATACACAGTGTTGACGGTGCAATGCTTCCCCATCCTGACTCCTATAATCCCTCTTTGCGGTATTAACACCTTTAGTCAGGGGGTTTCTAGTGGGACTCTACAAGGCCCCATGCCCACTACGATACGCAACCTCGTTAGTCTGGCGACGTTGCATAAATTTGGCAGTAAGCCACAGCTTGTTATTGGTTTAAACTATTCATATAGGCAATAGTAACTATTAATTGCAAGCTAATTTTATTACTTTTAAGGACTTAATTACTCACCAAACTCCTCTTATCACGGCCTAGCCTGGCTATTCCACACAGATAGTGGGGGTCACCGTACATCAATGTGACTGAACAAAACGGGAAAAAAAGCAACAAAAGTTTCTAGTTAATAGTTACCTCGCTGTTATAAAGCCACAGTCTAATGTTTTCCTCCTTGATGCAAAGTTTCTGAGACACATAGAGATGAATGTCCTTGATCGATGCCATACGGCTAAAGCAGGCATTGTAAACCAACACTCGCTTCGGAGGAATGTTGGGAGATGGCACATTACCTAATGAAGAAATACAACAATCATTTTACTCATTCAGGCAAAGGAACATTATCCAAACCTTGAAGACTTGTTGAGCTAGTATGTGAATGAGTTAACCCAAACCAAGGCTTGCATGATCTACCTCTGCTTGAAGCTTTTCGTTTCGACACTCTATTTAATTCAGAGCAGAACACCATACTAATACAAGTCAAAACCATATTATATCCTATTGAGTAGAACGTTGTGTCTAAACTTTTTATTAGTGCTGTATGTTATGTTAAAGTTGAATTCTAAATCAGGAGGATCAAACATGTGTCCGTAGGTCAGAAACAGCCCATTAAGGGAGGCCCATCAAGCCTGTGGGGATATCGATTAAGAACTTTTATTTTTCAATTAAAGTAACTGTTAATTTTGTCAATCGGAGCGTGCACTGATAAAGTTATTAGTTAAATTACATTCTGAAATTGCCTTGATCTTGATGAAATCGTGAAAGGCAAAAGATGCCAAGTTTCAGGAGGAAAGTTACTCTACTTCATATTTAATAATGTGCCATCTCTGTACTGTGGGTGAATGCAGTTGTTTAAAGGAAAACCTACTCTTCTAAAAAATAGCTTCTGTTAGAAAAGGCAAATGTCTGTCAGCATTAGTTTAAAAAAAAAAAATCAGGAAATACATTTATATGTGATTTTCTTCTATCAAATTCAGTGGGCGGGCACTGGACATGTTTTGAGCTGATCCAGCCTGATGTTCGTGCATGAGGTCTTCCAGACGATAATCTGGACTTCCAAACATATCAGAAAAGCGATGGATTTAACGATGATTAAATAGATGTAAAAATGTAAACACCCGCCTTCTGATTTTCCGCTTCAAAACGCCGAGCCATTTGAAGTTTCACTGTTGCTGGTAACCCACATCTGATACGATGCGCTAAAACGGCACCAGGTAATATCAAACGATAGACGGAGTGATGTCTCTGTGTTGTTTCTCAGTGGGAGACTTGCTGGAGAACTTCCTCTAAGTTTGCAAATAATTTTTGGCTCATACCTTGGGTCAGAAAGACTGGAAATAAGTCAAGAATTTCCAGAATGCTGCGACTTTGAAAACCATATGCTCATCGTCCGATATCCCTGCAGTTTCATTTTCTGCAAGATCAAAAATGTCCATTATTGTTGGGTGAGGGGGAGGGTTTTTGGGGGCTGGCTAAACACCTGGACTCTCTATCTTTAAAAACCAAAGACCAAGTCTGAAACCTTGGTGTTCTGAGTGATTTCGACCTGACTTTCAACAATCATATCAAATCAGTCACAAAAACTGCCTTCTACCATCTTAAAAACATCTAGAGTGAAGTTTTGTAAGTGTCAAGCAGACAAGGAAAAGCTCATCCATGGTTTTATCTCAAGTAGACTTGACTACTGTATTGTCAGATAGGTTGCTATACCACAAATAGCAATGGAGCGAATTGACAATTGGGGTGTATGGCTTAAGGTTCATGTTTTGAGCTGAGCCACTAACTCTTAAATTGGACACCAGATGTCGCCAAACAAATTTACACTCGATTGGGTCACTAGCACGGCAAAGATCTCTCTGATAAACGTAGCCTACCCGCTTAGCTTCTCATTGCATTGCATACGTATACCAAAGTCAGTAACCTTATATTAACCTGATTATTTTTCATATCTTTGTATTACATACATATATCGGGG
The DNA here is from genome assembly GCF_019802595.1 of Syngnathoides biaculeatus. NCBI lineage: Eukaryota > Metazoa > Chordata > Actinopteri > Syngnathiformes > Syngnathidae > Syngnathoides > Syngnathoides biaculeatus. Next base: position 28,227,054 of record NC_084647.1, on the reverse strand, counting down.
TTAGCAACCTTAAGAACCCAATTATTGTTATATCTTTGTATTCACATCTTATTTCTGATATTAAGACAGTGACAGGATGCACCTGTCAAGCCACACCTAACATTTCTCAAGATGGTTGCAGCGTCAAGTTACTGAACAGGAAGCCCGTCACACTCGAATGACCACGCAGGAAGTCGGCAAGCAGAAATAGATTTAAACTATTTTTCCACTGGACTTTTAGCAGAAAATAAGATGCTTTGAAACAGCTTTGTGAAAAGAATATAACCACTGTATGGCTGTCTCTCTCAGACAAGGCAACACATGATGAGCAACCAACTAAAACAAGTCTGAGAATGCACGAGAGAATTGTATTCACAAGAATGTTGATACATTTATGCTATTGTTCAAAATTAGGGTGAAACCGAACGCGAGTTGTAGTTATATTTTTAAAAGATGTGTTTATTAATTAAAGGGAGAATAACAAAATTGAGTGAAGCTAAAGAAGGGCGTGACAGGTCAAGCCAGGAATGGCAAATGGGGCCCAATAGGATGAACCAAAGGAGGCCCTTCCTACGAGGCGTAGATTCAGCAAACATTTTTCAGAATGTTCCACCAAAAAGCTATAAAACCTTGGATATGGAAGTTCGGGGCTTTTTGTTCAGTTTTCGCTGACAAAGAGACAAGGTCTTTCTATAGGTGTAATAGTCGTGTGGCAAGCTGGCGGGGAGAAGGAATTGGCAACTTGGAGTGCCTAAATTGATGACTCTTTTTGAGATTGGGCGCAAGTAAAACTACTATAATAAGGTAATGGCAGGATAATACCAGCGATATTACGTGGTTACCTATGAAGGGCAAATTGTCTTGACAATTTATCCGTAATCCCGAAAACCCTTATTATTAAATTAGGCTTCGAGCTATATAGGACTTGATCAACCCTAACAGGCTCACTCAAAAATGTCTATTATCCCTAATTTCTGATGCTTTTAGACGCTTTGAATCTCACTTCACTTATATTGCTTTTTGCTATTTTTATCATTTATCTTATCCTTCTTACCATGAATTTTATTATTTTAACCATTTTTACTTTTATTGATTTATGTTCTATTAACATTGAATTTTGCCTTAACATCGCAACCTTACCTCGCGTCTGGTGGGGATATCTGTAGGATGAATGTTATCTGAACAATTTTGATCATTTTAACCATTTTTACTTTTATTGATTTATGTTCTATTAACATTGAATTTTGCCTTAACATCGCAACCTTACCTAGCGTCTGGCGGGGATAACTGTAGGATGAATGTTATCTGAACAATTTTGATCATTTTCACCATTTTTACTTTTATTGATTTATGTTCTATTAACATTGAAATTTGCCTTAACATCGCAACCTTACCTCGCGTCTGGCGGGGATAACTGTAGGATGAATGTTATCTGAACAATTTTTATCATTGTATTAAATTCTTAAAATTTCCATCTTCATCTATCTTTGTCATTCTTAAATTGAGTTATCTCATTATTACCATTCTACCTCATTAAAGATTGAACGTCATTGACATTAACATCATTTCGTCGTAAAAATTCTATTTTAATCAGTCACTCATTGATAATCTCCGTCTTAAGATAGAACAAATCCGTACGATCCTAATAAGGATTGTTAAATTTGCTAGGTCAATGACAAGGGCAATCGATTCATAAGAGATGGAGCTGCTGTAAAAGCTGAGGGAACACTTTGTCACCTTGTTACTCGGAAAGATTACTCGACAAGGCGGACAAGTGGAGGCAGACTGGATTGGCTCTGCAAAACTAAAGGCAGTTAGTACACCTAGGCGAATTCATCTCGACACCGACTTAAGAAGCTCCCGTCCTCCTGCATGCACGGCATTAAGAGTCGGCTGGAGTAAAGGGGTAGCTTAACCCTTTAACTCGAGAGTCGGTCAGGACATTTCTCCCGATTAGTCCTGCGGATAAGCGGAATCTGACACTATGACACACAGTTATATTTAGCAGTGTCTCCAGATGATGACAGTTCAATTGAGGTATTGTGGCACTGTATAAATCAGATAACTGGATGAGGCAAAATTTTCTTCAACTAAATCAAAACAAACCTGAGACAATTGTTTGTGGCAATAAAGAAAATAGAATTGCTTTTAGTAAACACCTGGACTCTCTCTCTTTAAAAACCAAAGACCAAGTCTGAAACGTTGGTGTTCTGATTGATATCGACCTGACTTTCAACAATCATATCAAATCAATCACAAAAACTGCTTTCTACCATCTGAAAAACATATCTAGAGTGAAGTTTTGGATGTGTCACGCAGACCAGGAAAAGCTCATCCATGGTTTTATCTCAAGTAGACTTGACTACTGTAATGGTCTTCTGACTCGACTCCTCGATCAGAGTATTAAACAGCTGCAGCTCATTCAGAATGCTGCAGCTCACATTCTGACCAAAACACAGCGGTCAGAGCATATAACTCCAATCCTAAAGTCCTTGCACTGGCTTCTAGTCAGCTTTAGAATAGATTTTAAAGTTCATAGATTTTAAAGTTCTGCAACTGGTCTATAAATCACTAAATGATTTAGGTCCTGAATATATGAAAGAAATGCTTTTGGAATACAAACCCATTAGAGCTCTGAGATTGACTGACTCATGGCAAATAGTGGTGCGCAGAGTCCAAAGCAAACATGGTGAAGCAGCATTTAGCTTTTATGCTACACACAAATGGAATAAGTTGCCAACAGAGGTGAGGTCAGCACCAAGTGTGAATGTTTTGAATCCAGGTTGTAAACTTCTTTTCTCATGCTTTTTAGAATATATTCACTTTTTGATAATATTACTTAGACTGTATGCGGTTTCAATTATCTTTCTTTCAATATTGTGTTTGTCATTTTTCTTGTTTTTATCTCGTTTTAAATGTTTTATCTCTATTTTCAAATGCTTTTAATCATGTAAAGCACATTGCGTTAACTCATGTATGAAATGTGCTACACAAAGACATTTGCTTTGGTTTGCTAAACATATCATATTTGCCTATTACTTGGCGTCATATACAGGGAGGAAAATAATTATTTGAACACCTTGCGATTCTTCCACTTTTAAATCATAGAGGAGTCTGAAATTTTCATCTTAGATGCATTTCCACTATGAGAGACAATATATGTATGTATATAAAGCATAAAATCGGAATGGATGATTTTTAAAATAATTTATTTTTATGTTACTGCTGCAATGTTATTTGCTACAACATCTTTGGAGGGAGCTGAAACTCCGTGTTTCTCAGTGAAAGCCCAGAAACCTGTCTGATCAAGAGAAGATCTGTGTGGAGGAGTGTGCCAAAATCCCTCCTGCAGTGTGTGCAAACCTGGTGAATAACTACAGGAAACGTTTGACGTCTTAATTGTAAACAAACACTACTGTAGCAAATATTAACATTTGTTTTCTCAGGTGTTCAAATACTTATTTGCAGCTGTATCACACAAAGTTTAATAAAATCATACATTGTGATTTCTGGATTTTCTTTTTAGAAACACACACTCACAGTGGACATGCACCTATGATGAAAATGATTTCCAAGTGGGAGAACTTGCAATATAGCAGGATGTTCAAATACTCATTTTTTTCACTGTATATTGCATGTACAAGGCTTATTATTGCACCAAACCACGAAGAAGCTGATAACGTTTTCCACAGTCTAAGTTGGTATATTTTCACATATAATGATTATCGTGAAAAAAATCCATTTAAAATGTTGTCACATTAATTTGAGAGCAATAGCTGGTCATAACTTGCTTCATCATAAATATAATTTCACATGCTAAACTGATGCCATAACCAGACAATACCCAGACCCGTCCAAACCCCATTTTTGTCACAATTTTCCCAAGATGTCATGAGCAAAACTGCAAAATATTATACTGAAAGTATTAAGTACTGTAAACCAGTATCTTGTGGGTTTTTTTGGGGGGCACTAAATGCTTAAAATACAAATGTAAATGGGTTGGATGGTTCTATTTACTGGACTGATATGGGTCTTTGAGCATTAGAAGTTTGTGAATGTGAACAGATTTTTATTTATTTATTATATCCACAGGTGTGCATGTAAATGCTACATACCTATGCGAACAGAATTTTTGCTGACATGAGAGTCAACATATTCACCAGAAAATGGCAGATTATCCAGACCATCTGCTGCAGTGCATGGAGCACCCATCATCCATCCATACATCCATCCATCCATCCATCCATCCATCCATCCATCCATCCTCTTCATCGCTTATCCTCACAAGGGTCGCGGGAGTGCTGGAGCCTATCCCAGCTTTCATTCAGCAGAAGGAACTGGAGGTCTTGGAGAACGCAGGCACGGGGAGGATATGCAAACTCCAAACAGGTAGGGTCGGGGTTGAACCCGGGTCCTCATAAATGTGAGGCCAACGCTTCACAGCTGTGCCTCCGTGCTGCCCTATTTACATTTTTCAAAATAAAGAATTATTTATTTTATTATTGTTGCTGCTGAAAGCAGCATTTGTCCAATCAATGCTTGTTCAAACAAAGTCTCATTCTGTAAAATTGTCATATTTTCTTTTTTTCAGGTTAATCCGACATGCTGCTTATAGTCAGATTGTGAGATGGTGTTGGGGAATGTTTGGCAGAAATAACCACGTGCCTCTTCCATCCTACTGTGTGTCATTTATGACATCTTTCCTCATCCAGAAGGCCAAGAGTACACGGGATTTAAATGGTCTATATCCTGATTTTCGTTTTCTTTGTGTAAATGTTGATGTATATGTTTGTATATGAAATAAATACACACCAAAGAACAAGATTCAGAGCGTTTTTATTCAACTGTATGCTTACATTTTGTATAAATTTGTTACATAACATTTGCATAGAATTATTTGGTCTTTCAATAAGAGTAATTTGAGAACACCTGAGGTTGAAATAATTATAACTGTATGCCACATTTGCTGTCACCAAATCTCGACATATGTTGTGCTAAAGATTGGGCTTTGTCAGGATGAACGAATCCTGCCGCCAGTGCTCTTGGTTTTTCATCTCTGAGATGGTATTTCTAAGACCATGAGGGCTCTCAGAGTAGGATGTCAGTAGTTTCCGCATGAGCCAAAAGGCATAATATATTGTGGGCTCTGTTTACAGTGCTCGTACTGTGTGGTGCCCAGCTTTGTACTTTGGAATGCCGACTTTGTATTGTGGGAGACCATCTCTTCTTTCGGCCTGTATTCTACTCGAATTTTTGTTGTGGTGAAAAGCTGTCCGATATGTTGTTCCTGCAACATCTGTAATTAATATAGAAAAATAAGGTTGAAAGCTTATAAAATAAGAAAAAATGTATGGATAAAGCACAGGTTTATGTCATTCTATTTCATGGTGCACAAATTATTTTTGATAAGTTGCAAACAGGTCTCCTTTTCTGTGAGTGACTAGTATGTAATACTGCTTGTTTTAATGCTACTTAGTATTTCATCAAAATAAAAAAAATAAAAGGTTTGTATCCATCAATCCATTTTAGCGCTTACCCTCACAAAGGTCGCGGGAGTGCTGGAGCCTATCCCAGCTGTCAATGGGATAGAGGCAGGGTACACAGTGAAATGGTTGCCAGCCAATACCAGAACAATTAATGTTGCATGTTTGTGAGATGTAGGAGGAAACCGGAGTGCACGGAGAAAACCCACGCAGGCACGGGGAGAACATGCAAACTCCACATTGGAGGGCTGGGATTGAACACAGGTCCTCAGCACCGTGAGACCAACGCTTTCCAGCTGCTCCACCATGCCGCCATTTGTACACATTATTATCCTGTTTTTCTAATTGATTATGGTCAAATGACTTGCGGTAAAAAAATATTTTTCGCTAAGATCGACATGTGCTTCGATCATTCAACCATGAACAGTGTTAAAAGTTTTCAGGAAAGCAAAGATAACTGCAACAATAAACTCTCAAAACTCCCATATATTTCCAGTCTTAAACGACATGAATGTTTTAAGAATTCAATAATCGCTGCCACATTAATGGCTTGATGTCAAAGTCTCTACAGGATCTCAATTAGCTTCCAGTATGTGATCCAGATTTTGAAATTAATAATAAACCCCTTTATTTTAGCAACTGGGAACTACCTACAACAACTATTAAACAATAATGTTTTTAGGACACCTGATGAACTATTCCAAGAATTCCAAATAACTAACAGCACTTTTCTTAATTAGAATAAATTAAAAGCAGCAAAAAAAAAAAAAAAAAAGAATACCAACACTTCAGAATACTCTCAAAGTGCTGGAGTTGGTCAAGCAAATCATAAACCTTGTCCCACAAAGTAAAAGAACTCTTTCACAAGTTAGTTTTATGCACTAAATCAATATATCCACCAATAAACAAATAGAAAGACCTATCCATGTCTACCGACCATAACTTTTGGATACAGATTTGTAACAATCCATTTAGAATGACAAAAATATAAATCTACACATCCTATAATATAATGTCCTCCATCATGTACATTTTACTCAGCACACTAGGCATAAAATGGGCTTTTATCCATTAAATATTTGTGCACAATGCAGACAAAATACCTAAGATACATATTTTCATGTTATAGTGGAATGTACAGTTCAATGCTTCTAGATTTCAGTTACACAAAAACTAATATTTTGAATTTAAAGACTCCATTTTCCTGAAAACTGTGTATACTTGGTGGCTGAAGCTTAAACCCATTCGTGAGCAGCGTCCCATTTTTGGGGCATCATGATTTTCACGCATTATATCCTTCAGTATATCAAAATATTTAAGTGTTTTAATTTGATTCTGATTCTGGTTTTTGGGACGATCTACTAAGAAAACCCAAGTACCCTCTCGCGGGCAGTGTCCCATTTTTAGGACGAGATTGTAAATTAATAAAGTTATCATATAAGTTAACCATAAACGAAAAAGAAGTGTTATTTCCTTGATTGTAGCCTCTTTGTTTTATTCTTTGTTGTCAAGTTTTTCATCATTTTCATCTTATTTATACTATGTATATAGCTATTGTCATTGTTATTATTATTACTATCCAATTTTAATTTGTCTTATATTTATTTATATTTCTTTTAGATTGGTTTGCATGGTGGGATAACACATGCATGGAGTGGGGATTTTCATATCTTGTCCCTGTGTTTGCTTTTCCATCTTCTGTGGGGGCGAGACGTTTTGTTTTTTTTTACCCAATCACAAGCTCGGCGAAATTTTGGCGAGTCACATGACCCACGTGCGCGGATGTGACATAATACGTCCCCCAACAAAGGCTCGCTTTCGTTGTGACACAATTATG